>NC_142707.1:47509807-47832585 GCF_055471065.1 Atractosteus spatula | reverse complement strand
CTTTAACTTGTTCCTATGCATGCTGACACAGCTCATATACAGTATATACTATCTGGGTGTTTGCTTTTGTAGAAGTCATCGTAATGGTAATTTTGATATTTTGCAATTTGTGCTCATTTTAAGTCGGTTTTATTCATGCTAATTCCCTGCAGTGGTCAATCTTACCATACTTTATTTCTTGCTAAACCAATCACAGTATGGTTACACTGAGTTTAACAGTTGGGGCAAAAATATAGCGTACTATCAGTACTACACTACTGTATATTTCTGTAATAGATCCATATAAGTAAATTTAAGAGTAAGTTGTCACATTTTCCAAATCTGGCTCTCAGAAGTATTTTGAGAGGTGTACACTACATTTGTACCGCAAAAGCTGCCTTTTTCTTCTACATAAACTATAAAAATTCCTTGTGATTGTAACAGTTTATATTGTTGGTTCTTTTTGTTACACTTTAATCGTACTAAAAAGGATCCATATTTTGTATTTTATTTTAAATCGACTCTTTCCTGATTAAGGATGGCATACTGTATATACATTGTATTTAATCATTTTCTGTTATTTTAAAATTATTTTATATGACCTATGAATTTAATTCATCCTCTATTGTGTTGGTTTTGTACACAGTAAAGTATGGGGGGGGGGGGGCGGGAGTTAAAGTAAATTGACACTTCAGGTTTCATTCTGAATGTTTCAACAGCATAGCAAAATATAGTAATTTTTAATACCATAAGTGTTTAATTTCAGAAGTATTGCTGTAAGCTGACAGTAGGCAGCAACTTAAAACTCAGGCAGCATACAGGTAGTCAATCATTAGTAAGCCTGGGAAACGTACTATATAAGCAAGCAATTTACAGTGGGCCAGACTTTGACTAGACCACCAGAAGTACTTTTTTATTGAGGTTTCACAGAAATAGTTGTCTCGCAGAAACCACATTTAATAATCAACTTCACTAAGCAATTGACACTAACATACAGAATTAGTCCATACTGCATAATTGGCTGAGCATACAGCATATACAGCCTTTAGTAACTGTGACTGGGTGTCATTGTTTCTGATAAGGCTTCAGCTGAGTTTACATGACATAAATTCTTATTACAACATGTAGCATGATGTAATATCCATTATAAGCTAGTTTATCAGCTTCTGGAAATGTACTTTTTCATTGTATGGGGAAAAGCGCCTGCTTTTCTGCATGCAAAAAACATCCTCTTCAAGCTAATGGAAAATTCACTAGAAGAACAAATTAATACCATTTGTAGAGTGATTCAGAAAACTCAATTATCAGCACTGTTTTTGTCCTGAGTCGTTATTTGGCACTTACAGAAGTTTGAAAATATGATTTTCATTTGTTGACTCCCAAATTACAGTAAAAAAATATATTTCCTGTTTCATATTTCAGTGTAAATTCTGAAGAAGTGCAGTGAGTTGATTTGATCAATTACCTTGAGCTTTTTGAGTACTTGATCCAGATTTCCTTGTAGAGTGTTCTGTACTTGCCTCAGCAAAAAAACATTTTTAAAGTGGGCCAAATATTTTGAATCGAGAACATATCTACTTCTGAAAGTAGCCAGGGTATAACTTGTTCAAAGATCACACAACCCTTTGTCATAAATTCTCCTGATCTTAGTTCCAAAATGTATTTTTCCACTTGGCTCCTCAGGTTCATGCTTCACTGTTGATCCTGAAGATTTTAAGTGTTTAATTTGGGTTCCCTTGTTGTCTTTAAGCCTAGCAAAGTAAATCATTCATTTAACCCTGATAATGCATCTGCTCAATGGTCAAGCAATATACTTTTGTAACAGGGTGAACAAAGAATTGTGCACCGTGTTCTAAATGTCTTGCAAGGTTTTTTCATTTTAAAACAACTCTTAATTTTAGTTGTACTTTTAACTTAATATCCTAACATTTTTCCTTTCTTTATCGATTCCTTGCAATGAATAGAAGACAAATGATGCATTAACTTTGAGACTAAATGAGCTGTACAGTATATAGAAAAGATTTGTGCATCAGTGTTACCCATTTAATCTTAGTTTTGCTACCTGTGAGTAATATAACCTATGTATAATATACAGTATATACACTTATCTACATTAAATATATGCCAGGTGTTTGCCCAGTCTTGAATTCTTTCTTTTCCAGCTTCTATCGTTTTAGTGAATCCTCCCATGTTTGTATCACTTGTGAACTTGACTAGTTACTGCAGGTGCAATGAGTTTTGATTGGTCAAGAAGAGTAGTTGTCTTAACATCTCTGTATTGGCATTCGACTCGGTAAAGGTGGCTGACTGAGCAAAATAGTCTGGCAGAGCAATACAGTCACAAATGGGAAGAGAATTTAACAAAACAAAAAAGACTTTAGTTACTTCCCCAAATGAAGAGATCTACAGTATGCACCAAAATATCTTCAATGTACAAAATAAAATCAGTATTGAAGTACGACTTGTACCTTTTCTGGACAAACTGAGAGATGATCCTTCCATGTGAAACCTGGTGCTGTTTAAGCTAAATATCAATCTAATTGTGACCACGAACTGATCAGAGGAGAGCATGTTTAAACTGCATTGCTGTTCTGAACGAATAACAAATAACCAAAGTGAATTACATAAAAGCTGAATCTGTTGCATAATTATGCAACTTAAAATGTTCATGTGCAGCAGTGTTTGTTTTTAGGACTTGTTCAATTACATTTAACCAATGTGTTTTTGTCTTGAGTATTTGGCACTGACAGAAGTTAATTTAGGTTTTGATATGCTCTTGAGAGAGGAAAGACTGTGTGTGTGTATATATATGTAATTCTATATAATTTAAAAACAAATTATAGGAACTGCTGAAATGGTGGGAACAAGATATTACTTAAATTATAGTGAAATTGTGGATATTTGCAGCTATGTCTGCTTTGCTTGCATACAGTAAAGGAATAAATAGTTCTTATTTGATGTGAGTAATAAAATGGAACATTTTACAAGGTTTATCCAATTAATTTAACCTTGCTGACTGTAAAGTATAAATTCTTTAGTCACTATTGAATTCAGTCATTTCATAAATTAATAATTGAAAGAATCTTCTTTACAAGGTATTTAGTTAAAAGGTAGTCTGAAAAGCATCACAGTTCTCATTTATTAGTTCAGATATTCCTTGGATTCTTGGCACATTTAAAAATTGAGTACTCAGCTTATTATAGCATGACTGTGGCATGTAGTAGCACTTGTAACTGTGCAAGCACAAACAATGGTATTCACATTGGTTGTCTTACTGTACATTACTTGCTTGTCTTTTATCTGTGCTATAGGCTTGATAACCTTTGATGTTGGTTTTGTTCTGAGGCTATTTTGCGTTTTCCCCCCTTTTTACATGACCACTTTTAAATTCTGTACTTTATTTTATCTGTACCCAATCCCAGAAGAGTGTTGGCTTTTAGATTTACTCTTTTGTGATAAATGGTTCATTTATCACAAAACCCTACCCCTAACCCTAAATGGTTCTCTGTACATATCAATTATGAAAATGGAAGAATCAAAAGAATCCAGTTAACCAATTGCAAGCAGAGGTAAAAAAGGTAATAAGGCAGAGAGAAATTGAAAGGAATATTGCAACAGAGGCTAAATTTTTTTTTTTAGTATCACAATAACATGAAGCATTAAGGATGAAGTAAAATGCACCTGTGACAAAAATGGGAAACGTATAGACAATAAAAGGAAAATGGTTGATGTACTAAATGAGTATTTCACTCAGGTGTTAAGAAGTTAATATTCCAAAGTGTTAAGTAGTAATATTGAAGACCTTGATATGTGCAGTACTTGTCAAACTTCAAGTAGGTTCTCAAACACAAGATTTCTCCTGTTGCAGAAAGAATATCTTGAGCAGAATTATGCTTTTTACTGGCCTAGTGTCTTGGGGGGAAAAAGTTAAAACTGGTCTGCTTGCAGTTTTGTGGTTGGTGAAATCAGATTGCCAGTTCAATTGGAGAGAGAAGATAAGAGCTGAGTTAACCAAAAAAGTAAGTTGGGTGCTAGCTTTTATGGTATATCACAATTAGTGATTGGTTAGGATGTTATCAGGTGTATTCCTGTTATCCACTCTGCAGGTCCCTCATTGGTGGATTGTTTCTGGGTGATGAACAGTGACCTCTGGCCCATTGTCTTGAGCAGAGGAGAACAGTATACTGTTTGGAGGTACAGATTTATGATGTGCATAGTTGCTTTTATTGTCCAGGATGGGGAAATTTTTATGCAGCCAGGTGAAAGACAACACAAAACACTGTTTAACAATATGAGACATACATGTATGAGGAGAGAAAAATATATACAATATACAGTATATTGTGGAGATGTGGTGTGTTCTGCAGAGAGTGGGTGCTCTCAACACTGTGACTGCAATGTTCGCAAGCCAAGAGCCCAGAGGTCTGTGACTGTGGTGCCACGTGTCCTGGAGCTCCGTTAAGGGGACCACGTACATCACCACTCTTTGAGGAGAGTGTGTACATAAGTGCAAGGTTGTAAATAACCTTTACAACCGGCAAGCTGGGAGTGGTGTGACCTTCGCTCTGGACATGCCTGCTTGTGCCCATGGTGGCCACTGTTGTGGCAATGCAAAATACAGTATATAAAGTAAAATATACAATCAATTATCCAAATTAAGCAGGTTAATATCAGTGGGAATAAAAGTAACTTGGTTCTATTGTATTTGAATCTAGGCAGTTAAGGCAAATAACCATATGGATGGAAAATAGTTGCACTATTCTGCACTAATTGCTTAATGTAGATGTGTGAAAGCTGTAGTTGTTGTGTACCAATACATTTTCTAGCAGTTTTTATGCACTTTAAGGTTACCAAACCAGGCTAGCGCAGGGAATGTTAGGACAGATTTAATTTCATTTCTATTAGTCATTGTTGTAGTGCATATTAAAAACCGTTTTCTTAGGAAGAACAATTGCTGTTGGTTCTTACATGTGGCATTTTTTTCCTAAGGTAAGTTGGTTATCAACAATAGTAACAAGATAGTTCAAGTAGGCAGCTGTGTCAGCATTGGAACAAGTAAAAGGTCTATTCCATGCTGAAAAGAAGAAAGGAAACAACGTTTCAGCTATGGAGCCTTTGGGTCCTCACAGCTGAACAAGGCTCCACAGCTGAAATGTTTCCTTTCTTCTCTTTTCAGCATGGAATAAACCTTTTACTTGTTCCATAGTAACAAGATATTTGTGACCGTGAACAATTTCAATTTCTTGTTCCTCAATAACTGCTGGTTTTACAGCTGGTGGTTGCTTTCTGTTATTTTGACATAAGTTGAAAGAAGGAGTTGTTGCATCACTCAACAAAATGATCCATGATCAATGTCTACAACCTGGTGGAAACTGACAATGAAAGTCATCAGCAAACAAAAATGATGCTTCTGTCCTCAAAAGATATCCTGTGTTCCAGGCCAGGATATCTTTTTTTTTTATCAGATGTGGTCACTTTAGCTGCATTCCTGTTTATACATGAGGCCCAAACTGTTTGGTCAAGTCAATTAAAAGATTTCTAATCTTTAACTCTTGACTCTTAGTGGAATAATATGCCTTGATGCTACATAGTTAAAGGGACTAATTTCTTCAGTTTTTTTTTTATTTTGGTATAAAATCATGAGATGGTCTTTTTAGATTATAATAAGAAACTACAAAATTCCTAGAAGACTTTTTCAATGGAAAACATTATTTTGAATTTGGTTAGCTGCATCAGCATGAAATCCACAAGGAAACAATTACTGTTTATTTCCACGCTGAAAAGTAAAAAGGCAATGGTTTTTTCTACTTTTCAGCATGGAATGAATGTCTAATTGCTCCATTGATGCTGGCGTTTTGCTTTCATTCACATTACAAGCCGCACCATCTGTTTTTGGGGAAAAAAGATTTATCTTTAATTGCAGCAGAATTATTCAACAAACTTTTCTGATACCACAATTAATGCAACTGGAGCTATTAAACCTCTGATTATAATCAACTCATTTTTGGAAAACAGCCAGACTGTTGAGAACACTTTGAAGACAATGGGTCTTGTCAAGAATAAAGTAGGTCAAATAATACTTTTAGTGAGCCGAACACTACTGTACTCCTGGTGTTGCTGGTTTCATTTTGTCCATTTAACTGGTTCCACAGGATAAAAGACACAATCATTACAAATGGGGGGGGGAAAAAAACTCCATTTTAAGATTTGTGTTAAAGGACATCCCATATTCTATGTACTGTACATAAAAGTTTTCAAACTGCTTTTTTCAATAAAGGATTGTGGATGAGCTAGAGCCTATCTTGGCAACAAACGGGCACAAGGCAGGTACACTCTGGACAGGACGCCTGTCCATTGCAGGGCAGACAGACAAATATGCACACACTCATGCCTAGGGCAAATTTTTCTAACCTACTGTATCAACATGTCTTTCGAATGTGAAAGGAAACGGGAGCACCTGGAGGAAACCTGCACAAACATGGGGAGAACATACAAACTCCACACAGAAAGCAACCCAGGTCTGGAGTCAAATCTCAGTGCTGCAAGGCTGTAATGCTAACCACTGTGTCATCATGACACCCCATACATCCATCCATTATTTTAAAATCTTTTAGATGGGACAGATGTGGAGAATGACTGATCCACCGTTATTTACAACCTTGAGACCGCATAACTCAAATTTAATTTTAGCAAGAACAAAAATGCAAGTAAGCTTTCAGGATTTGTTGCATAAACTGAGCACTTATAACTGCAGTAAACCCACAATTATCAGGAAAATGATAATCAATATAACAAGCGCACTGACATTTTATTGAACAGACATACAGTAAGTAAATTCATTTTGCTGATGAACTTTTGCCACTAAGAGCACTGATCAACAATGGGTGAATTATGAAAGTCACAGGCTAATAGCAATATACTGTATCCTATACACCTTCAACACAATGCACCAAATTGCAGATACTACCCTACTGTATGTGTCCTTTTCTGCTGTATAGTATCATGCACTCAGGTCACTTACATTATAAACATCAATATCTCAACATCAAGCAACAGTTCTGATGGTACTGGTGGTTCAGATGACCTTATCAATCTCAGATCAATGGAAGGGTTCCATGACAGTGTAACAAGAAAACTATTAACTTGTCCATGGGCAACCAATTGACTTGAAAGTCATTTGGTACCAAATTATGTGGTTGGTTGGAACACAAAACTGGACTGACTCAACAGGAATATAATTAGGACATAAAGGTAAAGCTAATTTTGAATGAGATTACCATCCCATCTGTCAAGAATAGTAGTAGATTTACTGTTTTATGGCTTTATTTGCATCCGGTGTACTGGTACTCTTGTTAACATTGGGCAGATGGATTCCAAAGTAATCCAGGATATTCTATCCTAAAACCTGATTTTCTCTGCTAAGAAGCTCAAGCCCAGTCACAAATGTACTTTCCAGCAGAGTAGAATGACTTGTGTCATACCTTCATGTAGTTGAGAGCATAATATTTAATAGAGAGCATTAATATTACAATATCTACTGTAGACCTCAATGCAACAGATTTTGGTTTGCATTAACTAAGTAATTTACAAGCTCAAGCCATTTACTCTGAATGTACTGGATGATTCCTACATGCAGAAATCATTTGAAATCTTTACCAGATTTTAAGTAGTGCAACTTCAGAGAAATATGCAATTACTTTGGACATTTTTGGCGTTTTGTGATTTTCACTGCCTCGCTAAAGCCACCTTTTAATTTAGCTTGCATCCTGTTATTGAATACATATGGGTGCCAACTGTATGTAAAGAGGATCTCTACTATATGTACAGTATGTCAATGCAGCGGTCTTTTACTAGAAAAGTGTAAAGCTGGAGAAAGTGTGCGAGACATATCAACCCGAGTTTCATGCGCATCAAATACATTGTGCTGTTTTGCAGAATTCCAACCTTTTGAAAAGTACTGTAAATATTTGCTTATGTATATAATCCAAAGTATTTATGTGCCTAATACAGGTAAAAAGTAATTGGTCTACCCATGGCTGGTTATTTTATCCATGTGGTAATGGTTTCCTACTTTACTGGGCAATATAAAGTTTATATCTGTAGTGTGAGTTACTGCCTTGAGACAGTTATAGAGTGCTAGCACCCTCTGCAGGAGGAAATTAAGTGAACTGTAGTCTAGATCCAGGCCATCCCAGTTCTCCCTAATTCAAACACTACCTTATCTAATAAAGGATTGCATTTTTCACTTTGAGTGCAGTTTACCAACCGAGTGCGTCTTAAACTAAAAACCTGCTAAACATAATGGCGATAAGGGCATCGTTCCTTTTATTGAAATGGTGTGTGGACAGTACTTAAATCTAAAGTTGTCTTTTCTAGTCTTAAACCACAATATCCATTATCTTACACAAGTAAGATCCTGTACATAGTAGCAGTTCAGACACTTCAAACAACACTTTATTTTAAATGAAGGGGTTGAAAGCAGTTCACAAATACTGGTACTCAAGCATGGGAATCTTGTTAATCTATGGAAATGTTCAATTTACAGTAGATTATAAATGTGTTTCTCAAAGTCCATTACATTAAGAGCAATTACACAAAACAGGGGTGCTGAACATCAGTGTTGTGGCATATCTGTTGGCCAAAATGAAGAAATGACACTTCAATTAAATGTAATTAAAAATTCCTAAGTGCTCCAGTCATGGAGCTTATGCTTTGTTCCAAACACACTTGCATGTATAGTGTGTATAATAGGGTCATTAAGTAACTGTTTACTGATTGGTTGAAAGATGAAAGATGAAACCACTACCACATTTAATGTACCAATAAGAAGCGAAGAACAAAGGCAAAAAGATGCTTATAGGACTGAAACTGACTTTATTAGAATGTTATATTTAGTGTATGTGCTTTTGTTTGGAAGGAGAAGACTTGATACCGACCATGAATATTAAACCATGATGAAATAGTTTGTTGTTTAAGCAATGCTATTACAGCAGCATATGGTCACAGTAAGTAAAATGAATGAAACTAATGTTTCTATTCTTGAAAGTATTTCTTGGATTTCATAATTGGGGTACAAAACCCAAAATCCCTCAAATCCCTTGATCTTCTGTTTTATATTTAATAAGGTTTTAAATTTCTACTCTATAATAAGTATGTTCCCTGATGTCTACAGTAAAGAGTATCAGTAGATCAGGTGTAGATGTGCTAGTTCAGTAGTTTGAGCTTGGGTTATATGACATCCTGACTGAGACTGCAATTCTAAAGCATTTGTGCACAAATGCCTAAATAGTGTCCAGTCAGGACTGGATTTAGTCATGCAGGTTCTTTTAGTACAATAGGGACTCCTGTAAATTGCTTAGCATCTACAGAATTGCAGTGACATCACTAATATCCTCAATTCCATACTAACTCGACATCAGTTAGGAATGGCTCTGATGGTGGGGGATGTCAGAAGAGAATGCCTGTCTATTGAAATGGTTGAGGGAGTTGTTGCTGGTAAATCAACTCTTTAAACAGATTGGCAGCTCCAGTTAGAGTAAGTAAATGTCATATTGTAATTTTAGTAGCAGTGCATAGAGTAAAGTCCAATTTGTCATAAATAATGATAGCCTTTTACTCAGCCCAGAAAACACAAGGGTTATATTATTCACACTGAATTAGAAGATTACAACACTATTGATTTAAATTGCATTCATTTTCTCCAGTGAAAGTGAAATTAAAAACAAATCTTTGGACAAAACAAGACTGACAACTGAAGAATGCTAGAGAGATATAAACTGACTAAATTTCAGAATGGTTCCTTTCTTTAAAGGAATACAATTATTATTGACTGTGTGATTAATTAATATTCAGACACTAAACCAATGATTTACCAGAAAGGATATTTTTCTGATACATCCAATAAAAAAAACTTAGATAAAAGAAATCAGACATGCACTTCCACTTAAAAAAAAAATAGTGGTAATTTTGTGTTGTTACTCTTTGACAAAGTAATAAGTGGCTATCCTCCTGAAAGATACTATGTAAATGCTTTAAAACTTGCCAATAACTTCACTGTTGGTCTTCTAATTCATTACCTTTGCTAAACATACCACACAAAAGGCTCTAATCAACACTGGAATGTAACATTTTACAATTGATGTACAATGGTACTACAGAAAAGGGAGCTTATTCATACAGTTAATTAGAAAACCACGCACAGGGAATAGGAGATCTTCAGACATGCAATTCTGCATTCTGAGTTTTTATTGTATCTATGAAATTTAAATTCCTCTTTTTATGCAAATAGTGACTTAAACCATGTGTGGCTGGACTAGTAATGATTTAACCATGAGCTGGTTGCATTTTCTGTAGGTATGGACTGAACTGTCTCATTCAGTTTGAAGACTTCGCCAATACCAATGCCTTCCGCCTCCTCAACAAGTACCGTAACAAATACTGCACCTTTAATGATGACATACAAGGTATTGTACCGAGTTCATTGCATGCTTATTGTTTGCAAGAAAATAGATACATATCCAAACTACTACACATTACATTTTGCACAAAATCTAAAAGTGTTCTCACATTTTCAGAGTTTGGTATTTTTAAGTCAAGTACTTCATAAACGGTTTTTAAACTAATCTGTGACTCTTAGTTCTGTAAATTGACCACACACTTTTTTAAAAACTCACATTATTGGTAATGCAGTTTAGTTTCACCAGAATGGATGGCAAATGCTGAAAAGCTTTCAGCTGTGTGTTCATTAAAATCCAAGCCAAAGCCAAGCCTTCGTGACGTCAATGAAAAAATACCATCTAAGAAGGAACATTTTTATTCCATTAAATGTTGGATTTTGCTTAAAGACCTAACTTTGCACACCATAAAATGCATTTAGGGTACTGTTTGCCAGTGGAATATTGAATTTGTTTTTAATGACAGAAACAAAGAAGTCCAATTTCATTCTTGTGCAAAGAGGTGTACAGTATGAATACCCAGTTCACTGCTTATCTTGAAAGTCTATTTAAGCCACTGCATCACACCCTCATCTGTCATTGTGACATGGGGTCTGTACATCTTGATGAGTTCACTACGTTTCAGGCAATGTTGTACCTTTGCATGCAGAAATCATTTCTAGCTATGCACCTCAGTGTTTGATCATATTCATACAATGTCATTCATATTTATATTAATGCTCAAAATTACAACTAAATTTTTGTACTGCAGTGAGCTCGTGACAAAGCAGATGATGGATCTGCAGCACTACAGTATGTATTTAAATTCACAGTAGTAACTACAGTATGGAGAGGTAGAGGTTGTAACCTTAAATATTGAAATGTTCTCATATAGGTCCTCTGCTTACAGAAGTAAAGTACTGGTTGATATATCCTACTCAATGTTTTTGCAGTTGTCCTTCTTTATAGTACATTCTTTATAACTCCATTCGAACACATCCTTTGGGGTGCTGTACCTGTCCAATATCTGATGGTTTGTGGAAGGAGGATTTTCTCATTCAGATGCATGCTTTCATTTAATGTTATTGAAAGGCTAATGTTCATCCTAAATGTTCAAATGTTCAGTCTTTAATTTGTTTTTATGGCATAAGTATATTTTTCTTACAAATAATTTCACTCTTACACTATTTCAAAATTGGGGATGTTCTCAAATTCTTAGCTTTGAAGATTACTGAGCGTCCTAATGTGGATGCAGCTTTGTCTGCATGGGTTGAATCTATTTTTCCCCTGAGCTACTACTCACTTAATGTTCCCACATACGGTTGGGAAGATCCTCTTTTGGTTTTGCCATAAAACTGAGTTCTAAGAAAATCTCACTGCTGAGAAGCAGTTCACTAGAAAAAAAAAACTGAGAAGATATGCCATGGTATTGAAATAAATTAATAATTGAATGGCTACACTCCCCCACTTCTTTTTACAATCACCATCAATAAAACTCCCTGAACTCTAACCCAGAACAATGAGCTTCCATCATGAACAAGTAGTATTAATTAATATGAAGACATGCTATATAATCTCAATTTTCAAGTCTCTTATTCATATTTCAATTGAAATTAGAAATTCCATTATTACAGGTAGTCTGCTAATTTTCTGCTGCTTCTGTAAAAATAGGGTCATGATGCATAGAATCTAAATCATAATATTGCCTGAGCATTGTTCATTTAGAAACAAAAGAAAGGTCAGTTTCTCCAATAGGAAGACAACTGCCTATTTAAAGCTGAAGGAACATACTGTGAATGTTTCTGTTTGAGGAAAAATATGACCAAATTGGTAATGCAAGTCTTATACCAGCTATGATGACTCTTAAAACAACTTGCAAAGAAAGTGGTTCCTAATTACGGTAGCACAGTAATTTGAAAAGGGTAATTTGAACCAGATTTGATGCTTGATTATTCTAACCAAATGTTTGCAATAACTGGATGTACTGTATATAGATTTAAAAAACGATCACAGACAGATTTGTAAAAATACACTTTCATCTAATTGTGAAATGTAAAAGGAAATGTACCCATTTTTGTCTTGTAGGGACTGCTGCTGTAGCAGTAGCGGGTCTCCTGGCCTCACTGCGAGTCACAGGGAGCAAACTGTCTGATCAAAAGATATTATTCCAAGGAGCTGGTGAGGTAATTATCCTTATTCATAGGAAAGCAATGTGAAACTCTTTGTTTTATGTGGAAACCCTTAAAATTTGTTCAGTTCTATAGCCGAATGATTGCACATAATTACAGCAGAAATAGCACAAAACAATGAGCTCAATCCATTTTCACTCAACATCTTAATACAGTGTCATTAGACTTTCCTTGTAAAACAAAACCACTGCTATAAAATATAACTATCTTGAGATATTGTAGCTCCAATCAGTCCGTTCTTGAATGTAACCTGATTTTTTTTTCCAGTTCAAATTGTAAAACAAACATTTCACCACTAGAACTGGGAAAACTATGCATAATTCTTGAGCTGTGGTTTTCATTTAATTGACCAGTGTTTTCTTGTATTCAGGCAGCAATGGGGATTGCAGATCTGATCATAATGGCAATGCAAAAGGAAGGAATTCCCAAAGAAGAGTGCCTTAACAAGATTTGGATGGTTGACTCTAAAGGCCTTATTGTCAAGGTATAGTAATGTTATCATCCATTATAAATATACAGTATACATTTACTCTCACTAGTAGGATGATATACATTATTAAATTTCAACAGGTTGCTCAAATTTACTGGGCATCAGTGAAAATGTATCACTTATGTGCAAAATATTCACAAAGTTACCAGGAAATTTAAACTTTTGTTTAAAGCAGGTGTGCTAAACACTTAAACAGCATGTCCATTCAGTGATGTATAGTTATTTCATTATTATGATCAGGGGCGCTGTTCTGTAGTGCCTAGCTGTATGTCTTTTGTCCACCCTTGTTGTCATACTTGTTCATGAATGTTTTTAAAAACATTTAATGCCTGTATTAGTACAGGATGATCGGCGACGACATGAAAAACAGTTAAATGTTTTTGAAAAAGGCACTGGTTATTGACTTTAAGAAATGTACAACACTGCCCCAACCTACTTTAACAGTATTTATACCTACTCCCATCCAAGAGATACCTCTGTGTCCCCCAGGTTTTAAAATAATAGATCTTTCATCCCTGCTGTAATATCTGTCTCAATGTAAAACAACTATCTATCTCCTGAAACACTACTGTATCATCTTCTCTGTTGGTAATGTTTGTCTTGCTTGTTATATTGTTGTATTGGACTGTGCTGTAAAAAAGATTTCCCCCAGAGGATAAGACTTGAATTGAATTGAACAGGCTTGATTAACAGTGGCCACAGCTGGAAGCAATATACAGTACAGTGTCTTTGTGTTGTGCATCTGTGACACGCGCTTTGCCCCTAATTGCAGATGCTGCTTTGAGCGATTTCTGTCCTATTCCTTTCTCAGTCTGGTCATCATTTCTTTTCACTGCTCTCTGAAGTCTATCATACCATCTCATCCCACAAATGTTCAACAAGGCTCAGGTATGGTGAGAAGGACACCTAACTGTCATTCTCATCTCCCAAACGAAAGCTAGTGTGGTCCCGTCAGCATGATCCCACAGTAATGGCAGCAGGTGAGGTCCTAGGACGAATGCACTCTGCATTCATGAACAAAACCTCAATTCATCACTGAAGAAGACCATAGGGTCCACTGCAGGCATGTCTGCCTGATGTGGTTTATTTTAGCCTTTAACATTCTGATGGTATGAAGGCATAGTTCTCTTGAGAAGCATTACATATTGGTCCTTTCTGTTCTTCTTGATTTTCTCCATGTTTGATCTTCTACAGATTTTGGATATTAAAAAAGGTTTTTCTAAAAAATCATAAAGTGATGTATTTCTTTTTACATTCAATGCATTTGTTTTCTGTTACAGATGATCAAACTGGAAAAAATTCTCGTCCCTTTTTGAGATAATTAAATTGTGGTTATGCAGTATCCTCACGTTTTTTAAAGAACTAGTTTATAAAACAAGATTGCATTTTACATTTTATGCTTGAGCTCACTTTCACCTGCATTTTCTACTTGCAAATCTCAGTAACTGTAGCAGTAGCAATATACTGTAGTTTGAAACACGAGTGACACTTGAATCATGGGACATATTTATTATACTACACACTATATATAAAGGATTTTTTTTCTTTTTTAAATCCAGGAAATAGCAGGGCTGCTGTATAATTCTATTTATATCTGATGCATTGTTTAAAACTTTATCTAATTTATGCTGACTTGGGCTTTATGAATGAAGCAAATACAATTCTGTTACATAACTGTAGTCCTAATTTACCACACAATGGGATCTGAGGGACTGAAGAATAGTAGTATTCTATTAGTATTAGTAACCTATTTTAGTGTAGCTCCATAATTTTCTGTGCTGCCGTACATCTCCATAAACCAAGTTGTAATTATCAGCAGTAAAGAACATTTAATTACTATTTCTTTAGCTCGGTTATTCAGTAATTTCCTTTAGTCGGAGTAGGCAACCAAGAATGTCTCTAAATGTAACTACAGAATAAACTTTAAAGGACTATAAATGATTAACTGCATAGACTGCATCTCTGTAGGGAGAAACAAAATAGAACACTCACATTGAGAAACAAAAACGGAACACTCACATTACTCACATTATGAATTGATATAATTTAATAAGTGAAGTAATTGAGCTTTCAATGTGAATTTAGGGAATGTTTGTCGTTTCCTCACATGTATGGCTTTATTCATATGAAATGTGCCAGCAGTTATAAAGTGAATAATGTCAAATGTTTACAAATATACAGCACATTAATATAATACTGTAGATACACTACAAGTCTGCTGCACATCAGCTTTCTACCTAATAGAAAAATAAAACAAACTGCTTTTAAATTAACTATTTTTAAGTAATGTTTTATAATGATGCCTGATGACTTTAGTACAATAATGAGGTTATCCTTGGCAGATGTGTTTACCAACATGTAACATTTACAAAGCAAAAATGAAAGGAATACATATGACCATGTTAGAATGTAGTAACATAGGGCATGCGTAAAGGTACAAATATACCATACCTTGTTATAAAATAACCTTGTCAGTGTTGCCCACTCCTGGCCAAAATATGCGTGTAATTACATCCTCTAGCTTCTTCACAGCTGCTGTTTTAGCTACTCATGGAAGCATCTCAAGTTTCATATAAAACTAAATCATTAAAACTCAATATGTGAAAGTGTTCCAAAGACCATGGACCAAGCCAGTACTATGTTATTGGCCACCATCCTGGAATTATTGATTCAGAATTATCTGATTTAGGCTTTGATGAACAAGTGAGAATTTGACTTTCTTCCTTTCACTGATTTATAGGTATCCACAAAAATGGTCAGCAGTAGCTTTTCTATCCAAAGGCAATTGTTACCTAGAAAACACATTCCAATATGAGGTTTTCAGTTACAGATTGTTGATACAGAGAATTTTAGTTGATATCCCTGAGAACTGTCACTTCTGGCTATTAATCAATTGCTAATCCATGTAAATACCTTTTATAGAGGTGCCAGCCTTTCTCTTTTGCTGCTTATCCTCATTTACTAAACACATCCTCTAAACAATTTTCACAACACCCAAGCATTGGTGCTTAAGGACAGATGTACTTAGAGCAGCCAGTTAAATATTTTAAACAATTGTCTCCCATTCTTTACACAGACATTTTTGCCTCTTGCACATGCAAGCATGTGTGTGTAGCAGATTTATTTGAAGGGCAGTTTGGCAATTCCTGTATTATAATACAGGTTGTTTTGCTATTGTGTTGCTGGTAAAAGATGAGCTCTTAGAATAAAACATTTAATTTTTAAATGCATTTTATTAGCCATCAACACCTACTGCCTCATGTGGGAGTACGTTTCTAATGCTGTGATTAATGAATAATGTCATTAATGCGTACAGTATTCTGTAGAATATCTCTTGAAAGAATTAATCACTGGTTTTAGAACCCCCCCCCAACAGCATATAGAGTAGATAGTATGATAGTATATACTGTGCATACTCTTGTTTAGAAATATTTGAACTGGGGGCAAAAATAAATCTGAAGCTTCTGTACTTGTACTATGCTTGCAGAAAGATTTACATATCAAATGTAATATGCAGAACAAAACTGTTGGAATATTCCCATCTGTGATGCTCTGTTGGGACTCCATAATGAAGTGAATTCCAGTAGAAAATATAACTTTCATTCCACATGCAGAATGTGTGATAACAAATCAGGAGATAAAATTAATGTTTCATGTGAACTGGCAAAATGAATGATTCAGCACACGTATCTTTTATTTCATTAGCTGACATTTTTTAATTTGTCAAGAGTATCATTAGGTTCAACATGAAAATGAGTTTTTTTCTCGTCCTAAGGGAAGAGACAATCTGACCCATGAAAAATTGAGATTTGCTCAAGATCACCCTGAAATGAAGATCCTAGAGGAAATCATCCAGAAAATCAAGCCAACTGCAATAATAGGTAATTGTGTTAAGTCTTTTTTCATGGTGATTATTTACTTGTGTTAGCAATCTCAGTTGTTAAGGGACAGCACCATGCAAAGTATTCTTAAATTACAACTAAAACCAGAACATATTAGTACAATAAGTTCAAATAAGTAATTCAGAACTTGTGGAACAGAATATACGATGCTCAACATTCTAAAACCAAGTATACTGTAAAACCTGGTCTTAATTCTGTACTTTAATCAAATGGATGCATCCAGAATCAATATTTAACTTGAGAAATTTTCATTTTGGGTTTCAGAAAGTGTTTTAGAAAGTGTAAATTTCAAAACCAAAATAGACATGTACAGTATAACTCAATCTAAGCATAAAAACAAACTCCATAAATGGAGTTTATAGCAGAATCCTGCCTAACCAAAATGATTTTATCATTTCCAGAGTTCCAAACTGCTGTTAGTTTTAATCCTGCCATTGCTGAGATATTAAAATAAGATCAGCTTGCTTAAAATAAAGAAAATTCCAATAGGCAATTCTAGATCTCAGGAACAGTAGTGTAGAATCAAGGCCGTCGCATTCAGTACTTAAATTGATTGAATCGTTTTAAATAACTTCTTATGGAAATCTGGAAATCATTTAGCTCTGTTTTCCTAAGAAATGTGATTCCATTTTTTTTAAGTAATACAACACTATTAACTAACCTTTTCTGATGTACAGTTTACAGGCACAATCAGAGCTTTTCAATGGAATTATGAGTGCTGTTTGATTCACTTTCAGGTGTTGCAGCAATAGCTGGGGCCTTTACAGAGCAAATTATAAAAGACATGGCATCTTTCAATGAGCATCCAGTCATCTTTGCCCTAAGCAATCCAACCAGCAAAGCAGAATGTACTGCAGAGCAATGTTATCGCCTGACAGAGGTACTGTACTTCATCCACCAATAGAACATGCTTGAATTTAGTTAACAACATCCTAAAAAATCAAATCTTTATTATCTAAATAGTGAAGGTGATACTTTTGCATTAATTGGATGCTTTTTAAATGAATTTTACTGGTCACTAAAATCTATAACAGCTGGTGACAGAGATTCTGTTGTCTGCTGTCATTAAATTTTGGTCTCAACTCAGAGCACCCTCTCTCACTGTGTATAGAGAAACACCTTACATAATTGTCATGAGAAGTCATCACATGAATGCGTGCACCTTGTATGTAACTATTCTGTAGACCACCATGGAAAGAAATATATGTTAATCTCTATCAGTTATTCAATTAATTGACACAAACAAGGCTGGAGCAAAACAAAGATTTTGGTAAAAAAATAGTGTTACTTCCACGGAGTTACATGTTTGTTTTTGCTTTTCTAAGACAGGCAAAATAAAATAATTGCTTACACTTATATAGTGCTTTTCTGGACACTCCACTCAAAGCGCTTTACAGGTAATGGGGACCCCCGTCCATCACCACCAATGTGTAGTATCCACCTGGATGATGCGACGGCAGCCATAGTGCGCCAGAACGCTCACCACATACCAGCTCTCAGTGGGGAGGAGAGCAGAATGATGAAGCCAGTTCATAGATGGGGATTATTATGATTGGTAAGGGCCAATGGGGAAATTTGGCCAGGACGCCGGGCTTACACCCCTACTCTTTTCGAGAAAAGCCCTGGGACTTTTAATGACCACAGAGAGTCAGGACCTCGGTTTTACATCTCATCCGAAGGACGGCGCTTATTTACAGTATAGTGTCCCTGTCACTATACTGGGGCATTAGGACACCCACATGGACCGCAGGGTGAGTGCCCCCTGCTGGCCCCACTAACACCTCTTCCAGCAGCAACCTTAGTTTTTACCAGGAGGTCTCCCATCCAGGTACTGACCAGGCTCACACCTGCTTGGCTTCAGTGGGTTGCCAGTTGTGGGTTGCAGAGTGTTATGGCTGCTGGCTGAATACTTTGGCTAGCTTTAAAAAAAGAGCACACCACCTGTCCCATCTAGTTCCCTTGGTAGTTAATTGGTTCAAGAATCTTATCCAGCCATTTCTTAAAAGAAGCCAGGGAATCAGTTTCAGCATTATGGGTGTGTAGCTCGTTCTATAGTCCCATCACCTTTTGTTTCATTTTTAAATGCACTTTCACATTTGGATTTAATAAGCACATTTAGATTTGAAATCCAACATAGGTTAAATTTTAGAAATTTCAGCAACATTCCTAAGAAAGTGGTTCAAATGAGTAAAACAATTTCTTTTCAGTTCAAGGAAAGACATTACATACAGTATGTGATTTTACAGTATTATTTTCTTTGGATGAAAAGCACATAGCATCTGATTTACTTTGTACATTTACAAGAAAAGATGGAACAGTTACAGTAAACTATAGATATAGAAGTTAGTTTCTAATCCAAAAACACATGTCCCTGTAAGTCTACTGCCTGTAATTTGTGAAATCAAAACCCTTCTGAAAATCTAATATTGTTGTATATGGTCTATACATCTATCAATGATGTTACTTGTTTAAAGTACTCTACCTAATACTGACCTTTTCATAGGATCTTATTTACACATACTGTATGTGATCCAATATGTCTTAGTGTTTAATTAACCTTATATGAAATAGGACTCAGTGGTATTGTTTATTCACATGCTTATTTGTTTTGTCACCCTTTATATGGATTGATACTACACTAGCAACATTTCTGTCAATGGGAGGATTTACCTCAATATCCAATGAATAATCTCTTGTTCCAAAAGCAAAATTGCTACAATACTGTACCATCAAGTTGAAATTTGAATCAACAAATGTCACTGTCTCTTGTATGCTAATAGTTTTCTTTCCAATGCTTGATACTTATTCATTTCTTCCTTGGTAAACTCCTAAATTAAATATTCATTTAGTAAAGTAACCTTAAAGTATTGGGAGAACACAATCAAAATTTTTTAACAGTGGAGCAATGTATTGTTCATATTTATCACCACAAATACACAATTTTTGAATAATCCCGTACATACATTTGAATAGTTTTAGGACAAAAAAGTACTTTTTTTCAAATCGGTGATTTCTGCAACACATTGAACTCATTTACCTTGTGAAATCATTTGAGATGCTTTTCTGCAGTCTCTTTGAGTTCCTGCTTATTCTTGGTGTATTCTGGCTTCATGTTTTTATTCAGCATGTACAGTACAATGTTTGCCCAGCGGGATTTAAATCTTATCAGAGATTTTTCCACTGCTTTCCTCTTTATGAACATGCATTGGCTGCATGAAAACTGCAGAATTCATTCTTTGGTGTCATTTAAGATGAGCGAGTCCGTTCCAGAGGTGGCTATACATATTCAAGGCATTATAATACCTCCTCTATGCCTCAGAATTTGTTTGGTAATTCAGAATATACTGGGAATATTTTGGGAAAAGTTTTATGAGCCAGTAAGACTATTGCTTGGAGAAGAAATGGGAATCATCCAGGTGGATGTTGCACATTGGTGGTGGTGGAGGGGAGTCCCCATTATCTGTAAAGCGCTTTATAAAAAGTGCTATATACTGTAAGTGTAAGCTATTATTATTATTATTATAATAATTACCCCTAAAATAGTGTCTAGTCTCAAGGTCAGAGATGAACAGCTCCTCTCTCATGGTTTGGGTGTGTAAAATTAAAATAGTTTTCCATGTTTGTAATTGGTCTTGTGTTTTACATAATTCTTTAGGGTCGAGGAATATTTGCCAGCGGCAGTCCTTTTGATCCCGTTACACTTCCTGATGGCCGAAGGTTCCACCCTGGCCAAGGGAACAATGCTTATGTTTTCCCTGGAGTTGCTCTTGGTGTTATTGCGTGCGGAGTCCGACATGTCACCGATGAGATTTTTCTTACCACTGCTGAGGTAATGCCTTTTAATTCACTACAGAATCTTAATTTCTAGGGTAACAGCTCTCAAGTGGTGTGCCATGGGGAAATTAGTGTGCTTTTAGAATTTTATCAGGTGTGCGTAGAATTTTGGAAAGTCACACAAAGTCAACAAACTGACAGATATTCGAAGAAAACATTGTACAATTTTGTAATACACTACTGTATATTCTTTGAATCTGTGTGTAAGCATTGACAAAAATTACCATTTGCCATCCACAAAGAACCAAGAGTTGCTGGTTAGTCAAATATACTGGTTAGTCAAAAAAGATTCATCAATTAATACTGACCTTTCTCACAGCCAAACCAGTCATAGCTTGCCAGAAATTACCCACACACTTACAATTTTTATTATGGTACCACAATACAGAATTACAGTATACTCTTATATTTTAGTAGTGTATATTACTGAAGTCCATCTATCTTCTAACCACTTTATCCAATTCAGAGTTCTGGGGGAGCCAGAGCTTATCCCAGCAAGCAACAGGCACAAGGCAGGATACATCCTGGATGGGACACCAGTCCATCACAGGGTACACCCATTCACACCAAGGCCAATTTTACCAGAAACGAATTAACCTACTAGTCTGTCTTTGGACTGTAGACGGAAACCAGAGCACTCAGAGAAAACCCACATGAACACAGGAAAAACATACATATTCCACACAGATAGCAACCCAGGAGCTGAACCCAGTGCTGCTCTGGTACTATAGTAAGAAAAAAACTAATTCAAGCAAAGAGTATTACAAAAAATGATAACACAGAACTTCACATGCCTTAATTCCTAGTATTTGTTTTTCACATTAGTCGTGACTAAAAGGTCACAAATGATTCCAGATTATGCACACAAGAAAAGATTTAAACAAGAAGCAATGAGAGATGAAACTAGGTAAAAATGTATACACTCTGTCTGCGCTGTGGCAGACATTCATAGTAACTGAGCACATTGAAGGATGGTAATGATGTGAGATGTCATTAGACATAGTAGAACCAGAAATTTTACCAGATAGTAAAGGCTGAAGGTGCATGGGCTTGTTGATGAATATGCTGAATTGTACAGCATTCGATGTAGTAAAGCTTTTATTGTACTATTAATCAAAACAAGAATGTGTATGCAAGAGATAATAGAGTTAAATATGTTGCCTAGAAGGTTTGGTCAGCCTCGTAATAAACTCATAACAAAGATAATACTAACTGAAATTACTTGTCTTTAGAGCAGTTATAAATGTTGATGTTTAGCAAGCTTTCACTTGTTTCATATGATTGTTTAATTCTCAAGTATAAACCTGTGAACATTTAAAAATGAACAGAATTCAGAATGCTTGGCAAGACATAATTCTGGTGAGGCCTTACAAGTCCCAAGGGGTGAGGAACAGCTATGGATTAGGGAAAGTCTCAGGGACTAGCAATGCACTGAAGTCAGGTCTTTCACTTGTATGTATAGCTTTTGGACTTGGGACGTTAGCCAAAAGTTGAGGCTTAGAAAGGGGAAAAAAAAGTCTTCAAGCCTGTGTTTTATAGCTGCTAACCTGAATATTTGTTAGTATTCAGTTGTCAACAAATGTCAAACTGTATTTCAATTATCAGGCAAAATTACAATTGGCAGCTCATGGTGCTGAGGAAACTTGGGCAGATTTGTAGTTGACATATTCTCAGCCCAATACTGTAGTTGCTTTCTGATAGGTTTTATTCTTGTTTTGACATTAGTGGTTGCAGTCTTTGAGCTGCAAACTGAGAGGTGGTGATTTAGACGCTTCAATTCTGATAGTGTCAGGAAGGGCCAAATTTATTCTGGTGTAGTTGGGCAGTGGAGAACCGGGACATCCTATTTATCAGAGACCCATTTCAGCAACATTACTAAGAAGCTGCCTCAAAGGAGTAGAACAGAATTTCTTTTCAGTGGAAGGAAACAGATTACTATTATCATTCTGAACACTTAATTCTATTCATAGTCTCTACTGTGTGAACAGGGGGAGCTGCATGCTGCAAAATTTTAGATTTACAGTAGGAACGGTAACTGTCCTATGGAAAGGAAAAGGTTGAGAGACACTATTCTAAGTAAATATTCTACTAGTATAAAACTGGTTCTTATTTTGGGACCTTTTTAACTGTTCTATTATTGTTCTGTTATATTAACACATTGTTTGTATTACTGCAGTAGCAATACAAACAGTTAAAAAAATGTGTGCTTCTGTTCCTTGGCATGTATGCAGAAAAAAACTAACATCAATCAGTCAATTAATGAAGAAAGACCTTATAGAACTTAGACTAATTTGCAAAACTAGTACTGTATAGAACAGAAGAGATGAAACAAAGCTCATACTGTCCAAAAGTGAGTCTAAATTCTGTGATGTTACAATCCAGTAGAGAGATTAAAATGTTTTGGGATTTTGGGAGTTAGCATTTTTTCAATAGAGGTACAGTATATGATGTCTTTTACCTGACAGCCAATTGAGCCACGTACTTTTACATAAAAGAGAAGCTTTCACTACCTGAAATTATTTGTATGCTTTTGTTTTGTTGTGTAACATCCTTCCCACATACACTATCCTTAGTTTTATATATTCAAAAGTATACCAGATACCACTGGATACATAATGCAGGGTTTGATGTAATGTGGCACAATCTGATGGCCTGACAAATAACATGTAGAATGTCAATATAATGCCACATTTGGTAGCAATTAATCTATTATGTAATTTGATGTTTTTTATGTTTCCATAATGTTTTTCAATACGTATATGTCCTAATCTTTAGTTGATCTTTTCCCAAAAGAGGGATATGTCAACAAACACCTAAATCTGATTTGTTTAATTTCTCATTTTATATTGATCAATCAATATCTTCAACATCAACAGTTTTAATTAAGTGTCATCTGCCAAATGTTGCAGTTCTGAATATGGTCTTTTTGTATTTCCATGCTGCTTCCTTTGCTTCATTTTACTTTTCTTATTTTGTTTTCATCTGACAAAATGGATACTATAATCTGGATCCAAGGTTTTCATGGAGTTTAAAAAGTTTTCTATTTTCAATTAACTTTTTTTTATTGTTACTCTTTCATGAACAAGACAATAGCCACATTAGTGAAGGATGAAGATTTGGCTGAAGGACGCTTGTATCCTCCGCTGAACAACATTAGGGATGTTTCCTTCAAGCTGGCAGTGACGGTAATCATTGACATTTTATTAAATGGCTTTTAATCTTCTGAAACTTCAAATAATGTATACCTATACTGTGAGATAAGAACACAATTTTATGAGTGACAACATTATACAGTATGACTTCATGAAGGATTAATAGATTGCTTGTTTCAACAATGTCAAAAGTCCTGCAACAGTCCTGACACCCATAGATGTTGCTGTCAGACACCCCCCTTATCAGTTGATGATGAAAGCTAGTCTAACACTTGAAGATTGTGCTCACAAAGGGAAGTTTCTTTGTGGGGGCAAGCATTGCTGTTTTGGTTGCACAGTTGAAGGAGGTCTGGTCATAATAGATATCCAAATGGCACTGTGCACTAAAACTATCCTGTATGACAACGGGTTCTGGCTGGAATTTAGCATTAGATGCTCCCCCCACAACACAAACACGCTTTGCCAGTTAACAACTCTGTGCAACTCTTTCCTTGGCATCAATCAATATGGAGCTGTCCGTGAAAGGTCAGAGAAAAGCAGGTCTTTTCAGAGGAAATAACTTCTCATTTCTGTATGAAAGGTTATTTCTGGCCAGTTCAATGTTGACAAGTAAGGATTTGGTATGGCCTTCAGAATCACAAATCTTTGTCAGATGTCTTTGGGCTGTTCAGTCAGTCTGTGTCTCTTGCAAATCCCAATGACGGCATTTGCTGCAATAGAATCGTGTCAATAAAAACTTGTTGCAAAGGTGCTGAAGATGGATTGTCTGATCCTGTCTTGCGGTGTTCAAGTGCAGTACTAGGGAAGATATGCTAATAAACGCTATCAGTTATCTGAAAATGCTCAGACAAGAAACTGATGTTTCATTGACATTAAAATGACATAAAACCAACTGCTGTGACAATCTAATGTTCATAAGTCCAGATGTCCAAGACCACTCTGGAACTTAGTTGTGGAATCTTGCAAAATGATAGAACCCATAAATGCCTATTCTGAAACAACCTTTTCACCTGAGCCATTAATTATCTGAAGCATGCAGAGATTTTAAAAGAACTATACTATAAAGCCTTCTATACAGCAACCCGTGAAGTTTAGAATTGAGAACTTCCGTTCTAAAATAAAATTAAATGTTTAGATTTAATTATGAACATTAAAAACTGCCAATAGGAATATGGATATTGGTGTGGAGCAGTTGTTAGTTGACATCCAGAACCATCAAAGACTGGCTACAACATCCAGTTTAGACACTGCTGTTGCTTTAGTAAGATACTTGACCCAAATTGCTCCAGTAAATTACCCAAGAGTCTAAATAGGTGAAAATGTACTGTAAGTGCAGCCAAATAAAATTAGAAATCAGATTGGTCACTAAAGTGACCTGACTATGATAGTATTTCACTTACGATGATTTCATTGCGTTTTGTAGTTTGTCAAAATACCTAAGACTTACATGTGATTAAAGGGATTTTTTTAAACTTTACACTGATTTATCATGATCCTTGATAAAATGTTAGTTTTGTGTTTACATGACAATCTCTGCAAAATTTTAAAATTATATAGTGCTCAACATCCAAATACGTTTCTGTCCACACACTTTATTGTAGCATGCTGTACATCTTAGGTCTACTGTATATACTGGTTATCTGGACATTTTTTTGGTATTCATCTGACATAACATTTTGTGGGGTGATTTCAAATAAAGTACTGTATTTGAGATCCTATGTGTTTATTTTTGAAAAGTTATTTTTTTGCCTGCTTTGTGGGAAAGGGTTATTAATAACTTGTTTCTAGCATCATTGTAAATTTGGTACTCGTGATCTCTGAACCATACTAATTCAATCACTGTGCTGTACAGTATATCAGAAAATTTTTTAAATGATAAATGTTATTTATAAGTGCATGTATGACATTACTTTTCTAACCATTGTTAACATTGAATGTTTTTTTTAATCAACAGATTGTAGAATATGCCTACAAAAACAACCTGGCTAGTGTTCACCCAGAACCAAGCAATAAGGAAGAATTTGTGCGTTCCTACATGTACAGCACCGACTATGACCAGTTTGCTGTTGACTCCTATTCTTGGCCTAATGAGGCCATGACAATACAGACTGTAAAACTGTAGCAATGCCTGCAATATAATTGAATATGTATAAATGGCCCTGGAGAGCATTCCTTGTCAGTTGCTGTGCACAATCTATTAAAGAATCTAACATTTTCAATAGCTCGCTCACGCAACATCTTTGTTTTGATTTCATTGCCATTTATATAGTGTATGCAATTAACATTGGCTGCAGTGCTTGCAATTTAAAATGGAATACTTGTAACTTCTTTCAGTCATCCTCAGAGTTCCTAATTAATATCTGCTGCACATAATTGTGGTTCTACTGTAATCTCTGTTCTTTAATTGAATGGAAATGGCATTTTTCACTTATGTGAACAGCCTCAGAATGGTATACTACTAATTGCTATAGAATTTGTGAGAACGCTATTTGATTCATCATTGTTGGAAAATCACTTTAAAAGATGTATAATAAATGTAAAATTTGAGTGAAACTGAAACTTGGCTGTTTTTCTTATATGCTTCTAAATAATGTCACTGTCATGAAGTGGGGAGGTTAATAAACTGGATTTTTTTTCTACTGCAGATAGAGAATTGAGAATTACCAAGTACTAATTAATAGCATTTTAAAAAATAGAAGTAAGATCGATTATATAGAAGTTGAATGTTAACTACTGTTAAAAAATAAAAGCATATGAAGTAAAAAATAATACACATTTGCTCCAAATCTGAACTGGGGACATGTTTCAGGGACAGAAAAATAAAAATATTAGTAAGGTAAACACATCAGCAAACATTTTCCTACAGTACAGTATATAACATTTTTGAAAAAATCTGAACTAATAAGTTTGAGAACAAGAAATAAGAATAAACAATTAATTGGTTCAAGTAAGTCATTTAGATTTGGAAAAAATACCAGAACACCTTACATTATTTTAAAAGCAGGGTTGCAGAGCACAGCTCTAAATCAAGCATTCACTCATTTACGTTTAAGTTAACCCCTTATTATTAATTTAATTATTATTAATTTTAGATATATGCATTACAGATTTCTTTAAAAGTAAACTTCTCTAAGTTAAGGTATGAAAAAGAAATGGGCTAATATTTCTTTAAAAGGTAGGGTAAGCACATTTTATTTTCAAAATAGATGTTAGGCATAGGCAATTCCCTAGGACTGAAACATTTAGCCAGAGAACTGCAAAACTATGGAAAAAATGAGGAGAGCAGAAGAGAAGCATTAGAGAGGTGCCATGTCAGTCATGTGTTAAGTGGTCATTTTTAATTTTCTAATAAAACATTTAACTTGAAATGTTTGTTTTGATTGTCCATGCAATTAGAATCAAGCTGTAATCTATGCAAATAAAAAGACTTGTGTTGACTTCTCTACTGGTGAAGCATGCACGATACTGTATTTGCGGAAGTTTCCGGTTCACAAAATAGGATTGCTCCCAAAAGAGTGAAAATAGCCATAGAAGTGTAAAACTATAAAAAATGAAGAGGAGAGTAGAAAAGAAGCGTTAGAGAACCGCACAATGTCAACTTTCTGGTACTTGAATTGGCATTAGACTGTTTTCTGTGGAGCTTAGAATTAATCTGTCCTTTATGATTCGCTAAATATGGGAACTCTGGCAGAGGAAGCACTAATAGGCTATGATTTACAAGGGATACCAAAAAACTTGTAAATGCCATTCAGAAGTACAGTACTTCTCTATTGTTGTAGATTCTAGCCCCAATATCATTAATGTAAACAATCTAGATTGCCCAGCAGGGCTATGCCAACAAATCCCTACCACTTTGTGGTCATATTAATGAATATATGGCAAAAACCATGTGTGTCATGTCTCTTTGACCTGAGGAACCGTCATGGGCTAACGAGCTACGATAATGCCAACAACTTACCATCCTGAAAACTTACCAGACTTCCACTAAGGTCTTAAAAAGGAAGAACTTTGGCTGTCCTTGTTCTGTGCTCTGCGCATTCTCTAAATTTTGTTGAATCATGTAGGGAAGAATGTTGTCTAGAAACCAGTACATTTTTTTTTTTACCTTCAGAGTCCAGACCATTTCTTCTGTGCTTCAACTGAACAGTGGAAGATGCACATATCCCCATCTCGATTGTGATCAGTCCGACGCTGAAAAGCCTCTCTTCCATAAGATGGTCAGCACGATTGACCTGACCAGGGCTTTAAGAAATGGTTATGAAGCCAAGCAGGATGCTTTAACAGAGATTTGTTGATGATGGAAATCCCAAAGTAGCTCTCACTGTATTAGTCGTGAAAAGTCATGCTTTTGCTACTCCAGATCAAGGTTCCAAAATGCAGACATTAACAAGGAGTATGGAAGTACAAGAAGCTAAGAGTATTTCCCTAATGCGCACGTACTGTATGCCTTTAATGGTACTAAGCTACTGTATACTGTACCATTTTCTAATTGCTATGGAGAAAGGTCGCTCTTTGTTGTAATTATTGAAGAGCTTTCTAGGGGAAAAGAAAGAAAGGTGCTTTAAAGGTGATTACAAAGACAGTTTCTAAGCCAACTGTTTTGCAGTGAGCGTACAGTCGATTTTACAGTGCATAACAATTATTAACCAAAAATGTAAATCTTGCAGGGGGGTGAATGTCTGAGCCTGCAATCATGATACTTTAAAATCTTTACAATCATATCCAAATCGATAAAATGGAAAGTTTGTAAGAGTAAATACATCAAATAAGTTCCCTTGGGTAGTGAACTTCAAAACGCAACCTAGTGCTATGATAAATCAAGCATGAATACCAAGCATTTGAAACAAGCTAGGGATGAAGTGGTAGAGGCACTAATAAGGAGGAATTTACATATCCCTGAAGTATGGTGAAGTCAGTCATTAAGAAATGAAATGTACATCATACCACCCAGACATGAAAGGCAAGCAGGAATTCTGGTTACAGATACCACTATGAAGCCAATAGTGACTTTAGTGAAATTTTGTACAGTTCTGTATCTGATGCAGGAGTCACTGTACTGTACAGTAAATCAATATACTGTTGCCTCTACTGAGATGTGCCTGTTGGTCTACATGCAAAGCATTGCATCTTCTGCAACCCAATACAGCACCATCCCAGCTGTTGACACCATCCAGTTCTGGATGAGTGGGATAATCTGGCTGCTGCACCTCTTGCCAGTGTTTCCAGTTTTTTTATCTCTGTCTCTCCTGTTTCTTTCCTACTTACACAAGCATTGCCATCTTCTGCACCCTAACATGGCACATCACATACTGTTGACAGCATCATGTTGAGAGGAAGCTTCATTAGGGAATGAACTACAGTATGTGAAGCATCTGGACCTGACTGCTGACTGAGCAAAACCATGAAGGAGGCAAAGTACAGGTGAATCCTAGAGGTAAACCTGCTTCAGTCACCAAATAATCTAAACCAGGCCTGAAATGTAATATGAAGGTCAATGATTTGAGACAAGATACGAAAGGGCAAGTCAAAGTCCTGACATGAATCCAATATTAAATTCAGGGCCAGATTGTAGGATGCCTATTCAACAAAAAGCCCCAACACCCTTGTCAGACCTTGGAGCAATTTTGGCTGGAAGGCTGGGTAGAAGT
This sequence comes from Atractosteus spatula, assembly GCF_055471065.1. NCBI lineage: Eukaryota > Metazoa > Chordata > Actinopteri > Semionotiformes > Lepisosteidae > Atractosteus > Atractosteus spatula. The sequence continues at coordinate 47,802,958 of NC_142707.1, read as the reverse complement.
TACATTTTTATACTATACAAAACTGTTAGGCACTTATCCAAAAAGACAGAGCAATATTTGCTGCCAAAAGTACTCTGCAAAGCACTGACCTAGGGGACAGGATACTTATGCAATCAATTAATGTCACTTTTTATATCTAGGTTGCCGGTTTTGCCGACATTCAGGCTCCTTCACTTACCATGTTAAATTTGATCACTACAACTTTGAATAAAAACGATTTCATTTAAGACCTTACTTGTAATTACTCCAAATGTGATATTATTTGCACATTTTATTTTACTAACACTCACCTACAGCATTGCTTTAGCACCGGTCAAGTGTACTGTAAATAATTTTAATTCCAGAACAAATTTTTAAAAGAGATAATTATCTATAGGGTCTAACATGTTTGTTTGTATAGCTACATATGTATATCAAGGAGGGAGAGTCCAACGTACAGTACTTGTTCGTTTAGGGCCAAACAACGGGTAATCCTGCACAGTTCTTAAAGGCCTCCTAACAGCCTGGATTAGGATATCACTAGGTTATTCTGTGCAGAACTCTATTCATTTAAATAATCTGTGGCATTTTTCTGTGTAATGATAAAGAGAGACAGATGGGAAACCATAATAAAAAATGTTTAGGTGAAGAAAAGATGTTTATAATGTGTGCTATTCAAAATATTTTTCTAAGTTCTAACTCCATAACAGAATATGTTAAATTAATGTTAAATTAAATATTAAATTAGAAAAAAAGTCATAGCAAGGACAAATGAGCCAAGGCAAGGACAGTAAATTAGATAAGAACCTAGCAAGTCACCTTAGCGAGGAACCTCGGTGATCGTTTTGTGGGCGGACATTTTTGTAACATTTTAAGGATCATAGTATATTTGTTCTAACAGTCATCAACTGTTTGCATGCTTACATGTGTAAAAGCAGGATAACGCTATAGGAAAAAATAAATAAATCATGCTTTGTTTCAAAAGTCGCATTCATTTAATCAGACATGGCAACTTGTACCCTGCTGAACATTTTCAGTTTCTCATTTGAATTGTCAATAGCTATTCAATAGGCTAATTAATATATGAATTTTCTGTGTCAACACAACACTAGATAGTACCTCTCCTCATTGCAGTGTCTTAAGTTTTGCAACAAACTAACATGGAATTCAGTTTCTGTAACAATTCTTTCACCAGAATTCTTAAAAATACTCTGAAGTAAAGACATTCTACAGCAATAAACTGCACACTACCATAGTGAACAGGAGAACAAGACTTTTAATTCTGTCAGGGGTTGGCATGGTATAAGTAAAAATAATTACAAGTCAGTTTTTCCATCAATCCCAAATAGTATCTGAAATATATGTTCGCTTTTATGTTCCTTAAGATACTCTAAGAACTGCCCTAAATCCATGTGGTAATCATTTCGCAATCCATAATCACCGTGTGCTTCAAATGTCAGTTCTTCAAAAGCTGAGAACAAACGGCATTCATCAATATTGTTTACTTCTGATATTGTTTCTGCATGTTTGCAGGAAATGTGCTTCCAATTGGGATACCTAATGTCATGCCAGAACTCTTCACAATCATCCTTTGCTCCTTCAACACAAATAACCCCAGGCTTTCCAGTTAAGCAAAATCCTGTCAAGTGCAGCTTTTTTGCATAGTTGAGAATTTTCTTTCTCAGTTCCTGACGATATATATGGTGACTGTAAATCCACATTCTATGAAATACAGAGTTGACTTCTTGGGTTCTCCCAGCAGGTTCTGGAGGTAATTTACAGTTTTTTAAGAAAACATTGCTGTGGTCTTGTACCCACTGAACAGCCAGGGTAATGCAGAGCTCTTCTCGGTCTAAGGCACTGATGTACGAAGACAGATTGTCATTGAACAGCTTCTGCTGCTGTCTATCCAGAGAAGAACATCTCGTAAATAGTACTGGTGCAACTTGGGGGTAGGAATGAGGCAAGGATACATGTAGATCTACTGTAACCTAAAATATAAAGCAAGACAAAAAAATATGCTTTTAATGACCGCATCCTGTAATTTGAAAATATTAATCACTGGGTTCTTCTGAGACTCATATTCGTAAAAATTTCCAATAAGCTTTAGAAATCTATTTATGCACTAATGAAAGACTAAATTAAGAGTGAAATCATCCTAGAGAACACAAATGTAAAATAAACTTTGACATGCACAAATCTTTTTAGCATATGAAAAATATGTCATGTATTATATACTGTATAATGTGTGTATTATATACACTGTATGTATATACCGTATAGTGTAAGTACACACATTATGTAAGCAGTGAATTATAAATGCAGGATATATCCTGCCTATCCTGCCTTCAAAGATTAAAGTAGAATTAAAATACCACAGCTTACATTAAAGTAATCTTCAACAGTGCCTATAGAATTAACAGTTTCATCCATTAAATATGTTAACTGACATACAGTAACTCAAGTTAAAAGTTATCAAGCGTTAGTCAGAGTTACTATGACTGAAAACCAGAAAATGTTTTTGTTTTTTGAGTACAAAAATGAAATGACCCTTTTACCAGGACCTTTTTCGTGTGTGTCAAAAGTATACAAGAGAATGGGCGCTTCGAAACTCCAAGTCGTACCTGGGGGTCGTCAATTTTTACTTCGATACAAAATTCGATACGAGGAGGCAAAGACTCTCGTACACCCTCCAGGTATCTCCTCACATGAAGCAAGGCACACGCGTCTTCGAGTCTGATGTCGCCTTCACCAGGAAACATAGAAAACAGCATTTCCATCTCAGAAACCTGCATCTCCAGATTTTCTTTCACTGAATCAGCCATGATATTCCAGCTAACGGGCCTGAAAGAGAGTTCATCCGGTACAGTCCCATCACTTTCGGAGAATTTTCACGAAGAGAAAGATTGCAAGAGACACTCCGAAACAACAAATGATGTTCCTGCCACTCACAGTTTACAGATCCACGGCTAAAATCCAATTAACGTCAATTTATGGTTCATGTAGAACATGAGACTTGTTTCCGAACTAAACTAAACCAGTATTATGTATAGAACACATACAACGGAAAATACAGTAAATCAAATAATAAAAATGTAACATAAAAGTTATTCTATTTGATATTATTTGAATATAAACTTATACAGCGGTATAAGAAAACTGTAATATACAATGTTACTATGTAGCTCTTTACGTTGCTAGCGTGGTACCATTATAAAATAAAAAACGTTGTAGTGCATTATGTACAACAGCATATGAAACGGCATTTTTTCCGGTTTCAAATAACATAGAACGTGACGTACTAACCTTTTAAAGATTAAGCAATACAAGTAAAAAAAATAAGCAAACAGATGTACAACTGAATCTCATCTATAATCTAAAAAACAATTCGCTACTGCTTTAACTTGGCATTTTGTTGGTGACGTTGACAATCTTAAACTCGCTTAAATCCATTATAGCGACATCTGCTGTATAGGGGGAGAATATCACGTTAGTACCTTCATGTACAGTTGCTGCCTCAAGGGAAAATCGATTGGAGAATTATTTTAACAGAGAACAGACGTAACTAAATAGATGCCCACCTTAATAAAACTTTCCTATTTTGGCATCATGCAGGACCTACAAAAGGGGCTAATATTTTGTGGTGAAAGCTATTGGCTTATGTAGAGCAGTGTTATCACACCAAATCTCCATAGATGTCTGTCTGTAAAAAGATGGATGTAATTCAACAACAACTAACCTAGCTCTGAATCGAGATAGAGGTGGCAGCGAATTGTCTGAGGTGATATTTCTGAATCTAAAGTGTATATTCCAACCAGTGCTTCAGCATGAGCGCATTATCCAGGAAAGCAGTGGCCTTCAGCAATGCGACAGTGGTAGATGCACCAACAATAATACCTCTTGTGACCCCAATTACAGTAGTTTGCAAATGTATTAACCTCTTAACAATATTGTCAGATTTTGTTGAGTTGCAAATCCAAACACAGCATTGACCTACTTGTTGCGGATTAGGTGCTTAAATGATGTGATTTGATTCATTTATTAGCTTTGTATACTGAAGGCAGCTGTGTGATCCTGGATGATTCTAGTGTTTGAAGTGTATGTTCTTTGGTTTCTATAGAAAAAAACCTTAAAATTCTTATTTATCACTTTTTTAGGACAGTATGCTCATATTACACTGTCTGAGGAATGCACCTGTTAACTTTTGTATTTATTTTGATATGAAAATCAGCTTTATTTTCAACAGAGACTTTAGTAACAGTCAGTATCAGAAATTAATCAATCAAGTGTAATTATAGCATCTTGCATAATCATTTTCAATGGAAAATGTTTTATTGCTGTGGGCACCATTGTGGTGCAATGGTTAGCACTGCTGCCTCGCAGTGCTTGGGCCCTGGGTTCAGTCCTGGATTGCTATCTACAGTTCGTATCTACTGTTAGTTGTTATGTTCTCCCTAAATTCCTGTAGCTCCTCCACATTCCTATGTCTGTCCAAAGACATATGGTGGGTTGATTGGTTTCTGGGGATCTTTATCCTGGTGTGAGTGTGTGCATATTTGTGTCCATGTGTGCCCTGCAATGGACTGGAGTTCCATTCAGGAGGTATCCTGCCTCGTGCCCACTGGTTGCTGAGATAGGCTTTGGCTCTCCCACTGTCTTGTATGGGATAAAAGGTTAGAAAATGGATGGTTTGATTTCTTACATATGTGTAACTAATGGAGGTGAAGGTCTGAGTTGTATATGATGCCAAAGTGGCCTGTCTAAGACCAGTACAAGATTTGCACACTCTCTGGCAGGCTGAATAGGAGCTGTCTCTGGAGATACCAGGTGTGCACCTGTCTCAGGAGCCAGTTTTGACTCCAGTGGAGTGTGTTATTTAACACCCTATGTGGATGGGTCTATCCGTAAAAGACGACAGAGGAAGGTACAACTGGGTTAGGAGGGGTTGACAAGACAGGAGGCAGTGACTGTAGTGAGCAGGTGCACGGGGGAAATGCGGAAGCAACCAAGTCCAAGGAAATCCGAAAGGAAAGTCAGGGCGCAGTCCGTAATCCAAGAGCCGGGAGATCTATCCAAGACAAAGAGTTAAAAACGGGAACCGGGTCAGAACCGGCACAGGAACAGGAACTCAAAACATAACGGGACCAGGTACTCTGAATCCCGGACCCAGGCGGTCAGGATGCTGAGGAAAAGGCCTGCCTTCGGAGAATCCGGAAAATAGGCAAGCCTTGTGGCGTCCATCTTCCAATACTGAGCCAGGAACTGCAGAGACGCTAGGCTTTTAACCAAAAAGCAAACGAGACCCACCAGGAAATAATAGAAATTAATTTAACCGAAAGGGGTAGGAGCCCCCTCTTGATGATTGATGTGGAACATTACGCCACCATGGTTATGACAAGCTCTTAGATCTTTTTGTCTCAAAGTGCTGGGCTCCTTCCCAGATGAACTCCCTCCATCTGGTTTGGTCAAGGGTCATAATTTAACAATTTGATATTGTTGCATTTCTTCAATTTTGCTTTCCTTGTATCTTCTTCTGGCTTCCTTTTGGTGTAGTTGTCTTGGCTAAGCAGGGAGTGTCATACTCGGAGCACCATGGAGTAAGCTAATTTGTAATTAGTAAGCTAATTTGTTACCGCAGCAGCCAGCCACACTCCTACTCACTTGTCAGTCAGTGTCAGTTGCCATGGCCACATAAGCAGACAGGAAGCCTATTTCACCCGTGCTTAGTAAGAACCTCCCCCCTCTCAGGTGGAGCAGGCAATGAGGTCTGATCTGACAATGCACTGGGCTCTGTGATAGTGTTTGCTCAGAACCTCTCAAATTCTACAATTCTCTAAATCTCTAGTTCCCTGTCTTGTGCTTCACTTGGATTCTTGTCCCTGCTTTGTTTTGACCTTGGCTCCTGGACATTCCTTTTGTGCTTTTGAACTGTTATTTGTTTTGTAATGAACTTTGCTTGCTGGCCACAACCCCTTTTGTCGTGTTTCCTCATGTGCTCTTACCCCGTATCAACTGGCTTTGAACCCTTTTTGCCACAACTATGAATCTGGACAGTGTTTAGCCTGTTTTCCCCACCTGTCTAATACAGTATACTCACCTGTTGCTGGCCTGTTCGCCTGTGTTTCCCTTGCCTCCTATGGGGTTCAGCTCATGATCCTCAAACTGCTACTCCAGCATAAGCAACAGCCATTACAAGCAGAAGACAACTTTCTCTGTGACCCTTGAGTCTGGCGATTGGACAACATAAGCTAACCAACTGAGCAATAGCTTCAATGCTTGTGGTGCATAATGCAAAAAGGAATCAATATTTGACCGCTCACATTTTTGTAGTAGATTGTATTAACATATCTGTGGAGCTCACTGACTTTTCAAACACTCATCCTGTGCTTTTGTCGTTGCAATTAAAGTGGAAACTTGATTCTAATTTGCAATATTTCTGGTTACCACTGGTTACTTGAATTTAGAAACCTCTTAGAGGTAAAGATTGTTTTTTGTGAACTTTAAGTTGTTTTGTTAGGGGGAGCAGCATTTATTTAAATGAATTTAGGCCCCGTATATCACTGATTTTGAGGCAAATCTCCACTCTTATGAGTAACTGTAGAGCGGTACTGTAGATCTTTAAATTTTCTTTTTCATTTTTTTACAGAAAATGCAGCACTTTAGGATTTCTCCACTGAACTGACAGGATGTTGTTTAATGGTCTTTTCTTTTTGGAAAGGTTATTGTGCATCTTGCTGTAATGATACAGCAATTTCCTCTGTTCCATACTTTATCATTGTTTTGTATGACTTTTGAGTGTAGCAAGTCGTTCTTTTCAAAATAGTTTTTGCCATTTGTGTTTCTTACACTCACATCTCTGTTTGCGTTTCTTTGTATATATTTGATAATGGTCTTCAAAGCAAAGCTTTAGAAAGCCTTGTGATTTTCTCAGCCTAATCAACCATATTTCTGGCTGTAAAAACAAATGTAATGACAGTTGTAAAAGCTGATAAAAGATGATAGAGATCATTTTGAAGAAAAATGTCAACATTTTTGTAAGGAATATAAAAAAAGAATAATAGCTCTCCTTCTCCATAAAAAATAATACAAATATAAAGGTGATGGTGGGTCACTGTGGTAATCCACTGAAAGGAGAATGGGCCACCACCCTTGTTGGACATTCTGCAGTATTTGCTGCAATTGGAGCAGCACCTAAAAAATAGTATTACCAAAGTATCACCAAACCTTTTAAAATAAGTCACTAAAGCAGAATATACAGAACACATTTTCCCCATAGCCTAGCAAAACAATTGCTACTGCAACCGCAAGACAGCAAGTTAAACAATATCTCCTAAAATTACAAACACCTAAAGCAAAATTGATGAAATGGGATTTCCTAATTTCTCAATGAAGAAGAGTACAAAGGTAAAAATGAAGCAGTAATATTTATTCCATGCATTTTATCATTTTCAATGAGAGATCTGAGAATGTATTAAAAAAATACATTGTCATGCCAGCCAAGTTGTGGAATGCAGATGGATGGAGCTTCTCCTTGAGAAGCATGTGTTTCAGCATGACCGCAGCTATAGGAAGTATGTGATTCAATGAGCTACAGCTGTGGGCGGTATTCCAAGTACAGACTGTGTACTTCCCTGATTGAGAGAGCAAGCCAGGGTGTCAACCTGAACTATTCTCAGTACTGAAGGGATTGTACCCCTAAGTAGTATGTACTGTAATTTGTAGGCAGAAAACCTGGCCGAGTCAGAGTGAGTGAAGTGATGGAGTGTATGTACTGTATTTACAGTATGTGTCTGCTTGTCTTATGCGGAGGCATGACAATGAGACTGGCTAGGCTGAAGCTGAGAGAGAGCGAGTCTGTGCTGGTCTGTGTGAGACAGCACCTTTCGAGTCGGGTCTGTTGTAAATGTACAGGTCTCACGGTGGAGCAGCCACTTATTCAGCAGGAGGTTAGCCGTTACTGTAACTGTTGGTGTCTGAGTTGTGAGCAAACCGTTCTGCAGAATGTAAGAGCAGACGGGTGTATGGTGTGAGTGAGCTGGTCAGCATTGTGAGAGTGGAAACGGCTGTGTGTGTAACAGCCACGTGTTCAACAGGAAATTGGCGGCTTTGTGAGTGTTATTGTATGGGAAACCAGCGGACTGCAACTTTCCCTGGAAGAAGAATGAGTAAGAGCAAGGATCCTGGAGGGATTTCATCCGCAAACTCTGAGTAACAGCCTGTTAAGGATGAGTGCCAAACGAACAGAGCTGGTGAGGCCATACAGTATATCTGAGGTAATGTCCTTTTGTGAATGTGAGTTAAAGGTCAATGGGTGAGTTGGTGTAATGTAATATGTTTGAGTAAAGAATAAATAAGTTTGTGAGTGAAGTCCAGAGAGCAGGGGAGTGGCCTGACTCCTCCTCTACAAGGTAAGTACAGAGTTTCGGAAGGGCCTGACTAGCTGCTGACCTCTGGCAACATGTGAGAACCAGAAAGTAAGGGTGTGGTAGACGCCTTCACCCTGCCCATGAAATACAGGATGGCGAAAGGGTTCTGTCTAGCAACTGGCTTTTGATTTGACTCTAAGGGTGAATTTTCCTTGATATAATTTTAACAAAATTTTGATAAATGTTCGATATAAATGTTTATGCTTTGCCATGATATGCGCATGCGCACAAAATACTGTGCGAGTGCGTGTTGCAGACCGGGCAGCTAACATGGTGTTGTTTTCCCACACGGTAGTGGCTGACAGGATTGTAGTTAGAGTGGAGAAATGAGCGACACTGAAGCAAATGTAGTGCTGCCAACGACTAGCTCGAAGGACGATGATATCGTCGACAGAAAAGGTCATTCAACTTCGGTAATTTGAAGATATTTGGGCTTTTTACGTTCAGACATAAAACAGAGCACTTTAAACTTTGCAGTCTGTCTGAGCCATCTTCTATGTGTGTGTTATCACACTGCAGTATTTAATTTTTCTATTAAGATATTTATTATGTAAATTTTACTCATGCATATTTTGACATAAAAAAGACTTGAATACTCTACCTCAGATTTGTTTAATGTTTCTGCTGTTTGGCAAGTGTTTGTTGTGTTCTTAAAATAAAGAGTTGTTTAATTTACCAATTAACTGTCTGGTTTCTTCAACTTTCACTCAGGAGAAAAAATCTGCCATTAAACTTGAAAGAAATAATGATTTGACATTTATCGTGATAATTATCGATATCGACTGATATGAAAATTGTTATAGTGATAATGTTTTTGGCCATATCGTCCAGCAATACTTATACTAGGGTTGAGAGTTAGGAGCACACACTGGCGTAATATAAGGTGAGCCAGTAACTCCGAGTCATGTGTGAGGGTATGACGGAAAGGTTTGCCATCAGCTGTGAGTGGACAAGGCACCAGGAGCTGTGAGTTGTGCTGAGGCAGGGGTGCAAGGTTGAGGTGACCGTGGTGATTAGTTGTGTATTATACTGTAAGGTTTATGTGTGTGACGCAGTCTGAATTGGAGGCTGCAGGTGGACATGAAGTCCAAGGGCTGTCTGACGGAATAGGGACACTCACAGTACCTCAGTAAGGCTACAGTTGAGATGAAAACGATCCTAAGATTTTCTTACCTGAGTGTAATACAACTCGTGTCCTAGAGTTACCCTGATGAGGGGACAAGAGACATCACTTTTCTCGGAGGATGTGAAGTGAAAGCGAAAGAAATGCAAGAAGTTTCCCAACGAGCTTTCACAGGCCTGTCAGTCATCGTGGACACGCCCAGAGAATACCCTTAGTGTTGTTGCCCGGTGTGGCCTCACATCATGAACAGCCTGATTTTATATTTGGACAACATGTTCATATAGTGAATTAAATATGGAGCATGCAGTTGACTGTAATCACTGTTAAACCAAAGGGAAAATAAAATGAAAATGAGTAACATTTTTCTTCTTTGGAAAAAAACATGGGTAAAACATTATGCACAAACGTTTGGGAGATTTTTCTAAGAAGGCAGCAATAATATCTGCAAATGTCTATCTCATCCTTATTATATGTGCATTAAAATGTTCCAAAAGTATGTTTCATATTTCCTGAATGTCTGCTTTTAATTATATTGTCTAATTCCTTACTGGAGTTTTTTTATTTTCAGAAGAAATTCATAGCTGAACATCTTCAGTGCTGTTTTACCTCCTCCTGTTTTTCTGTTTAATAAATGATGAGAGTTGTGTGCCTGCCATTTAGTGATTAATTTCAATAATTTCCCCGGGCTCCAAGATATACAGTAAGTTCAGTAGGGCTGCACATTTATTTATAGCATCTAAGACATTTATTAAGGGGACAAAATGGGAGACAAGATTCATCCAACCTAAATGAATTCCAAAATAAATGAAATCTAAGATCTTAAAATGAAATGGAAAAGAAAATTGCATATTCCTAGATTCATAATTATTAATTTTAAAAGGACTTCAAATTGGGTTGTGGAACCCCAGTTCCCATGGTTATAAAAAATTGTGATGATTAGGATTTCTAAATGAGTGTCGGAGAACAGGAAAAGGAATGGCCGGAAAAGTGTTTGATGCTGAAGACAGCTTTAAATGGACGTGTGCAAGACGTGTCACCGTACCAGTGGTGAATAACGGATCTGTCGATTTTCATCTATAAACTGTGCGCCAGACACTTCTTGTTCCTGTTCCGGATCCCGTTCCGGATTTTAACCCTGTCTTGTCTAGGATGGATCACCCGGTTTTTGGACTTTGGACTGCACCCCGGATTTCCCGTTTTGGACTTCCCTGGACTAGTTGCCTTCGCCACGCCCCCTGTCTGTCAACCCGTCCTAATCCTGCTGTTCCTTCCCCTGATGTCCTTCTCCACTTAAATCCAGATTATACTGTCTGCATAGGGTCCCAAACTAAGCTTCACTGGAGCCTGGACCGGCTCCCGTTACACATAAGGATAATTGGTAGGAGGAATAGGGCAGTACAAAAGGAATGATTGAGGTGTCTAATTTGAAGTACTGTAATAAATGAGTAGAGAGTTCAGGGTATTCTGATATTCTGAAGATAAGCGTTTCACGAGAAGGTGATGCAGGGGAACAGAGAAAAGATACTGGAATTTAACTTCTGAATAGGGATGAATGAGCAGACTCAATCAGTGCTGCATGTGCTTCCAGAGGTTTGAAATCAGAAATTATAGAATAAGTCCACAATCTGGTTTGAGTTACTGGGAATATGTGAAGTTGCAAAATACTGTATGAATTAGTTACAGTTAAAAACACCTGAGAAGGTTCAGGATATGCTGAGATTTAGAGTGCCATTTATTTATAACATGTGCTATAGATACAGTATACCGTTTGAGATGATAAAAATGGTGAAACCTCAAAGAAGACCTCCAATGACAATAGCGTAGAGATCGCAATGCAATGCAATGAAATCCAAAGCAGGAATTTGAGTTAATAAGGTCAGGGGGTCTGGCATCATAATCCTCTATAAATAAGCACCAAAGTCTATGGAGGGTGCGGCGTTTCTGAAAGGCTGGAAGCATTTGCTATATAAAAAAATTAAGGCATTCCATTATTCCGGGAGCAAGTGCTAACAATCTGTACTTTGCCTTGCAGTTCGCATTCAGCATATCATGGGACCAGAGATGCTCCAGAAGAAGCAAGGTGGAGAAGAGGCCTGTCAGCAGCTGGGACGCTGTGGGGGACAAGCCAGCTGGCTGACTGGCAGGGAAGCAGCAGCTCTGAAAACCATATTAAATGAAGGAGCACATTTGAGGGATGATGTGTATTTTAGGTGACCGAGGAGGGATTACAGCTTGGGTTTTGAACAAGAGCAAGAGAGAAGGAAAGTGGTGAAAAGTTGTTTGTGACAATGATTCACATAAAGCAGTGGTTCTCAAACTGTGGTACGCGTACCGGCAGTGGTACGTGGAGTGCCGCCAAGTGGTACGCCAAATGACCCTGGAACTGTGTCGTGTGTGCTGAAAAATCGGGACGGGTTTTCATATTTTGTATTTTAATACGTGTCGAATACGCAGCCTACGTACTACGATACAGTGCGCGCTAATACTTCAGTGGACACAAGAGATACTCTGTAATTCTATACCACTCTATAGGAATGCGTGCTATGGATGCAAGTGACCAATTGTATTTAAGAAAAGCTACTGTATCTCCAGCAAATAGGGAGAAAGGAGAATGTGCGTGATTTTGGAACAATGCCAACATTGTTAACACAGGAATGCATAGAAATACGTGCTACGAACGCAGGTAATCTTGTGAGCACACGAAAGCGTGATAACAGAAAAATATTCAAGAACTGTTCTAATTTGAGAAAAATACACCGAGCGTCTCTGTGTTTCGCTCCCATGCGCATGAAATAAAAACTTTAAATAAATAGGGAAATAAAAACGGAAACGCGGAAAAATGCAAGCTTGAGTATTGCTAAAGCAGGTAAGCTACACTATTTTTGAAGAACCTTATTTACCGTTGGCAAAAGAGCTGACACATATTATGTGTAGTGAAAAAGCTGCTAAACAGCTCGACCTGCTGCCCCCCCCGAAAGACACAGTCATTCATAGAATTATTGAAATGAAGGATTATATCAAAAGTACACTGATAGAGCGCGTTAAGATGAGTTTTTCACTGCAATTAGATGAGTCTGTAGTCGATTTGGCCAATTTGCTCATTAACGTTAGATACGAGTTTGAGGGCATGTCCCATGAAGACTTTCTGTTCTGTAAACCGCTACCAACAGGAACTACAGGAGAGCACATATTTCAGCTTCTGAATGAATTTATCGTAGAGAATGGCCTCGACTGGATAAAATGCGTCTGAGTTTGTACAGACGGTACTAGAGCAATGACAAGCCGACATAACGGTGTAGTTGCACGAATTAGATAGGTTGCTCCAGAAATTAATGTACGCATTACAACATCCACCACGAGACCTTTGCCGTCAAGAAAATGCCTGACGATTTAAAATCTGTTAGACTCTGTTGTGAATTGTATCAAGGCTCGAAAAATTAATTCACATCTGCTTTGCTCAACTAAACAGGCTCACCACTCTCACTGAAATGGTGCTTTTTTATTAGTTGTTGTTAATGTTTTTTTTCTGTAAAACACTTTGAGAAGCCACCTTTAAAGGTGCTATATCAAATAAAGTTTATTATTATAATATTTATTATATGTGTGTGTGTGAGTGTGTGTGCACGCACACTCATGTTGGTCATTGAGAATTTCTGGGGTTCCTATGAGATGATGACTTGTAGGTGGTACTTGGATGCTTTGGTTGGATTAGGGGTGGTACTTGGTCCAAAAAGTTTGAGAACCACTGACATAAAGCATTAGAATCAAGGACTATTCACAGAAACTTGATGAAAATGGCAGGACCTAAAGATTTCTTTGCACTGAATGTAACTCCAAAGTTCGACAAAGCAGGGGGCGTGAAGAAAGTGTCGATGGGAAGAAAGGAGGAAAGGAGGAGAACACAGAGGGCCTTGTTAGGGATTCGGTATGAGAGACCGAACCAGTGAGTGAACCCACTTGCAGGAGCGAACAAAGCCAAGCCGTAATCCGAAAGCAAGCCGTAATCGTAGGAACGAGCCGAGAGTCCAGGGGAAGCCAGATATCCGAAAGGGAACGAGTACCGAAGCCGAAGCGTGATCTGAAGTCGTAGTCAGTAGAGCAATCCGATAATCCAGGGGTAGCCAGTGATCCGAAACAGAGCGAAAGTAACCAAGCCAAACCGAGATCCGAAAAGCCGAAGTCCAAAGGGAAAAAAACGCAAACCGAAAGCCAAGACGAACACAGAGTAGAAGTAGCGCAACCAGGAAGCTCGAACGGAAAAACCAATACTGAGCAACGAGGTAGGGAAGGACAGGTGTTTAAGTAGGATGAGACGGGGGTGTGGTGGTGAATGGGAAAACTAATACAGTAGGTGAACAGATGGATAGGGGCTATGCCTACTTCTGCCTCCTCCGTTGCCGGGAGGCAGGGATCGTAACATTACCCCCCCCCTCTACGGGCGGCTCCTGACGCCCTAACGGGACGATCCGGGAAGTTAAGGTGGAAGTCTTGGATGAGGTTGGGGTCCAGAATATCCTTCTCCGAAACCCATGAGCGCTCCTCCGGACCGTAGCCTTCCCAATCGACGAGATATTGTAGGGATCCACGAGACCATCGGGAATCCAGGATTTTATTGACCGTGTAAGCAGGGAGTCCATCAATTACTCGAGGCGGTGGGGGTTTTTGTTGCGGTTTAGACAGGGTGGATCTGTGAAAGGGTTTAAGGAGGGAAACATGGAAAGTAGGGTGGATCCGAAGGGTAGGAGGCAAGGCCAGCCGGTAAGTTACTGGGGTAATCTGGGCGAGGACACGAAAAGGACCAATGTACCTGGGAGCAAGCTTGCCAGAAGGTTGCTTAAGAGGAAGGTTACGAGTAGATAACCAAACAAACTGACCACGTCGAAGTCTGGGTGGGATACGACGGCGCCGATCAGTTACCTTCTTCTGCTGAGCTGAGGTGCGAAGAAGGGTGGCTTTGGCCTTCCTCCAGAAGGTCTTCAGGTTAGAGATGTAGTCCTGAACCGAAGGTACCTCTGTGTTGGGGTGGGAGTCAGGGATCAGAGGAGGCTGATAACCTAAGGCACACTTAAAGGGAGACATGCCAGTAGATGTGGTATACAAACTGAGGGCCCCTATCTGAAACAATATCCTTAGGGATGCCATGCAGTCGGAAGATATGCTGTACAAACAATTCTGCTAGTTCTCGAGCTGTAGGTAAAGATGGTAGGGGAATAAAATGAGCAGATTTGGAGAAACGGTCTACCACTACCATAATAGTCGTGTGTCCATGGCTGGGTGGAAGGTCAGTAACAAAATCTACTGAGAGGTGGGTCCAAGGACGATCCGGGATGGGTAAGGGTTGAAGTAGGCCCGCTGCCCTCATCCGGGAAGACTTCATTTGGGAACAGATAGAGCAGGCCTGGACATACTCCTTGATATCCTTAGCCATAGTTGGCCACCAGAAGTCTCTGGAGATGAAATCCAAGGTATGGTGGACTCCAGGGTGTCCAGCGAAGCGGGAGTCATGACCCCATTGTAAAACTGCCGATTGGACGGGATGAGAGACAAATAACTTGTCCTGAGGACACTGAGGAGGTACCGTCTGCCCAACCAAGGCTCGTCGGACAATCACCTCAATGTCCCATCTTACCGCAGCCAGGAACTTACCAGACGGAATGATGGGTTCTGGAATCAATTCGGCCTCAGGGGGTCATGGATCCGTGAGAGGGCGTCTGCTTTTTCTTAGAACCTGGAGTGTAGGTGATCAAGAAATTAAACCTGGAAAAAAAAAGGGACCACCTAGCCTGGCGAGGACAAAGACGTTTGGCCGACTGCAGGTACTCCAGGTTTTTGTGATCTGTGTAAATCAAAAAAGGGTGATGAGCACCCTCTAACCAGTGCCTCCATTCCTCCAATGCCAGCTTAATGGCCAAGAGCTCACGGTTACCCACGTCATAGTTCATTTGGGCAGGGGATAACTTCTTAGAGAAGAAGGCACAGGGATGAAGAATCTGTTTTTCTCCATGACGTTGAGAGAGAACAGCCCCCACCCCATGGCCAGAGGCATCCACTTCGACTACAAAAGGCAAAGTTGGATCAGGGTGTCTTAGGATGGGGGCTGTTGTGAACAGGTGTTTCAGACGCTGAAATGCTTCTTCGGCTTGAGGGGTCCATTTGCCTTGTCTTGGTCCTTTACGGGTCAAGGAGGTTATGGGAGTGACCACCGAGCTGAAGTTTCGAATAAACTTCCTGTAAAAATTAGCAAAGCCGAGAAATCGTCGAATGTGTTTGAGGTTCTTGGGTGTGGGCCAATCAGTAATCGCCGAGACTTTACTCGAATCCATTTCCACACCCTCTGGAGAGATGACGTAACCTAAAAAATGAAACCTCGAAGCATGGAAGGTACACTTCTCCAGTTTGACATATAGTTTATTCTTGATGAGCCGGGAGAGTACTTCTCTGACATGGAGAACATGATCCTGGAAGGAATCAGAAAAAAATAGAATGTCATCTAGATAGACCAAGACAAATCTTTGTAGGAGATCACGAAAGATGTCATTAATAAAAGACTGAAACACCGCTGGGGCATTAACCAAACCAAAGGGCATGACCAAATATTCGTAATGTCCATGGGTCGTCATGAAGGCCGTCTTCCACTCGTCCCCTTCCCGAATGCGGATTAGATTATAGGCCCCTTTTAAATCCAGTTTAGTGAAGACTTTGGCTCCATGCACCGACTCAAGTGCTGCTGGAATTAGAGGCAAAGGGTACCGATTCTTGATTGTGATCTCATTGAGGCCACGATAGTCGATGCAGGGACGAAGCCCACCATCCTTCTTTTCCACGAAAAAAAAAACTGGCACATGCTGGTGAAGTGGATGGACGTATAAGTCCAGCCTTCAGAGAATCCTGTATGTAGACTTTCAGGGCCTCAGACTCAGAATTGGAGAGCGGAAAAATACGACCTTTAGGAGGGATAGTACCTGGCAAAAGGTCAATGGCACAATCATAAGGTCGATGAGGTGGGAGGGCCAAGGCCTCCTGCTCATTAAAGGCTTCCTGTAGATCGGAATATTGAGGGGGTATGGTAGGAACCCCTGAAGGGGACATCGCCGTGAGTGCAATTCGTACTGGTAGACGACAGCAATCTTTAATACATCTGGGTCCCCAAGCTAAAATTTCTTTTCGGGACCAAGAAATGTTAGGGTCATGCTGTTGTAGCCACGGAAAGCCTAGCACCAGAGGATGTGTTGGGGTCTCAAGGAGATAAAACCAGTTGTCTTCCACATGGGTGGCGCCAATCTGCAAGCTTATAATTTCAGTTTGCCATCTAATAAGTCCTGGAGATACGGGGGAGCCGTCGATCGATTGAACACGAAGTGGTGTAGTCACCGGGGTCAAGGGTAATTTCCAAGTTCGAGCGATGGAGGCGTCAATAAAGTTTCCTGCCTTTCATTACCCCAGAATAGTGTAGAACGAATAAAAAATCCAGAGGAAAACTGAGGGGATTGAGAAATCTCACTCACCTTAGGAACTTGAGAAGGTGAGCTGCGCCTCAAGGATGAGTATGAGGCAGGGCAGGCCGCTTTAAAGTGTCCTAATTTCCCACAGTACATGCAGCGACCCTCTCGTTGGCGCCTCTCTCGTTCTTCAGGGGTTAACTGGGTGCGGGCTACTTCCATAGGTTGATCTGAGTCGAAAGATCTGATAGGAGATAGCCGAGGAGCCTTTAATATTGGGGTCCGAGATCTTTCAGCACTCCTTTGACGAATTCTGATATCCAATTCCAACATTTGTGAAATTACTTCCTCCAAGGTACTGCCCAATTGCGGCATATTTACCAGACGGTCCTTTATTTCTTCACTGAGTCCTTGACGGAAAAGAAAAATAAGGACCTCGTCGTTCCAGTGAGTCTCCGCTGCTGCTACTTGAAAATCTATAGCATAGTCTTGTACAGACCGGCGGCCCTGGTGGATGGAGGAGAGGCGGAAGGCAGAGTCTTGACCAACTACGGGATGACAAAAAACCCCCTTTAATTTTCCTAAAAAGAGATCATAATCCTGAATTTCAGGAGCCCCGCGATCAAGCAGAGCAGTAGCCCATTCCAAAGCGCGGCCTGTTAGCAGTGAAACTATGAAGGCGATCTTGTCCTGAGGAGAAAAAAAAGTTTCCGGATGGAGCCTGAAAACCAGCGCACACTGTGCTAAGAAGCCCCGACATTTCGTAGGGTTGCCGTCAAACCTGTCAGGTGGAGTTAGTGGAAGAGGCCGAGGGGCAGGTGTAGGAGCTGGCGGGGGCGGAGCCGAAGCGGCAGCTCCAGCGTTGCTTCCTCTATTGCCGATGGGCGGCATTGCAGACAGGTTCGCAGAGATCTGTTGGACAGAAGCCTGGAGCTGGAGTAAGGCTTGTCCGTGCTGATCCAGAGCCGAGCGAATCTCCTCTTGCTCCGCTGGGTCCATGTTAAATGGCTCAGTATTCTGTTAGGGATTCGGTACGAGGGACCGAACCAGTGAGTGAACCCACTTGCAGGAGCGAACAAAGCCAAGCCGTAATCCGAAAGCAAGCCGTAATCGTAGGAACGAGCCGAGAGTCCAGGGGAAGCCAGATATCCGAAAGGGAACGAGTACCGAAGCCGAAGCGTGATCCGAAGTCGTAGTCAGTAGAGCAATCCGATAATCCAGGGGTAGCCAGTGATCCGAAACAGAGCGAAAGTAACCAAGCCAAACCGAGATCCGAAAAGCCGAAGTCCAAAGGGAAAAAAACGCAAACCGAAAGCCAAGACGAACACAGAGTAGAAGTAGCGCAACCAGGAAGCTCGAACGGAAAAACCAATACTGAGCAACGAGGTAGGGAAGGACAGGTGTTTAAGTAGGATGAGACGGGGGTGTGGTGGTGAATGGGAAAACTAATAGGTGAACAGATGGATAGGGGCTACGCCTACTTCTGCCTCCTCCGTTGCCGGGAGGCAGGGATCGTAACAGGCCTCTGACATTGTAATCAAAGGTTGTGTGCTTCCATGACAGTCAAATGTAAGACAAATTGTGAAATAATATTTATTTCACCAGCACACCATAATGAGGTAACAGAGGTTAGGTTTGATAGGCATAATATTAGTGATGCTGGCTTTTCATCATCTTGTGGCTTCGATCAGGCATTTATCGTGTTTAATGGTTGCATAGTATAGAGAATTGTTTAGACTCAAGGGGTGCAGATAAGGGCATTCTGTGTTTGGCACTGGCTCTTCCATGACCCTATATTGAATTAAGCAGTTAGAAAATAGATATACTGTATGGATGGATAAGGGTGTTCTGAGGTGGTGTAAGAGGAACTGCCGAGTTCAGCATAAAGTATGAGGATGAGGAAGAAGGAATAGTAGTGGAGGCACTTGTAAATAAGGTTCCTGGACACATTGTGGATTTATTCTGCTGACCCACTGTGTCCAAATAAATAGGGTGTAGGACAACAAGAGAAAATTAGAAGATATGAGAAGAAGAAAGAATTTAGCTGGTTAGGACAATGAAAAGGGGGAGGAAGGGTTAAAGAAAGAATATAAAGGATGAGCATAAAACGCAGGATGTGGGGAGGACCTGCAGGCGTGGAGTTAATTGTGATTTGAAGGTGAATTGCCATGCCATAGGTAAATGGTGTGGCAGGAGCAGGGTGAGTGGTTGGAGGAGCCATGGGTGTTATGGTATGTTAATGAGTGTATGCAACTCATTCGGCCAGTCCTAAAAGAGGGATCGCCCCTGTTGTTCTGTTGTATACAGTAGTTGTCAATAAAGTTCTGTTCATGTTCCTCCACACCAGGGGAATGTGCTTGCTCCCACATGAAACACAACATGTTGTCAGGAGTAGCTTGACCTGCTTTCAGCCAACTGTCATCAGAAGCATATGTCAAAGGAGATACTAGGAGAAGACAGAATTAAATACTGTTCTTTTTTCTCACTCTTTAAAAAAGTTACTGAGAGCTAACGGTCCAGTACCATCTAGAACCTGAATGCAGCTGCTAGTCAATGCAGGTAGGCTGCACCCATATTGATACTTCGTAAGTTATTAAGGGACCAGAGTGTAGGAAATGGTACAGAATCCCAGACAAACCACTAAAAAAAAGAGAAAAAGCACTCAGAGACATAAGGAAACAATAAGCACATTTAAAAACAATTAAAATGAAGCAATTTCCTGCATCCACAAATCAAATTAGACCTCCAGAGATATCTGAATTTGCAAAGCTTGTGGAATTTGAGAGATAGCTTAGATGCTATCAAACAGAAGTAACAAATAACTTAGCTTAGGACACTCATTAAGAAAACAAAACTCATACGCTGGATGTGTGACAGAACTGATTACATTCTGTGTGTACTAGGCCTGACTGAGGACCAGAGGAAAGAGTATAACACAGTATAGTGCAAATTCAAGGGATACCTTGCAGGACCAAGAAATGGCATTTACAAGAGAGCCAAATTCAACTGCAGAAAACAGGAACCAGGGAACCCAGTAAATTCATTGCTTCATTGTATTCTCTATCAGAGCATTGTGACAATGAAAATTTGAGAGATGACCTTATAAAAGACAGAATTGTGGTGGGGCTTCAGGACACTAAGCTGTCAGAGTGCCTTCAGCTGCTTGCCACTCTAAACCTGGAGAAAGCCATTGCTATGAGCAGACAGAGTGGGAGCACTTGCTAACAGCAGGGAGAGCTCTGGCAGCTGGAGGAGGGTTCTGAATTCAAGCTGAAAGCTGTACAGAGAGATAAGTACAGACAGGCCATCATTTGAAAAAATGCTGAAACAGATAATAGCAGAGCTCCCTTAAAACAAAGCAAGCAGCTCAAAAAAACTAAAAACCCATCCAGCTGCATGAGTCATGTAAAATCTCCATTCCATTGTAAGGAACACTGCTCACGCTGAGTGGGCCACATGTTATCACTGAAACAGAACTGGTCATTTCAAGTGTAAGATAAAAGATGACCGTGCTTTAGATGAGACGAAAACATTCCTTTATCCTCTGGGTTCCAAAATACAAAGACGATGTACACCTGTTCTGCTACACTGGACCAGATGTTACAGCCATTCCTGCGGCAGTGTACAGACAACTGTGGCACCAGACCTACCCACAATGATAATTTATCTGAGACTGAAACACTGCTGACAGCAACAACAACAACACAGTTTCAGTCCATAATTCCAAGACCTCCAAAAACATATACAAGATCAGGATAGCAATGTAGTGATCTAACTGGCAGAACAACCCACTCACTTTCCAGGAGTGCTCAGGTTTTCCCAGTCTATGTGAGGAAAACAAAACACTCCCATGATAACTTCTTTTTTTACATGTTTCAGATCTCATTATTAAGTACATTACAATTGATATCTGTATTTGGTTGACTGTATTCCTAACACTGCATCTTTTGAATGCTATTTAATAAAAATAATCAGCCCCTTCCAATGATGTCCCGTTTAGTTTAATTGGAATTATGTATATACATTTTTTAATTAAAACATGCATGTTGAAACTGAACTTCTATAGGTGTAAATTAAATCTCAGCAAAATGTGCAATGAACAATGAAAAACTAAAATGTACTGTACTTGTCACAAATCGCATCACCACATACCCACGCGCACTCCGCACCGCACATACTCATGTACTAATTGATACCACACTCCTTCCTATTTAAACCCTGTCTCCTAAATCCGTCCTCGCTCACCACTGAGACTTTCCTCAGCTCGAGCTACTCTACCCTTCAATCCTGATTTCTATTTCTCTCTCGGCCTTTGCTTTACGTCCTAGACTTCGCTCTTGACAAACGATCTGGATACCTTTGCTTTGTTTCGGATTTTCGTCCAACCACCTCTCTGGCCACGCACAGGGTCCAGCTACTTAACCTAAGTTTGGGCATTACTGACAGTACTGACTGTAAAGGTACTGTATTCACTTACTTTCCTGTGGCAAACTAAAATTAGGTTGGTGCACAATTACTTTGACAAGTCTTACAGTTAGTTAAATGGCCTCCAACTGTGTGTAATTATAAAGGGTCAGATGATCTCAGAACAATACACCTGTCTAATGTTCCGTTGTTATTCTTATGAATGCACAGTGACTCTGCATTTAACATTAACATTTAAAATTAATATTGATACAAAATATAAGAATTTGATTATATGAAATGTTAATACAGTTATTGCTTGCAGGATAAATATGTATAGAAAGTATTTCTGGAATCACAAGATTACAAATCGTGCTAGACACAATTAACTCATTAAGCATTCAAAAGCAGTACCTTAGCTTCAACACGATTTCATTCACTGATTTCAGAGGAATACAGGATTCTCCTAGGACTACAAACGACAGCTAAAACGTTTGAAAATTATGAAGACAGAGAAAAAACAAGCATATTAAATTGCTTATCATTCATGGACATGCATGCAAACACTCAGATCACAGGTAGAGACTTGGGGGGAAATGGCACAGTATCCCTTTTTTGTCATCTTCCATTTGCAGAGTTTATAGATAGTCTTGCTTTACTATGTGTTATAAATAAATAAGGCTTGATTAAGTACTGTACACAGTTGCTACCTTACCTAGAATAAAATAATATAGAAGTAGTAGGGATTAAGGTAACCACCTTCTTCTGAGTTTAAACAGATCATAGACAAAACCAATACTGAACCCTGATCCATCTATCCATCCAAATTGACGTCTTTATTTAAAATTAATTTCGCTGAAAACTACTGAACTCTGCAGAAAACTGTGGAAATTGTAGAGTGGTACAGAAATTGTTTAGATTTAGGTAAGATTATAAAGTAAGCAAAACAATGCACAATCTAGCGATTATAGGAAATTGGATTAAGTACTGTATTACAATACATACTACTGAAACACACTACAAAATTAAAAATATATAAATAAGAAGCGTCAGATATCCGTTTTTCCATAGCGGACTCCTGAAGCAGAACGAATGTCATTTATTCTTTGTATTTGGCCTTTTTTGCAAATATATGTGGTGTCTACCAAATAAGGGAAAACATTTCCCATGCCATTACATTACACAAAAATGTCATATATCTGTTAAGTGAAAAGATTCTCTGCTTTCTCCAGTATTATTGTTAAAACAATTTTTTTTCCAGAGGCTCTACGTGCTCTCCCTACAGTGTACAGTATAACTATCAGAGACCACACTGCAATTTAGACTATTAGTTTGCTTCAGATTGGGGAATTTTAACTACAAGATCTGTTTATGCGCTATTAGTAAGAGAAAAATATTAAATATATTTTATGGAGAAAGGTGCAAAAAGGACATCTTTAGGTTAAAGTAATTAATTTCTCTAGACTTCCAATAGTACAATTTTCTTTAAAATGCCATGCTACGCACATTGTGTCGAATTGATCATGTTAAGAAGAGGAAAAATGACACAGGATTGGTTAGTAACACTTCAGTAGGATCAGAAATGTGAGGATCAGAAAGCCAATGCGATCTATCCACCTATAGCGATTCAGTCATTAGCGAGAGAATCGTTCAAGAGGTCTTATGCAGTTCACCTTTAACGAAAATGCACCGAAAACTGAATCTACAGTATACTAATACTAATGTGATGTGCTGATTTATTGGATTTACCGATGCACAGATAATTTGAGTAACTGGTGAGTTCGTACTTTTGTCGTTTTTCTCAATTTGTGTTCATTAAGTAAACATTACTGATAATATTAAAACCAACGGGATAGTCTACAACAGATCGATAACGACACTCCGCGATACATTTTGGAATAACACATTTGAGTGATACCGCTCACCTATTGTATGAAGAACTTGCTGCAGTAGGAATAACCTTGTCACCCAATTGATTCTGATGCACACGTCTGTCCAAACACTGACGTTACAGGATTCAGTTAGATGAACATTACTGTGGCGATTACTGGTAGCCGCTTTATCACTCTTTAAAACAACTTAACCGACTGCAAAAAAATACATTATCGAGAAAAACTAAATGTTTAGTTTGCGTGTTCTGTGCGTTAGGATAGGACAATACGTTTTCGTGCGCGTCTTTTCTGCGTTTCAAACTCTCCTGGCTGTTCAAATACCAAAAAGGTGCCGAAGACGACCGAGACCTGTTAAACATTTTAGGCTTTCGGTGAGTTGACATAGCTTTTCTTAATCTTGGCATTGTGTGCGACAAATTGAGCAGAATTAATAACGTAAATAAGATAAGCAATGCAATTTAAACTTTCCACAAAGTGGAGCTGTCCTCCATGAAGACCTTATAAAGGTTTGGTGCGGACAACGTACTGTACATGAAGTACTGTACACATAGTAGTAAACAATCTGTGGTCTGTATACGGTACGTACTGTATAACAACTATTTTAAAAATAATGGTAGTGCATATTCATATTTCGACTCGCGATTAATTAATTTAATATAAGGACTGTATTTTAATCACTGGACCTACTGTGTGTTGATTTAATTTGTGTGGGTGTATCTAATGATGATTGAGATCAGTTTAATATTTTCTCTGTTCGGTTTATTTTATTATAGGTATTCAATTTATAACAACAATAACTTCTTGTCATTCTGCACACAAAAAAAAGCTGATCTGGCCTGTAGCTAAAAGGGTTAAACACCTACCGAATTACATCACTAACAGCAGCATGTAAAGATTGCTCTGTTTTTCCTAAATTAGATTCACACATTACCATGTATTGTCATGTTATTGTTCTTCAATTTAAGTTGTATTTTAGTGGAATGGAAATATTGGCATACCAGCTAAAAAATAATTGAGTATCAGCAGGAAGAAAATTAACTGGTGTGGGAAAGCTGGAATATAGCTCACCTTAGCAGACATTTCTATTAAGGCTATTTTGTGTCTTTTAATCTCTGTATGGACCTTTCTTAATTTGTTCATTTTCACTTGGAAATATTTATCTCATTTACTATACCACGTTAGAATGAAAGAAATGGCAAACTTGAAAGCCTAAAGATGAAAAACATGCCGTAGTAGAATATGACAGGTTTCGTGACAGGATTCATGACAGATTTATGAATCTGGCATACTGTATGTTTTCCAGTGATTGTTATTATTTCAATATTGTTATTTTGTTGTTATACTTTATTTCTTTTTCTATTTAAAAGACAATAATATCTTTATGAAAAATGAATGAGCCTGACAGCCCATGCTGGAACAACTCGAACAAAAGCTTGAACAGTGCTTGGCAGACTGGAGCGGGTGACTATGGCTTTCATCATGCTGCAGAGACCATAGTTCTGCCTTCCTTCATTGGAGTGATATGTTGTGCTGGACTAGTTGGAAACATTTTCATCTTGGTCACAATCACAAGGTATGGAAAGCAATACTCAGAAACCTGCCATTCTACATCAGTATGTAGAATTTATGCAATTGATGCATTTCTCATTATCAGACATAGAAATACAATTCAGAAACTATACATATACTGTATTACTCTCTATGAAAAGACTATCAATTCTTCTCATGTACATCAAGAGAGCTTCTATTCCAGAAATGACCCAGTTACTGGCTGATGAAATGCCAGTGCATTGTATTTGTTGTTGTTTGGTCAACATCCTTCAGTTTACTGTTATATGCATAGTTGCAGTTGTACAGTACAGTATATGTTAGTGCTTGATGTTGTGGGGAGAAATCTGATTTTTTTAGAGGCTGCTGATGACTATCCTCATTTACTGTAATA
This sequence comes from Atractosteus spatula, assembly GCF_055471065.1. Classification (NCBI taxonomy): domain Eukaryota; kingdom Metazoa; phylum Chordata; class Actinopteri; order Semionotiformes; family Lepisosteidae; genus Atractosteus; species Atractosteus spatula. Next base: position 47,777,753 of record NC_142707.1, on the reverse strand, counting down.
GTTTCTAATCGTTATTTACCTGTGGTTCATTCAGGTCAACAAAAAAGACAATCCCAGATGTGTACATCTGTAACCTGGCAGTGGCCGATCTTGTTCATGTGGTTGTGATGCCCTTCTTGATTCACCAGTGGGCACGTGGAGGACAGTGGGTGTTTGGCAGTGCTCTGTGCACAATTATTACATCACTAGACACCTGCAACCAGATGACATGCAGTGCAATCATGACAGCTATGAGCTTGGACAGGTAAGAAATTAATTTGACATATTAATTGATTCAGGACTCTGAAACACTTGAAAGGATTCTGCCTTTAACTTTCCTAAATATGGGTTTCCATGAATTTGACTCTACTATCTTGAATCTGTTCAGTGGAGCACTATCTAATAATTACCTTATAAAACGAGGACCTGGCTTGCTGTTGCCGACAGCCACGTCTCACAGATGGGCAGGGAATCCAATTGCAGGTGCTTGGTGATTTGCGGCGGCTGTCGGAGTTTAGCTGAGGAGATACTGGGAATGGCTGACTGAACAGGAACTGGAACTACACAAAAATAGGCAGGGAAAGATGCCACAATAAAGGTGATGGCTGAACAGGCTGCAAGCCGGGTTTGGGTCTCAGGTCTCAAGGTCCGGGTTTCTTGGTTCGTTGGTTAGCACATCTACTGTAGCAGAGCAGAGCGTTGCACTGGCTCAGCTAACTCAATGACAGAGCACCTTTCCAGTGGCGTTTCAGGGGTTTTATAGAAAAGGCTGTGTTTGAATAATTGGTAAATTGTGTTTGTGATTGATAGGGGAGGGACAAATAGACAGATGGCCGGTACGTATTCGAATAGGAGCCCCTGGAGGAATGTGATCACTCGTGGGAATACTGTGATCTGCAGCGTGACATATATAATTTATAATGCTGCAAAAAGTCTTATATTGCAAGATTAGAAGATGTTCTTGAGGAGGAAAAAGCTATGGAGGTTTGTTTTAAAACGAGTGCCAGTTATAATTGTTGTCTAACACTCAAAATAGCATGGCAGGTAAATAAACATCAGGCAATTTTCAGTCTTTATTTTAAGTTATTTCAAATGAAATTCTTCATCTTTAAGTGTCTAGTTGTGTTCAAATAGTAGATCTTACTTTACTGTCACTGGTTAAATTTAGAAACAAGGTATTTACAATCCAGCTTTATCTGAAAAAGATACTTCTATTTTCATATTGTTACAAAATTAGGCACGTTCCAACTCTGATTGTAATTAATTAAATAGGTACAGTGCAGGGTGTTTGCTTAAATATAAATGTTAAACAATACTACATACATACTGTAGCATGACTCCTGTGGTATGGAGTGAAAAACAACTAAGTGGATCATTTGATTTCTGTTTTCCTGGCATTGTGGCAAGGAGAAGAACTGAGAAGGCACAGACCTCCACAGACAGATAAATATTCATTTACAATACAAACACACACACTACAATTATCAAATTATTTGTATTGTTAATTATCTAACTAAAGCTGAATTCTGAACAATAAAACTGTAAAACTGTACTGAAAAGAAGAGACAGTTTTTGTCTTCCTCTTTCCCAATTAAGAAAGAATTGGAATAGTCTGATTTTGCTAAATTAGCTAAAATGGCTGATCTGCTTCCACAGTCACTGAACTAGTATAGCAGCTTTGTAAAACTGAGTTGGTTGTGGTGAGCTCATTAATGGATCTGACAGGTACAGACGTACTGTAAACATGTCAACAACAGACTTCGAAACTGGACTTGATCTTGGGTGGGCAAAAGGGACAGAAGAAGGTTCTGAACACACACTTCACTGACTGAAGCTGGAGGGTCTGGGATCATGGTGATTGAGTGGGAGGATTCTTCCATCTGAACACTGGCATAGTGGGAGTGCCAGAGGAAATGGAGTAGGATAATCCCGTCAGAAAAGAACCCTTTTGGGGTGGGTTCCAACTTTGGAATAGAGGGACTAGGGAAGGGGAGAAGGCAAACAATAAATGATGACAACTCAGCCAGAGGCCACATCAACCCCAGTGTTTATTTTCAGACTCATTGAACTCATTCCTATAATGTGGAAAATATAATTGGGAAAAGACAATTCATAGCTGTTTTCTATGATCAGACCCCCTTTCATGTCTTCTGATATTAGTCAAATGGGTATTTTTACAAGGCTAGCTCTTTAATATACTTTATTGTACAGCACAGACTAATTCCTCCATATTACCACCCCTGGCAACACTGGATCCACAGGACCATGCAGCTATTACTTCAAGGGGATATGCAACCAAATACTGCAATTTACTGTATGAAATGTATTTAAAGTGAATGTATCACTTATGGTTACTTGAAATCACTGGGTTGAACACAAAGTACTACTGTATATCACTTATGGTTACTTGAAATCACTGGGTTGAACACAAAGTACTAATGTGGATAGACTAGTTCTAATGTTATCAAATGTATTCATGGAATTGCTCAAAAGTAAAATGTTTAATATATTGTACATAAGATGCATATTAATCTCATAATTACATACAAATTTAATCATAACAAATAGAAATTGCTTGCCTTCAAAGCAAAAATAACAGTTTATTCTATACTTTGGGGGGCACTGTATATGAATAACTTCTTATTTCTTTAGTATTTACTAAATAATAAAGTATATTTTTGCCATTTTTTGATTACCTGATATGATGGACACGAAAAGTGAGTTTTTCTTTTGACAATATTTAAATAAAAAAAAAATTAAATAAATTTGAAAAATTGATAGAATGAAAAAAAATCGTCTTCTGTTCTAGGCTGCAGCTAAAGTTGTGCATCAGCCACTGGCAACTGCAGGAATCGGTGACTGTTTTTTTATAACATCAAGCTCTGATGTCATTTCCTTTACTTTATTATTGCCATAACGTTGTGCTAATCTGGGGTGTGCAGCAGCCGAAGGATGGCAGAACGAACCCAACGGCTGAGATCAGAGTGATCAGCAAGCGGCAGGCACAAGAGAAACTGAAAGCACCACACTGGTCGCTGGGCGCGGTGAAACACAGGTCATAGTTAAGACGAAGATCCAGAAACTGTGGTCAATGAGGAAGCAAGGGTCTTAGTGAGGAACATGGGGGACCGACAAGCTGTAGGGAATCCAAGAACAAGGTCAAGGCTGCAAGCGAAGGACGGCACACAAGTGCTCGAAGCAGGAAAATAAACTGAAGTTGCAAGCGAAGCTTGGGAGAGCTCAAGGAAAGGAAGGCAGTGCCAGGGAGCATGACAGAGACTCAGGAGGATGAACCAGATGACTGAACACTGAGCAGGGAGTGAAGCATGGCTTAAATAATGGAGGAATAATAATGTAAGTACCTACTGTATTAATTAGAGGCATGGGGCACTGACAATCGCCCATACCATGTAAAGATACAGTAGGTCCGGGAGCTGCTTCAGCCCTCATGCAGCCGCAGCTAATTGCTGTAGCAAGGTGGGGGTGCAAGCTGAACTTTGCACAGGTATCACAATTATAGGTAATTTTTAAAAATACAAACCATGTGATTTTACAGTATACCTTACATTTTTAGTGCATTAAAAGCACATGGTGGCTGATTTACTTTCTCATTTCTTGTACTTTCCCAAGAAATGAGAGAACGGTTAAATTATAGTATTTTACTAAGATAGAGGTTAGTGGTTATCGGTGGATAGAGCCATGAGTGCTGACACTGAAGATGAAATTGATTGCAATTAAGCATGTCTTAATTTGCAATGTGTCTGGATGAAAATTGTGAAACGTGATTTTTCTGATAAAACTGCTTAGATATATAATGAATAAGATTCTCCCTGTAAATGAAAACTGTTTCCTTAAAGAGGAATTTGTTAAATTTAACTTTAAAATATTCCTTTCAGTGGGATGGCAGTAATTTTAACAGAAATATGTTAAACAATGTGTTAAGGCTGTTTTATCAATAATTCAATAAAAAAATGAGGTATTCTAGTATTACTTATGTAATATTCAGTCAGAATTCATTAACAGTTTGTAATATGATAAGTTGTTACCAACTTGTCCTTGTTGCTGATTGGAAGCCAAAAGCTATGATTTGCAGAATTAAGTGGCTCAGAACATTAAACAGATGTAAAAATCTGAGTGTTCTTTACCTTTAGTAGTATTTTTCCCCTTGAACATACAAAAGTCGTTGTAATTGTAAGTACTGTAGCAAGACATCTCACAGTACAGAGCAAATTACTCAGGTGGATTTGAGTAAGTGTAACGATATAATACCATAATAATAATGCTTGTTTTGTAAGTAGACCATAGACTCATGCCACTGGTTTGGGGCAAAACTAAGTTCCTGTTTAAATATGACTGGCCTTTTGTGCAATGTAGGTCGAACACTGAGGTGCATGATTCACTTTCCGTGTACAAAACCAGCTGAAACGCATCAACTCATGGAGGTGTATGTACTGCATGCCACATTACAGAAACACGTTTGCAAAGGCGGAAAGCCTTTGATGAAAACAAAATGGATGTTCAAGATGAGCAGAAACCTGGGTGTTTTCCTCTATTGAAAATTGTGAATAAATAAGGCAGATACATCATGCTTGTCATTGCACGCAAACTCAGTCCTACCTTGGTACTGTAATGTTTAAGACTGGTTGGAACATTGTACAGTACGTGTGCAGCTGACTGATGTGATTTTTTCTCCCAGAGGAGAATCTCTCCGGTCCATCCGACATTAATGACAGGCCGCACACTGACGACCACACCTGTGAACACTTATAGGACTATGGGAAAGGGGTGCAGGACCACCCACCTCACAACCCTGATGTGAATTCCACATCTTTCAATCTCTTGATGAAGCACCTATCCAGCAAGTGGTTTCCAACCAACCGTGACCTACAGTATAGCAAGTACTTAAGCTGGAGCTTGACAAATTTCAGCACACTGGTTTCCTTCTGGATATACTGTATGAAACAAATAGGTTTACAGACAATATACAAATGTGATGTGTTCCATTTTTTTTACTTTACTTTTACTTTTTACTTGGATATACTGCACCCATAGCTCCTGTATTTATGAATAAATTAATGATCATTGGAGCTTCACATTTTTGGTTATCACTTGATATTGAAAATGTGGAGCAAGGCTTGCAAATGAAAAATTCAACGTTCATCTGGAAAGATAAACATCCAGTTGTTTCTAACACCAAATGCATAGCTTTTTAATGAAAAATATCAGTGTAATTGGCTCATTGTGGCCATTGAAAATTCAGCTTATGTTTACATGTATTTTTAATTCAACAAATAACATTTGGGGAAATACAAGAGTGAAGGAGAACATGGTGAATAATGTTTAGTCCCTGTGTTGATCAAGGCTAGTGGGATTGTACGTGTATTTATTTTTCACATACCCTTTACAGTGTCTTACAAAAGTATTCAGTCCATTGCTCAATTTTCACAATTCGTTGCTTTAAAGCTTGCGTTCATGACACTTTAAAGTAGCAATTAATATTTGTTACATACACCACCTACTCCATACTTTCAAGACTAAAAAAAGACATAAATGTGTAATCAATATGAAAGAAAAATGGAAACATTTTTGTTGCTTTGGTACTCAAACCCTTTGCTGTGGCAAACATACTGTAAATTAATTTAGATCCACAGCCTTGTGCTAAAGAGCCATAAAATTAGTTGAGTGGCCTCTGTCTGTGTGCAATAGTCATGGTTCTTTTGATTCCATTATAAATACTGTCTTTGTAAGGTCTTTCAGTCAGTGATTTTCAAGAAAAGACATAACCATAAAGACTAAGAAGCTTTTAAAACCACTCAATGTATAGAAAATTTAAATACTGAATATCCTTTTGAGCACGTTGGACATTAAGGAATGGTAAGTGTATTGTACTAACCAGACACTGCATAGTTCGTGCTGTCCCTGCAAATATCTGCGTAAGGAGGAAGCAGGTTAGGGATGCCACCGTGAAGCCAACAGTGACTTTGAAAAAGCTACAGATTTCAATGGCTGGGATGGGAGTCCACGACTTGGTATAGCAGAGTGGTAAGAAAGAACTAACAACTGCAAAAAAACAAACATCTCATAACAAGCAATGAGTTTCCAACTACATATTTAAGTTATACTGCAAACTTGTGGCAAAAAATATTTTGTGTAGAGATGAGGCAAAATTGGAATATTTAGGTCTAAATGCAAAATTGTTTACCTTTTAGCAAACTAATGACCCAAAGCACGAGACCAAATCATCACTGAACTGGCTATATATGAAACTGCAGGTCCTTGAGTGGCCCAGTCAAAGTTCTAGCTCAAATCCTGTTGAAAATCTATGGAAAGACTTGAAAACTCTTGTCCGCTAAAGCAACATGAAATAGATTGATCAAACTTGGCAAGAAGAATGGACAAAATGTACGACCCATGCTGTGCTAAGTTGGTTGGTACTTACCCCAAAAAACTAACAGCTGTAATTGGTACCAAAGGTACTTCCACCAAATATTGAGCTCATGGGTTTGAATAGCTGTGTGTTATTTTTTCCTTTAGTTTCTGCTGACATTTACTGTAACTTATCTTACTGTTAGAAGTTTTGATTTTAAGTATTCAGGTTTTGAGTAAAATATTACTTTTAACAGAACTAAAATGTGCCATTTTGTAATTTCAGAAAATGGAACACCATAGGAAGGGGCTGAATACTTTTACATGGCACTGTAGGTATTTTATTTATCAGAAATGTCCAGTGCAGGTATACAATCTTTATTGATCCCTCAGATCATCAATATACAACCACAAAAGCATGTTGGCTGACTATGGGTTTATAACTGCAGATCTTTTAAAAGAAAATCCTTGATGTCTATTGATTATTCTTGCATACACTTTACAGACTTTGGATCTGAAATCTAAAATGTTTTCTCTAAAATATTTTTCTGTATAAAATAAAATGTTTAGGCTTTTGAAATATAATTTTCTTCTGCTAATTCTTAAAATACATAAAATCATCCCTGCAGAACAAAAAACTGAATATCTTTAGTGATCTGTTTCATAACATCTTATTTTTCTGGACAATATTTTGTGTCAAGTTCTACAGCTTTGTACAGTTAATAATAAGAGGTATTTGCTGTGCGATGTACAGTACTATAGAATTTAGAATTACAGAGCTGTACAATAATATATGATTTTTATTGATAGTTATATTTTCTTTCAGCAAACAGGCCTTTTTGCACGGCCCTTTATGGGCTCCAGGTTAGTGAGGGCTTCTATTGTCAACTTCATGAAAGCAAGTTCTGGATTTCAATGTGACAGACACCGAAGAAGAGATTGAAAGTCACTCTTCAAATCAGCTGCTTACCTCTCAGCTGCAGAAGATAATCTTTCAAAATAATTGAAAAGTTTATCTCTTACAGTAGCAAAGCCCACTTGTAAGAAAGAGTAAGAAAAAGTAAAAAAAATCTGTTTTTCACCCATAAAACACCTTTTGTGTGACTTAGAAAGCAAAAGAGGTTGTACTTTTGACAGTTTTGAACTTCAGAAGGGATTATCTCAGTAGTTATATCACATTTTGGTAACTAATTTGAGGCACATTGTTCAACCATTGGAAATCTCTGAATCCATAAATCTCAGTGGGATGTGCTTATGAGCAGGTTCACGCATAAAAACAATGGATAATCGAGAGTGGGTTTAAAAACAATGTAAATCAAGATCTGGTTTATCTTGTGGACAAGAACATTCCTGATTTAGTTGACAGCACCACAAGTGGAAAATGTTATGTGGAAAATCCTGAGAAAATCTATAGCCAATATTGTTATACAGGAGAATCCCAGTACAAATGGTTTCTGTACTGTACATAATGTCAGAAAATGTGTTTTCTCTGCTGCACAGGTACCTTGCTCTGGTTCATCCATTCCGTCTGATGAGTCTGAGAACAAAGTCAAAGACTATTCGGATAAATTTGTGCATCTGGGCAGTTTCCTTCATCCTGGTTCTTCCTACCTGGGTCTACTCCAAGGTTATCCGATTCAGAGATGGATTAGAAAGCTGTGCTTTTGATTTAGCCTCACCTCATGATGTACTGGGGTATGTTTCAAATTCGGCCAATCATTTCTGCGCAGACAATAATACATAAGACTAGCAACTATTGTCCACTGGGGTATTAACTGGTGAAACTGTATTGTTATAACACTGTGCATGAGAAAACCCCTGTCAGTATGTCAGCTGAGAAGAGGTTGCCTCTTCTCTGTTTGCAGAGCGAGAGCCAGCAGCAGACAAAAACAATAACAGAAACAAAAAGAAAAATCTTCACCTGGGACAGCTTCCATGTACGGAATTAACTAAAATATGCCGCCAAAATAATAATAAAGATTAAAAACATTAGTAAGGGAAAAAGTGACGTTTTTAGCCCCTTTCATCACTTGATCACTTCGTTACAGCATTTCCAGTGCCCTGTAGCTGTACTGTATCTGTCAGTTCCTCCCACTGCCCACTAGGGTGGGAAAAGCCAAATTTGTATGTATTCTTCCTTATTAGCCCAGAATGTTTCCCAACTACACTAATGAGCTGACACCAGCAGGGTCTGCATCTGCTCCTCTACCTGCCTCTTGCCTCAGTGGGTAATTGTCAATCATTCTTTATCCCCATTTTGTAATGATGTGCTGTTGTAGTAGAAATTACAGATAGATAAGCCCGAATTATCAGATGTCATGTTAATATTTCACATATCGGAAAGATGTAGTATTGTATCGAATTTTGAAAATGTACTTTGCACTTGCAAAACATACATTACATTTACAAATTGCTGTTCCTGATCAAATTACATCATGATAAATTATAACATCTACTAGTGTGAAAAGCTGCTGTATTGTAGTAAAAGATCAGAGAAATAGTAGCAGTGAGCTCTAAGTCCTTACCTTAGTATGACACGACAGTGCATTCAGTTTGAAGGCATTTGCCATGTATTCATTTTTTATTCCTAACAAATTTTGATATATTTCTCCTACTTTTGACAGGTACACACTATATCAGACCATTACATCTTTCTTCTTACCACTGCCTTTGATTAGTCTGTCTTACATTCTGATCCTTTGCTACACCTGGAAGATGTATAAACAGAATAAGAAAACACGACGGTAAGTGTACTTTCCAATGTTAAAGTGTTCACCTTTTGTTAGACGATGTTTGATCAGATAATCAGAGAATGAGATTAACTTGGTACCTTATGAATTTTAGTGTTAAATGATGTTGGACTATATTACTTCATAACATCAAATACTGTATATCAATTATTTAATAAGACACATTCTATTATTTTCCCCTTGTGATTTACTTTTAAAAAATATTTCATGAATGTTTTTCTACTGTAAGTCTTCTAAGCATTGGCAGAATGTAGAAAACCTTGAAAGTGACTTGACAAACCTGAAAAAGTCATCTGTCTGCTTTAATAAGTCATGTTTCCTTTTAAGATAAAAGAATGCAATGTTAGACTCAAACAGTAAGGTGAATAGAGCTTTATTATTAGCTCAGGATTAAAAATTTAAACACTGATGCTGAAACAAATGATTTAACACATGATCATCACACTTGAAGCCAGGGCAAGTGTTTTTTTTTCCTGCACTAGCGACAGCGGTCTTAACAGTAACTTTTGAAGAATGGGCTTGTTAACATTTTTTATGAAGTGATTTCGAGGGTGCAGAGCATTTTAGCACTTTGAATTTGTATTTTAAAATACTGCAGGAACAGAAATATTCAAAATCAAGAACAAAAGAAGCAGATAAACATAAAATGTACATATACAAAATATTACACGTGGATTGTGTGTGCATGTATTTACATTTTACTGTAATTTAGATATACATGTACACTGTAGTGTGGGAAAAGAACTAAATATTCAATCATGATTAACCTTACGTTTTAGGGATTAGGTTTGGATCACTGAGAAAAGCAGCAAACACTAGGGCGAATGTCTTAATGTAAGATAATCAATCTGAGGTTCAGAAGAGTTTTCCACTGCAACGTGATTATGGAACCATGCTTTGCACGAGGGATCAGCAACTTGAGCTAGAAACAGTAGTCACTACAACTTTTAAAGCATGGACTCATTGACACGTGTGTGAAGCGATTTTGATGATGAAAAATGTCAGTGATGAACCAGCAAATGCCCAACAAAGTCTAAAACTTTAACCCATAACGTCTTGTGGGTCCTCATAAATTTATACTGTACATCAGGTTCATTCTGGCCCAATGAGGGAAGCCATTATGGGGCAAATGATTTGGAGCCAGCACTTTCCTGATGTGCAAATCAGTGTGGGGCTGGCAAGGGCTGCCAGTTATGAGTCAGTATTACTTGCCAATGCAACCACACCACAATACCAGAACATGTTTCCAAAATATTAATGGAAAAAGAAAAATTTTAGAAACAACATCCATCACCAGTTGAAATCTCTAAGGGTGGTGGGCGTTTGTTGAAATAATATAAGAACGTATGGAAAAGAAAGAAAGGGACACAGTTGTGTGGAATCTGCCAATAAGATTTTGGCTGCTTTGCTCATTAATCTTTTTTTTCTGATGGAAAAAAATCGTATTCATAAAAAAGGGAAAATGACATATTGCAATAATATTTGGAACTTGTATGTGTTTTTCAGGTACAATACTACCATCCCGAGAGAGAGGGTTATTCGACTGACCAAAATGGTCCTAGTGCTGGTTGGGGTTTTCCTTATAAGTGTGGCTCCTTATCATGTGATCCAGCTGGTGAATCTTCACGTCACTAAGCCAACAATGACATACTCTATCTGTTACTACATTTTTATCTGCCTCAGTTATGTTAGCAGCAGCATTAACCCTTTCCTTTACATTCTACTGAGTGGAAATTTCCGTAAGAGACTTACAGGATGTACAAGCATGAGGATGAGGAGTACTGACAAGGATACCACCAACTTTGAAAATACCCTAAAGTCCAGTTTTTAAAGTTGGCTTCACAACACTGAAGGGTGTTACATTTCAAAAGGAGGCTGAAAGGGCCAGTACAATTATAATATCCAAATACATTTAGTATCAGTGTTATACATATGTAATTATACAGGTGAGAAAGAGGAGTTAGAAAGTGTAAAGGCAAGAACATCTTCTGTGTGAACCACAAATCTCTCGTGACAAATTGTTTGTTTAATTAACAAGGGTGCAATACCATTCTTAGCCTACTAACAATAGAGCATCCAGAGCTTATTCTACATCTAGGCAATATACAGTACTGTAAGGCCAACTCAAAGTATGTCAGTCTAGTTCAAGAGACTCCAAAGAGAGGTTGGGTGTGTACCTGAGATCTTTTCTAGGTGTACAGTACAGTATATGCTTGGCTCAGGAGGCAAGGGTGTGAAGTGACAATGCTGTGTTTGGAATTATGAGTGACGCGTCTAAGCTGGAATCCCAACTAATAGGTCCTTTTTAACATAACACAGGGAAAGGGTTGAGGAGCCCCCCACTGCAACAACCCTGATGTAATCTCTTCTGATTATCCTCTCAAGAAGAAAGCTGTTAACATCTGGTTTACCTAATAAACTGTTGTTGAACATATCACTCAAACCATACTTTCACCGTGAACCTTCCCTATGCCTTAAGAAAAAGGGGGTCTGGTTACCCCAAGTTATAGCTATTTATAAGAGCAGAGTTAGCTGCTGTTTGTTAGCTATGTTACAAGGTGTTGAAAGTACATGGGGTTTACATGCAAGAGTCATTGTAACTCAGAGATTACATGAAACACAGTATGTTACAGAAATATATCAAACAAAAATGAATATGTACTGTACCATGTTTGCTATTTGAGAGCCCTTTGATTTACAGTATATACAGTAGAGCATGCTGTTTTGTTCTCAAGTACCCACATGATTTACAAATGTATAACGGTGAAATGCCGTCTTAATATCCCGTAGCCCTTTGCACAATTCATTGTTGGTGTTTAGTTGCTCAGTCTCTTATAGATACTGCAGCCATATCACCCTGCAACTCACAACTGGCAACTCACTGAAGCTAAGCAGGTGTGAGCCTCATCAGTACCTGGATGGGAGACCTCGGCTTGTGCTGCTGCTGGAAGAGGTGTTAGTGGGGCCAGCAGGGGGTGCTCACCCTGCGGTCCACGTGGGTCCTAATGCCCCAGTATAGTGATGGGGACACTATACTGTAAACAGGCGCTGTCCTTCAGATGAGACGTAAAACCGAGGTCCTGCACCATAATGATTGTAAGGTACACCTCATTGCAATTACTGCATCTAAAAAGGGAATTACATCCTAGAAAAATCTACCTTTGAGTATAGCTGGGATATTGGGATTTTGTGACCCACACGATAGCTGCATCCACTGCAGCTCAAGACACAGATTTCTGATTACCTATTCTGGCTGTTATGGTACTTGTGTTTCAGCACCAGGTTACTAAAATGTCCCGCTCTGACACACACTATAATAATCTACACTAACTTGTGCATCTGGAACACACTCTGCTTCTCGGCAAACCCCATGGCTCACTGAGACTGGCCAAATCAGTCTTATTCGATCATCTGATTAAGACTGATTAACATCTCAACTTTAACATCAAGGCTGTCTTTTAACGACTTCATCAAAGACAAAAAACTTGATTTTCTGTGCTTGACTGAAACCTGGCACAGATACAATGACGGTCTCCTGTTTAAAAAGATTGTCCCTCCAGGTTATGGTTTATTTAAGCAATTTTGCTCCTTTAGTTGTGATTGGGGCCTGATAGTTATTCATAAGCTCCTTTTCTGTGTGTGTTTGGTTTATGTACCTCTGCATCTTTCTTTTAGTGTCTTGTTTTAAATGTTTTACAATCATTGTTCCATATTCTGCATTCATTGTTACAGTTTAAAGACCCACCCAAGCATAATGATGCATTTTTAGTTTGCAGATTTACTTTCACTGTTATGCTTCTGTTTTAAAAAGATCCTTATTTTTGGTGATTTTAATATTCACATTGATTCACAGCTTTAAAATTTAACAAAATATTCTCTAGCTTTCTTCGAATACTTTGCAAATTACTCCTTTGTTTCCCACTTATCTTGAACTAGGCCTTTCTGATCACTTGGCTGTTCTCTTTGATGTACTGTAGATTTTCCTGTCACACACTCTTCACACTTACAGTATGCTCTGTACATTTTTGCAACTGGTGGACCACACTACACTACATGGGTTTGCTGATTCTGCTCCTTCCTTCTTTCTTGCTTTTCTAACTCTAGAAGACAAGGTACAAATATTTTATTAGCTCATTTTATCTACTCTTGATACCTAAGCACCTCTTAAAACTTGAACCATCTCGTATACTTTCCCTGCCCCTTGGTGTACTGACCAGTTGCGCTCAATGAAGGCCATCTTCCACAAACCAGAACATACTGTAGGTGGCATCTTTGTTGCTTGAATGTACATCTCCAGTCTTGGAAGGAGCACCTGATTGAATACAAGGATGCAATGGAGTCTGCTAGATCCAGCTACTTTTCCCACATCATTAAAAACACCCATAACAATCCTAGAATCTGTACCTGTTCTCGGGGGATAGACTGCTTGAGCCAGATTGTCCTATTACTTTATCTGCTTCATCCCAACTTTCTTGGAGTTTATTCCTTCTGAAATTGATAACACCCAGCATCACATTTTCTCCACCACTCTTGTTACTACCATATCTCCTCCCTGCATGCCTATTTTTGATGGCTCTCCTCTTTCTTCTTTTTCTCTGTGTTGTTTATTAAATATTACAGAGTAGTGGTTCTCCTCTTTCACATTTCTCTCCACTTGACGCATCCTACCTTACTAAACTGGTATGACTTATGACTTGCAGGGTGACATGGCTGCTGGCTGTAGTAAAAAATAAAAAGTAGTCTTTTCTTTAAACATAAGATCCATAGTTTTAAGTTTTTCAAAGAGCAAAAACAAAAAGACCATTAGAAAGTATTACATTTCTGCAGTGATATAATGTCTAAGGTTCTTTTTTTAATTTTCAACTTTAACAATGAGTCTTCTTCAACCTCCTTGACCCTCCTTGAATGATAGTAAACTCAGTGACACATCTGTACTGTTTGTGGCTGGGTGGAGGGGCTGAGTTTCAGCACAGCTGGCAAAGATTGCAATTCTAATGTTGATTGCCTTACTGACTAGGTTTGAAACAATGGGTTTTGTGTAGCAATATGTATGTAGGTGTTCTTGTGCCAGGAGGCAAGTGAACATGAATGATACTGATGGCCAAAAAGAGTCCCAACACTGCTATTACTCAGGTTAATGCACATCACTGCAAATCATAGACCACAATATGAAACTACTCAACAGTAATAGGGCCATTCCAAATGAGGTCATTAAGCCAATTTCCTTAGGAATGGACCACAGCATAGATACAGGAACAAACAGGAGAGAGAAGAAATGGACAGAACAGAAATAAGAGCAGGCATCATTGATCATCATTGATCATCCACCTCTTCATCCAAAGCTTGTGCTGTGAGAGAGAGCCTCCTTGAAATTAAACTTGAAATCAGATTTTGCCAGTGGAATCTGAACTCTGAACACTGTATTCTGATGTTTATTATATAAGAGAGCTTGCTTTCATATATACTGGGAAATTCTCATTTCTGTTGTTGTGGAATCTGCAGGCTTAAGACATATCTCTTATTTAAGTGAGCATTCATTTAGAGAGGTAGATTAGTCCTGATTAGGGTCCATCATTTTTTAATTTGGATGCAGGTTCTCTTCCTTTAGCATGCTGAGGTGTTTTGCTGTATTTACTGTAGATTATTTTGGAAATTTTGGGATATTCTATGTCTATAAAAGGTAAGCCTCTTAAACTCACAGATCTGTAAATATCTGTTCATCTGTCCTAGTCTTTTCACATTGTGTAATGTTGTGTAGTATAGTTGTGTGATTTATTGTTAATAAATATTTGTCTACATCTGGACTTGATTGTTATTCTGTTGTCATGCTGTTCCAGAGAACAGTATCATGTAACACACAGTATTCCTGAATTTAAGGGGCAACATGAATCTTTATCATGTGGCTGCATATTATGGTGTCAAAGCCTGATTTTATTGATTTTATAACCTCAGTATTCATTAATTTTATCACATCCCTGATTTGTCACAACATCGGTGTGTTGAACACTGGACATATATGAAGGAATTGCACAATGCTGTTGGCAGAGTGAACAAACTGCATACTGAGCCAGCAAGACACTTCGCATTCAAACAATAAACCAAGTGAGTTTGGGCTCTATTTACAAATTAAAGAGTTTACATTCAGTGAACTAGCTGAGGTTTCCTCTGGGTTCAGCTGGACAGTAGGAACTGAAGACACCTATAAGTTGGAAGACCTGTGTAAACAGGCCTGCTTTTATTGTAAAAAAATGTCGACAAGGAAATAATCAAGTCATAAAATGGTTGATTGGAAAACAACAGACAATACCCAACAAGATGAAAGGATCAACTAGGCAATTTCTGGGCAGGCAGTCTTGGTTCTCTTTAATGCAAATAAAGGGAATGATCCATGTGTGCTAAAATGGAAACTGATAGTCTAGACTTTATTTTAGATGTTAAAATCAAGAAGTACATTTTTTAGATTAGCTCTTATTAATAATTTACAGTGCACTGCCACTTTTGATCATGGAGTAATATAATCAAAACATCTGGTTCTGATCAAAGCCACTAAGTTACTGATAGAAAATAAAATATATGCAGTAAGTCCACTGTATGTGGATTTTTCTTCAGTATTTAATTGTATTCAGCTGTATTTACTGGCAACTAAACTATTGTCTAATTTTGGTCTTGATCTTAATCTTGCCAGCTGGGTTACTGATTTCTTCACAGATGCTGTAGGACTCAGAGGGTAAGAGTCAACAATGCTAACAGGCTGTATTCCTCCAATGGCTCCTCCAAATGGATTTGTATTGTCTACACTTTGTCCTACTGTACATTCATGGAAGAGTTATCACCTCTCAAGATGCTTTATTAATTTTGTAACAATATAATTATTAATCATTTACATTTGTACAGTATTTGCAAACAGATGAGTTGGGCCATGGGCCAGTTGGAGATGGGTTTGCCACTTGGTGTGAACATAACAATTTGAAACTAGATGTCTCTAAGATCAAACAAATGGCAAGTGATTTGAGAAAGAACCCTCAACCCCCCAGTCATATCTGCATCAGGGGACAACCAGTGAAAATGGTGGACGAATATTAGTATTTAGGGACTGTTCTGGACTTAAATTTTATGGCAAATGCTACTTCTATTTTTTTTTAAAAGCCAACAGCATGTATTTATCTAAGGAAGCTTAACCATTTTAAAGTTGATAAATTGTGGTTATGATGTTTTATTAGTCTTTTATTGAATCTGCTTTAACTTTCATATCCTGATCTGCTGGCATGGGAATCTGAATCTGAAGAGTAAGTACGAACGGGTTTTTTTTTTGTCAAACTCTGTCAGAAAGTCATTGGTACTGACTTCTCCACGTCTATCAGTTAGGAGTTTTGCATAAAGCATATTCCATCCTAGAGGACTCTTAATACTTCTTGTTTGTTTCCAATCACTCCCCTCAGAATGCAGATTCAGATTTTCCATTTAAAAACAGTTTCAAGTTCTCATTAGTTCTTCACACTTGTGGCCATAACCTTATTTAACAGATTATTCCCTTCTGCATGTATATGTGTATTGTTTGTTTGTGTTTTCTTTATATTGTTTGCTGCTTTAAAACAAACTGCCCCTTGGGGATAATAAAGAATCTCTCTCTGTATTTATTCCACAAGCTTTATTAGCATGACCGATTGATGACAATGTTGCCAAAGCCTATACAAATAATCTCATTCTCCTTAATCTCTCATCCTAACCTGAGATCAATGGGCATTTCTTGTGATATTCCTACAGTACAGGTCATCACATAGTCGTCTTGAGTAGTAACCCATCTATAAGGAAACTGATTATTTTCCACACCACAGCCTGATGATAGACACTGGACACAGGCAGACCTGGCTTAGAGGACACGACCTGGCTGTCTAGAGAGGACAAGCTCAGTGACCGCAGCCTGACCATGGACACTGGACACAGGCAGACCTGGCTGTCCAGAGAGGACAAGCTCAGTGACCGCAGGCTGACAATGGACACTGGACACAGGCAGACCTGGCTGTCCAGAGAGGACAAGCTCAGTGACCGCAGCCTGACCATGGACACTGGACCCAGGCAGACCTGGCTGTCCAGAGAGGACACGCTTAGTGATCGCAGCCTGACCATGGACACTGGACACAGGCAGACCTGGCTGTCCAGAGAGGACAAGCTCAGTGACCACAGCCTGGCTATAGAACCTGGGCAACACAGGCAAACCTGGCTGTACAGAGAGGACAAGCTCAGTGACCACAGCCTGGCCGTAGAACCTGGGCGACACAGGCAGACCTGGCTGCCTGTCAGGGGCCAGCAGGCCAACTGAGTAGTTGGACCCTATGTGGTGTTCTTTGTAGTCGAAGACGAGTGGGTGAATAGGAAGGGGAGAAGGTTAAGAAGTCTCTTATCCGAAAGGGACTAGGCTGTAGACGTGGTCGAAGGCAAGATCCAAGGTTGAAATCCAAAAAGACTAGAGGACTTGGAAGAGAAGGCGAGGTGAGGAGCTCCAAAAGGAGAGACCAGTACCAGACAGTGAACAGAGGGTAATGCGGGTTTAAGTATTACCGGAGATGGAAGGTGCGGTGATTAGTGAAGTGCCGTGGTTGGTTGATTAGCCAGAGAAATGTTGTTTTCTAGAAGTGCTCAGGGCTGGAGTGAAATTAGGGTGATGACGTTTCCGCGTTTGAATCTGGTTAGTTGTGGGCATGACACTGTCCAGAGAGTGTTCCCACTGCGAGGAGAAAGAAGCAGAGACAGAGGTGCAGTTTCTACTGCACTGTGAGAAATACTCTGGCATTAGACAAAGATTCTTCCCTAGAATAACAAATCTAACCCCAGAATCCCCAAACCTGCCAGAATCAGAACAGCTTCCAGTCTTACTGAGAGAGGGAGGAAGAAGCTCAGTAATGCTGGCAGCTCAGTATGTGACCTCCTCTCACAGCCTAAAGAACAGACAGTGTGTCTCTCAATAATGTTCTATGTTTTATGTATATACTGTAAATATCCAATAATATTTATGTACGATAAATAAGGTGTTATTTGTGTTTTTAATAAGTGTCTTTTCCCCAGTCCCACATCTCTATAACTCTTCAAACATCATCTGGAATTAGTGCCTTCCAGAGTTTGGGTCATCCTTTAAAACTCTTTGCTGTACAGTATGTGCAGCTGACATAGAATCCTTACTGAGCTGGTCCTCTCTGGACTGTCACGAGTATAGTCCCTCCTCCTTAAGGGTGCTCCAGCCCTTTCACTTCAGACTTAATTCTGTGCACCTGACCCCCTTTTCCCAGCCCACCTTAAAAGCCAGGCGTTGACGTTCATCCTGACTCTGCATCTGGTTTCTGCACCGTGCGAGTCCGGGACCTGGAAGCGCCGGGTCCCGTTAAGGTTTTAACCTCTGTTCCTGTTCCTGTTCCTGTTCCTGTTCCTGTTCCTTGTCCGCCGGTTCCGACCCGGTTCCGACCCGGTTCGTGTTTTTAATTCCTTGTTTGGATGGATCTCCTGGCTATGGACTTTCTTGCGTTTTTGGATTCCCTCTATGGATTACTTTTGGATTGTTTGCCTCGGCCACACCTCCCCCGTGCACCAGCGCACTTTGGACACGCACCCCCCCCTGTTTTCAGCCCCGTATTCCTGCATGACTTTTTCCTAGTGTTTCCCCACTTCTTCGGATTGTGTCGTCCGCATACGGTCCGGAAAGAACTGTTCGTTACATGGACAGCCAGGTCTGCCTGTGTCCAGTTTCTATGACCAGGCTGTGGACACTGAATCCTCATTTTCATTTTCAAGAGATACTATTTCTGTTGATTTTGAGCCAAACACATGACTCTTTTCCCTTTGCAGGTTCTATGGAGTGATGGAGCTCCTCTCTGTACCACATAATAATTCCCTCAGAATCTCTGTCCTGAGTGATTTGGGGTTTTTAAACAGAAGGAACTACTATCTCCTTATGGGGGCAGTGGGTGATGTGTTCCCAGCACCATGCCTCTTGCAGTATCATGATGTATATCCCCTTTATATTCTCAATTAATCAGGATCTGTACTCTTCAGCTTGAATGCTGAGGAGCCCAGGCCCTGAATGTTTCAGATGCTGATCGAGACTGATCTCATTCTCTGTGTTGGAATTTACAATTATTATTATTGTTTCGGGGACTTAGATCAATCAATGCAGAACATTAACATCATCAGCAAAGTATATAGATATCTCTCTATAATTGAGATATATTTCTCATACAGAAAATACTGATCGATCTCTAATCTAATGAGCAATAGAGTGGTTACTAGGAGAAATAATAACGAATAAATAAAAGTTATTAATTGATAATTGCAGGTTACCAATGAATATATATAAGTCATTATCTTTTACTCTTGCTACTACCACAACCTTCTCTGTGAAATAGTTGACATTTTTACTCTTTTGGCTTATAAATGTACTTAAAGCGCCCTCTGGTGGCAAATAAGATTTTGGAAATGTTAAGGCAACTCTGTCAGCAATTCTTTTGGGTCTTGTTTTCTGTTTATGAACCTAGTCAAGAGCTGCAGAAGCAACTTTTGTTCCTTCTTCTGTTCACCCCATATTTGCTTAATCCACATGACACCTTTCTCACTGACCTGCCTGGAAGTGAAAGATTGTATAGAAGACAATGTAGGACAGACACTTTTCTTCAGCTTAGAAATTTGCTCATGGATCTACATCTCTCATTCAAGAACAGAGATCGAACATAAATGTATATTAAAGCTAAGAGAAAGTGGTGGCATTTGATATAGTGTATTTAAGTAGTTACTTTTAAAATAGTAGTTACTTTTAATGTTATAACCAAAGGACCATAATCCTTGAAAGGTCTATGTAAGAACCTGAGAAGCTTTCACCACATAAATTTTCTTTCATGATAGAATGAAGGGTATCACAACGTTTTCACAAGATCATTAACAATTCATGCTGTGTCATAAGCAGCACAAATATTAATAATCGCACCTGGATTCTGGTAGAATTGCTGCCTTGCAGCACTGGAGTCCTGGTTCAATCCAGGACCTGGACTGCTTATCCATGTGGAGTTTGTTCTCCCCGTTCGCATGAGTTTCCTCTGAGTGCTCTGGCTTCCTCCTACAGACTGAAGCCATACTGGAAAGTTAATTACTGGGGGAAATTACTGGGCCAGGTGTGAGTGTGTGCACATCTGTGTCTGTGTGTGCCCTGTGACGGACGATCCATCCCGGGTGTTTCCCACTTCGCACATAGGACCCTCAAAACTAACTCTAGGGGACAATTTGGTCACAGTGGTATTTCACAGATCTTTACATACAAATGAAAAACGTGCTTTGTATTGAGTAAAGTGCCATTCTGTTGTGTTATGTACAGTACATGTTAATTTCCTGTTATTCAGGTTGAAAGTACCTTTCTTGTTAATTCTGTGTATTTTGAAGCTGACAGTCTGAAAATTCAGATGGGAAATTGTGAGCACTTAAAGAAATATCTGGAATTTTCTTCACAGTTATTTAACATCGGTATGGGTTTCTGCGTTGAGTCTTACATGGTTGTGGTTTGTTGTGATGAAATGTTAAAATATTGAAATATATAAATATTTTTGTTTCTTTCTTGCTCCCTCCTATCTGGAACTGATTTAGACATCTTCAAGTTCAAGTTCAAGTTTATTGTCATTATACTCATATACAGGTATATGGTATAACGAAATGCTATTCTCCACTCTTCTCCTGCCTATCTTTACCTCAAACCCTCCTTGAACTTCAGGCATCTTCCTTTTTTACATTGTGTAATAAAAGCATCTCAATAACATCTAGAAAAGCATAATCATTAAAAACTCCTTAATTGTATCATTGCTCATTGAATTCATATAGCATTCCTTCTCCCAAAGGACAAAGCACTTAACATATAGGACGGGACTCACTACATCCACCACTGAAGAGCAGAACCTCCCTGTGTGATACACAGTAGCCATTATGCACCCACCCAGAACACTGTGGTTAATACTACTCTTTTGAAAACTGCTGTATCTTTAATGACAAAGTAGTCAGGAACCTGGTTTAACATGTTGTGCAAAGGAGGGCACCTCCTACAGTAGAACACAGTGTCCCCAATCACCATATTGAGGTATTTGTTTGGGGTTCTGGAGGGAAGAGTAACACATACTGGTCCACCAGCTACACTTACAGCAGCAACCTGCAAGAGGCTCATGTACATTTCAATAATAATTACATTGTAATCTCTACATATAAACATATAAACAAAACATCACCTCAAACTATAGTAGTCATGTTGTCATGTCAGAACAGATCCTAGCATATACAGAAAGTAAAAGCAATCAGGTTTCAAATTAAATAAAATGAGCTTAGTAATATACAGTAAATGTTAAATCTATAATTAGAGTAGTCACATTTTGTGTTTTCTACACCCACATTTGTAAAAAAAATGTATTACGTTTCACTTAAAACTTCATTTAAATGCATTGCTATGGTAGCTGAAATTAAAAGACTTTTTTAATACATATATTTGAATGAAAAAGATTTTGAAAGATTGTTTCTGGTGCGTTAAATTCCCTACAGGTTCCATGAATGAGACTGCAGCACTGTTGGCACCTGGCATTATTTGGCCTTATTTTTTGGTCTTTATTATAATTTTGCTTAATTTGTGCTTCTACAGCACCCGCATTTCTGCTGTTTATCCCACTTCTGTGTGACCCAGACAAGCATTCAAATCCATTGAAGGGTGTCGTAGTTCAAAACAACACCTCTTTTGTTCTCATAATTCCACTACCCGGCTTATCAGCTACAACTGATATCTAATATCTTAAAAGAAAAGGGCAAAAAGGCCCTTTCCCCTGAGGAAAGCCACGGTCTGTTAGAATTGAGACGTTGAGAACTGAGATTTGGTTTGTTAGAATGTTATACTGTACATACAGTTTTTAAGTTAATGTGTTTATACTATATTTTTCAGTACATTTTTGTATTACTGTTGTAGCATGTCAGTCTAATCTGATAAAATGAATTAAAAAAATAAATACATTTAAAATCTTAGCAAATGGAACTAATTAACAGGCATGCAGAATAAACAGTAGGTGGCGCCATATGACCATTCATTGCTCCATTGAGCTACATCATGACATCCTTGTATAGTGGTTTAAAAACCCAGACACTCAAATCTGAGTACGTATTTCTGAGCCAAATCGCACCTATGTCAAGCATACTGTAATAGTTCCTCAGGATTTCACAGAACGCAGTGTGAAATTCTGACTCATAACCAGAATTAGCAAAGACACATAGGGATATAGACAACATATTTGGAAAAGTATAGGCAGATCTTAGACTAAAAGATGATGTTCTTCTTACAGCTAAAATGACGTGCTCATCTAAAAAAATGGATCTAGTGCTGTTTTATTTTTTCATTTCAAAAACATTCTGTCTTAAAACACCTCAGTCGAGGACAGGTAACTTCCCCCTGTATTTATCTTTCTTGTTCATATGATTAAATTGCTTTTCAAATAAATATTGATGTCAATGTACACATATAACAGTAATACAGTCGCCGCTGTTCTGAAACAACAATTTAATGAAATATCATAGTGTTCGATTATCAAAACTTCCAGATATGTAAGATGAACATTTGGTCCTTCATGCACATTTGGTTCATGATCAATACTGGTCCTTCTGGAAACATGTCCCGACAACTGAAAAGGGACAGTTTAGAGAAGCCAATCAAACATACTCTCTGTGTCCTTCAGAGGAACAGAAGGAGGACACCAGCGCAATCAGCAGATTCCCACAAGGACACAGGAAAAACAACAACAACTTCCACACAGAAAGGCACAGAATCCAGAACTATTCCAAAGAGCCTGGAGGTGTGAGGCAGCAGTGATAACCACCACACCGTTCTGGTAGACAGGAAACTAAACACACAAATCTATTCACATTCCTCAGCATTGTGCTGGCTTGCAATCTTCCAGGTTACTTAAAGAGCACTGAATCTAACTAACATTAGATGATGGAAGGTTTGTTCAATTATTAAAACACAGAGATCGTACGTACTGTATGTTAGGATGTGTATGTGTACAGTATAACAGTATGTTAGGATGGTGTCCTAAGGTTACAGTAAACAGAGCTATCGCTGCTAGCCATTTTTTACTCTTTATTGCTGTCCCCTTCATCTTTTTTATTTAATGTTGTTGATCCATTGATGATGGTAATAATGTGAAAAAAGGCTATAGATTTGTTACTAATAAGACTGTTAGATTTTGCTGTGCCACAAGAGTATTAACTGAAACAAGATCTCTGCAAAGGACAGCCTTGTCTGGACCGCATTCCCCAGAAGCCTTTGGGGAATGAGCCGCTGCTGCCCTCAGTCACCTGACCAGTCAGAAGAAGGCGATTGGTCAGGAGAGTATTTATAAGGCAGAAGGTGAAGGCTTCCTGGAAAAGTCAGTCACCGAGTGATCTTGGATGTCTGGAGACAGAAGACAGAGCTGCTGTGTAAACAGTCACTAGAAACGAGAAGGACTGAGCAGTAATGGGAGGAACTTTGGATCTACAGAACAAAAAACTATGAGTGTTTAATTTTTGAAAGTATGTGTGAAAAGCCCCAGCTAGAGACTGCAGTCTTTGTCTCAAAAAAGGAATTGGACTTCTGTTTGTTTTGAGGCTAATATGCAGCTTAGCCACCCAATACGATAGGCAGGAAACTGAAGACTAAGAGCTTGGCTCTTGTTTGTTTTATTATTTTGTTTTGGAGTGGCTGTTTTTTGTTTCCCCTACTTTAAAATAAAGAGCACTATTTTTTAATCTTACAGCTGTGTGTTGGTGTGTCTGTTGTCCTGGACCTGCCTACTTTAGACAATTGTTACACCCCCTTCCTTTTTGTGAACCACACTGTTATGTGGCAACACCCCTTATCTGTAGAAAATTAAATAAAAGGTACCTTAATTGTATTATAAAATAGTTTTCAAATGTGTATAATGGGGACTGAGGTTGAAGAATTGGCTGGTATAATTTAAAACTAACATTTCAGGTAGAAAAATATTTTTGTTTTAGTTTATATCCCTGCTGTGTTGGATCCAGGTTATGTAAACACAAGGCCAAATAGTGTTGTAAATTCACATCTAGAAGCCTAGCCAGGATCAGTGCTGCAACTCACCTGTTTCATGTGATTTTGGGTGCAGATACTGTATGAATGCTGTCATGAATGATATACTTGAAGGATCAAAACTGAACAAGGTAAATACAAAATGTTTCTTTGCCAGTGCTGAAAATCTGTATGCCTAATCTGGGTGTAGTAGATATGTTTTAAATGCCTCAGACAAAGAATATAGTATTTTGAAGATAGACATGCATTGTACTTCAGGGCTGGTCATAGTTTTCCTTCCCAAGCTCTCGTTTTATTTGGGACACAATGCTAAATACTACTAATATGGCTATCAGATCACCACGACAATATCTTCTGATTAATCAGTGATCCTCACATGCCCACTACTGACATTTTAATACCATGCATGGTTCAGCTGATGACTACATATTTTTTATTACTGTTCTTGTATTATAATTGTATAATTCTGATATTAGTAAAATTATTGAATTGAAATGCAAGTTCGCTTTTCTATAACATACTCAGTAACTCCCTTTTTGCTGTTTATACATTGTGCCAAATTACTTATACTGTACAGAAATAATTATTACATTATTGGCAGTAAACCTAGGCACCATATATCTTTGAGACTTCTCAGTAGCAATCTCTTGTCATTAGTTTGTCACAGGAGCATTAATATCAAACAAATAAACTCTTTCTCCTCTTACTCTACATGATATATGTAGTTCGTACATTCAATATAAACTGGGAAGAAGTGTAAATGTTCTTCTAATTTACCTGGTCTTTCTCCTGCGGAGTACTGAAAGCAACTATGTCCTTGGCTGAGGTTAAGGTGGCAGGTCAGGAAATGACAAAGGTTAAAAGTCCTGGCACTGATAGCATCCCTCCTTAATAGCATCTGCCCCCCAATTACTATATAGATTCATTCCTGCTAAAAATTATAGTCATTGTCATGGAGAAAGTTTAATAGTCCCCATCACTTTGATAGTCTCTTATGCTAAGATGTTAGCTACAGTGCTATTATGGTAACTGGAGGCCTAGATGTCCAAATTGGTTCATCATGATCAGAAAGGCTTTATTAAAGGGCATCTGGCATCTTGTAACATTCACTGCCTCCCCCACTTCCAGTTTGTTTATCCTTTCTTTATGTTTATGTACTGTATCTGTAAACCACAAATAATGAAATTTGTAAAAGGTGTTTCATTAGCCAGAAGTTGTTAATTTACAGTATGTCTATTATGAAGCATTCTAGGACTAACGTATTATTAACAGTTACATGTTTTTGACTGTAAAAAATCTAACTATACATATGATAATGTGTTTATTTATAGGTTTAGGTCACAGTTATCTTGGATTTAGATCCCATTTAAGATTTTTCTGCCTATCTGCCTGGAATTTGTTATAATATATAATTAGACATTGTCAGCCAGGAAATTTGTCCTTTTTTCAAAGCTGCACAGGTTTTTGCCCAACAGGCAATGGTGGGCACAGGTTGCCAACAGCCTGTTGTTTCTCCAACGGGTACCATTAGATGGAAATTAGCAGAGAAGGGGAGCTTGACAAGTTATGAATAATTAGACAGCGCTTTGCTCGGTGTGACCATGTTATTCAAAGCAAAAGCAGTGAAAATTCAAGATGACATGTGTGTTCTTCAAAAGAAAGTCTTATTTAATTTATTATAGTCTTAGTGGAAGATTTACTCTAAGTCCACAGTGAAGAAAATTATAGTTGTTTCCATTCCAAAAATGGCCTTTTGTTGTAATAAAGTTAAAGTACTGTACATCATTTATATACCATGTATATATAGATGTTCTGTTTCATCATAATCCTAACTAATTTATCAATATAAAAAGGAGTGTGTAAAAAACCACTGAATTAATTTATTTTAAATTCCAAAGCTCAAGTTCTTACCTAAAGATTTACTATTTAGCTTTAAATATTCAAGTGGACTTTTTTCTCTGAGTGAGCAAAAACAGTCCTGGCCTCTTAATACTCAATTCTAATAAGAGTTTGTTGTGAAGGCAATCATTTATGTGTGCAGAACGTGAAATTCAACAGTAAAATACATCTGTAAAAAACTGTATTTGCTGTACCTTTAAACGTGAAAATTCATCCCTTTGCAATAATCATTAATGCTTTACTGTAATTCTGCAAAACGTTTTCTTAACACGTACTAAAGTGAATTTCAGGAATAGAATCCATAGAATTATGGAAAAAACTAGAGCTTTTTACCCCTACTGTTCATATTGTATTTATTTATTTTTATTTAAATGTTTTTATAATATGAAGAATAGTAAGAGGTTAAGTACACACTGCCTCGGTCTGTGACTTGTACAGTATTTGTGAAGCAGGGATCTCAGAAATGTGAGACAGAACCTATATATTCAGTAAGTCAATAAACAATTGTGTATAAACATTACATAAGCATGTTGGTGTAGTGGTTAGCATTGCTGCCCCGGACTTAATTGCAGACTTGGAATACTATCTGGATGGAGTTTGCATGTTCTCCCCGTGTTTGCATGAATTTCCTCAAGGTGCTCCAGTTTCCTCCCACAGTCTAAACACATACTTGCTAGGTTAATTGGCTCCTGGGAAAATTATCTGTGTGTGAGGTTTGCACTCCAGGTCCCCTACAACCCTGTATTAGATAATGTTTTTAGAAAATGAATGGATAGATGGTTTGGCTAGATTTTCACTCCCCAACGTCTCTATCTCTCCATTAGTCTTTCCCCAAGAAAGACAACCATTCTCTGTTTCACAAGGTTTATATAGCAGTTAGGCCTATTTATCCCTGCCTACAGCTGTACCCAATTAATGGGCAACTACATTTGTTTCACAGATGAGCCAAAATGGCTACTTCTTATGGAAGCCTCCTATGGATTCCTCAACTGCATTGTCTACTCATGTAGACTCCCTCACAATTCCCAATATTATCCCAAAAATACTTTCATCTGTGACGTTCAGTCCCTATTTCAGATTGCAACCATTAATAAGAGCTCAGTTAAAAAAATAAATAAACATTTGTTTTGTCATCTGAAGTCAAACAGATTTCCTATTGTAGCATAGAACATCTTGCCCCCCAGTGAACATAAGTACAGAAAAAAGAAGAGCCAGGAACCTCTGTTGAAATTGCAAGTCCTAGATCAAGTGAAGAATATTCTCATGGAAAATATTTGCTAGAATATTAATTCTTTCGTCACTCCAGTGTGGAAAGAAGGAAAAGTTCATTTCCTGTAAGGCGATTATGATTATGAATAGACATGTTTCATATTCTATTATTTGGTTGGTCTTTCTATACAATATTGAAGTGTAATTTGGTTATGCCAAATTAATGCCAAATCTGAACTGTGTAATTATGGGGCCAAAACACAATCTGCAATATCCCAGAATCTTAATGGCAAGACCAGACATTCTTCCAGTGCACCCTAAGATACAGAAATGTCAGGGTTACGCCAAGCAGACAATGGATGCAAAACAACAGCAGAGAAATCAAATAGAACGTAAGGTCTCCTGCGTTGTTTTCACAGTGTGGAGTGGATACATTAAAATGTCTCTTCCCTTTCCATATGAATGTTGATATTCTAGAATGCAATCTGTCCTAAAAGCTTAATGTAGGAGGAGGCAGAATAATTAAAAAAACAACAATGAATCACATTCATCATTTCTTAAAGAGACACAATGCATATTTAGAAATCCAATTAAATGTTTGCTTTTTGCTCTTTTCTGAATAATGTGAAGAGTTGGTATATTTAGAGATTCTAGACAAATGTGGAGAGCTAGAATGACAATAGTAAAGTCCTTAATCATGATTTTTAACAGACTACAAGTGCCACCATCTCTTTCTTCTTATCCCAAAGAAAAGGAGTCTTATCTACAGAGAAAACACTTCCTAGGAAGAGAGGAAGAGAGGGAACACAATATAGACACTCTATCTCCTCCTTCCCCTCCTCTTGTGGAATTGGTGTTATTAACACAATCATGACACAATGCCACCGGTTTCTTTAGTAAACTCCCAACAATCCAATCAATAAATAGCACAAGTCCCATATTCAAGAAAAATAAACATTTCATACCTACACTTACACATCAATAGCCGTCAAAGAAAAATACAACATCAAAGAAAAAAAGTCCTCCTTATTTAATTTAAGGTAGTGGACAATCCTTTTCATATTTGATTAATTCTGTTGTGTCCTGCAGAAATGCGAACAGAATCTGTATGCCAGCAAGGAGGGCCTTTAGCACTGCAGGGTATTGAAAGGACAGAATCCCTGCTTCCCACGGTGATCTTCTTATGCATACATCTCAGCTGGTCAGTCACTGGACTTCAATCCAGGTAGAAGCACAGTAAATATCCCTCCACTGTGTGAACTGGGCTTTGGCTGCCAGATGTCTTTCCTGCACAGCTGTGTGTAGTGAAAAAACTTGAAAATAACACCCAAGGCCTGTCACAACCTCCAGAAGAGTGATCTCCATATATTCTATGTATCCTCCCAATACACAAGTACCACTTGTAAACTACTTACAGATCATTTTGCTCAGGAATATAACTGGACCATGATTTTTTGAGCAAATCAACAATTTGAATATTAATTTGTCTCAAGCATTCTTCAAAATTACCTTGCTCTCTAGACTAGACCTTTTGTTTTGTGGACATTCAATAACTTTATTTGCATCTGTTGTTTGTGTGAAAGAAACCAATATTTAAATAGCAATCATCTACTCACAGCAATGCAGTTTCTGCCACGTTTCTGCCACTTTCAGGTTTCAGGTTTCTGTCAATGCCACTTCCACATTCCCTACTTTCACTGTTTGCCGATCCATAGAAATATCTTTAATTTTTCTTGCAAGTAGGAGACAGGATTAGTCTTTTCCAGGTCCCTGTTGGTCATGGACCAGACTCAAAAAATAAATAAAATCTAGAAGTGGGCAAAAGAAATTAGAGTGTCTTTAGCGGAAGCTCTAGCATTGGTCAGCATTGGGTTGTCATGGCAGCAAACCTGTCATGTGATCTCCAGTTTTTTCCTAATTTTTTTTCATTACAACCCTATGACCCAGAACCACGGGCCCAAAAAAGTACTCTACACTGCACTTGCTGTCAGGCAAATTGCTGTCAGGCTCAAATATTAGAAAATATTCACTGCTAAAAAACAATATATTATATCATTTCAGCTGGCAGAAAAGTGAGAGCTAATTTTCTAAACCATTGTGTCATTGATTTTGTTCTGGAGGACAGACAATACCAGAAAGTGTGGCTGTGCCTGCTTTTTGCTTAGCTATGGTGAATGAATCCTTATTCATCTGACCATCCTGTGGGTGGACGGGTTAGATGAGGAACTCAGGCATATTGATAAGGTTCGGCCATGAATGAAAATCCCTCTGATTGTCAACATCACAATGCAGTTTAGAGCACGTTAAAGGGGTGGTAGGGTGGGATTTTGGGGAGATTGTTGTTGACTGCAGTCTGATCAACTACATTACAAAATGCAATGAAGATACATAGTACAATAAATACATTCCCACACAGTCAAACTAAGTCATTATACTGTTTTGGTTCATAACAACATTGCCATTAATGAAAACAATGTTAGTTTAAACAGTTCTGTAATTAAAAAGGGTGATAGTGGAAGGAAGCAATTTGTCCTAGCAGTTAGACATGATGAGCTACGGTGTCTGACTTACACAAATGAAAATATATCATCACTCAAATGCAAACATGAATAATTGCTTGCCAATGGAGTATTCTTGCTGAACCTAGGTGGTTTCTATTGTACATTCATTAGTGTCATTTACTGATGCAGAGCTGTGTTCCTGAATAATAACAGTTCGCCAGTGTTATGCATTTTAAGTTAATCAAAAGCACATGTATTTAAAACAATAGCATGGCTTTATTGTCCCTTCCCTTGTTTCTTCATTAATTCTGAACCTGTAATTGTCTGTGATATAAAAATACATCTGCTATGCTTTGTGAACATCAAACAGTTTAAAAAACACAAACCCCATTAAATTAACATGCATATTGAACCTTATGTCCAATAACATCCTTAATGAACTGGAGCAGCTTGAAAATAAAGAGACAACATTTATGGTAAAATAAAATGTTAAAAATAGTTCCCTGCTTATTGTTAATCAGATGGGCTGAGTGTGTGATGGAAATGTACAGTGTAGTGCACTTTAGTCTCAATTAATAGCCAGGTCTGCTTTCATCTCGCTGTTTTATGCAAGGTGGCTTCTTTCTCTAACTCACTTGTGGCATGTAAATGCCTTGTGCATTTTATCTCTTTACCTGCTTAAGGGCCCATGAAAATGTGCTATCTGTGCTCTGCTCTGATTGTGAATCATGATTTTATAAATGAGAAATTAGTGCTCCTGAGAGGCACTCTGGTATATTTGCAAAATGTTTGATGCACAAACCAGAATTTACATACTTCCAGGTGAGTACTGGAAAAAAGAGCAAAGTATCCAAAAGGATTAATGAGTTTGGAGTAGAGAGCTGAATCAGTGTGTGGACTACAAAGGAACAACTGGAGGTTAATTCCACATTAAAAAGCAGGAAAAAACACAGTTGAGCTGTCGAACCTTCTTCAAGTGTGAGGGAGAGAAAGAAAAGTTGCAATAATAAAGCAAAGAACACTGAAAGAAATAGCATGTAAGAATTTCCACCACAATAAAATGTTTTATTTCATTCTGCTTTTCGGAGTAGGAATAACCTCTTCTTGTACATTCAAAAATATTTCTTAAGTAAGCAAATTATTTACATTAATGTTTTACAAACTTACAGTTTTTGAGCAAAAATATAATTTAACTTATGGGGGAGTATTTAGATTTATACAGTGACTTGTTAAAGTATCTGGACCCTTCCTCGAAACCCAGGAAGAACCTGGGTTCCTGGAGACATTTCCTGTGAAATTATAAAATGGATACACATTTTTTAAAACTTAATATTTAAACTTAATATAACTGACTGCATAATTATTCAGAACCTTGAACTCAGTATTTGGCAGAAACACCTTTGTCAAGCAGTTACAGCTGCAAGTATTTTGGTGAAAGTTTCTACTAACTTTGCTTGGTGCAGTTTTTGCCCATTCTTCTTGTTGGATTTGCTCAAGCTCTTTCAAATTGATTGGCAATCATTTGTGGATAGTTTTCAAGTCTTTCCAAAGATTCTCTATAGGATTCATGTCAGGGTTTTGAACTACTCAAGGACATTTGCTTTCTTATTCTTGAAGTACTTCGATGTAGCTTTGGTTTTGTACTTTGGATTACTGCCCTTCTGAAAGAGAAATGTTTGTTCCAGTTTTTTTCTTGAATTCTAACAAGCTTTCCAGTCGCTCCTGAGGAGAAGACGCTGCCGCCACCATGCTCGGTGTTACGGAGCGGATTAAATGGGTGGTGTGATATACTGAGTGTGAGGCAGATGTGACACTTTGCACTTAGACCAAAACAGCCTAATTTGGTCTTGTCTGGCCTCAAAACCTTTAGTCACAAGTCTGCACTATCACTTAAATTCTGTGATGCAGTTATGGCTTTCTTCTCCTGCCCTACAGGATATTTTGTGAAGTGTTCTGGATATTGGTGACTGATACACATTTTCTCCCATCTTAGGTGGGTAGCTCACACCTGAAGAAGGCTCCACGGCCGAAACGTTGTGTTTTCTTTCTTCTTTTTTTTCAGCATGGAATAAACCTATTACTTGTTCCTTTCTCCCATCTCAGCCTTTGAACTCCGTAGTTCTTATAAAGTTGTCTTTTGTCTCTCAGTGGCATCCTTTGCTATTCCTTGCACTTGCCAGCTTTCTCCTTGCTCGGTGGCTCAGTTTTGAAGGATGCCCTGATCTAGTACTGTCGATGTCTGGGTGGTATGATGCACCTTCCACTTCTTGATGATTGAGTGGACTGTGCTCACTGGGATTTTGAGACACTTTGATTTTTTTTTTTTACCCTTTCTACTCCTGTTCTGCGCTTTTATGACTTTTTCTCTGACTTGCTTTGAAATCTCCTTAGTCTTCAAGGTGGAAACGGTGCTTTAAATTCACCATCTGACCATGAAACAGCACAAAGTATCCAAAAAAAATAATGAGTTTGGAGTTTGGAGCTGAATCTGTGTGTGGACTGCAAACGAAGTAGAGATTAATTCCACACTGAAAAGCAAGAAAATACAGTTCAGCTGCTGAACCTTCTTGAAGTGTGAGGAGGTCTTACTTGCACACTGTTATTGCACACTGAGTCCACTACATACAGGTATGTGGCTCCTTAGGGTAATTGTGTGCACCTACAGTAAATAAATCTAGTTTTGCCACAGGAAACGTGTAAGCAGTGCTGCAAGGTAGTAATGCTAACCAATGTGGCACCGTGCTGCCCACTAGCAACGTATGTACTCTATACAGAAGGTCAATTCAATAGTATGCAGTTATGACTCTTTTACTTTTCTTTCATATGATCTATTTACAAGTTTCTCTTTTTTTTGCTTTGAATTGGTAGAGTATACTGCATATATAACAAATACTAATTGCTACTTCAAAGTGCCATGACTGCAAGCTTTAAAACAACAAAAGGTAAAAACTGTGCAAGGTTCCAAATACTGTACGTTGCAAGGCAGTGTTTATGATATGAAAGCACAAGGCTTTACAAGGAAGTAAGAGATACAAGGGCATTGTTTTATCTCTTACACAGTGTTAGTGAAAGCAGTAAAAGCTGTGAATATGTTATGCTTATGCTTATACTAGAATACAGTGATTTCAAAAGTTATGCTCTATCCACTTCAAATAATTACAGTACAGATCAGTAGAGTATCTCATAAATGCTGACAGTATCATCTCAAACATGAAGGTATTGGAACACATGTATAGAAAACAGAGGTACAAAAGAAGGAATGCCCCCATCTTAACCTGTGATGTAACACATTTATGTCTTAAAAGTTATAAGTCATGACAGGAAATTGCATATGTATTAACTGGCCCAGATTTCAACCTCCAATGAATTTAAGACATGGGCTTGAATTAAACCAAATGTTGACCTTTCAGCCAGTCACAAACACAAACCTTGTATTTTACATTAGGTTTCCATCAGGCTAAAGGAAATATCCTCAGAAAGATGACCACCTCATATCAGGTACATACAAGTATGACTATCCATCTTCAAACCACTTAATCTAAACAGGGTCATGGGGGAGCCAGAGCCTATCCCAGCAAGCAACAGGTGCAATGCAGGATACACTCTGCATGGGACACCAGGCAAACACAAACAAACACACTCACACCAGGGCCAATTAACTTACCAGTCTGTCTTTGGATTGTGGAAGGAAACTGGAGTACCTGGAAGAAACCCCACACACACGTGAGGAGAAGATACAAACTCCACTCAGATAGCTCTTGAGGTTTGACATTGAACCCAGGACTCCAGTGCTGCCAGGCAGCAAATCACTGTGCTACTGTGATGCCCACTTGCAACATACAATATGTACTGTGTACTGTAGGTCAATAGTCTAGATTAAATCTGGACAGTTGATAAATGTTTTTACAGGTGCTTAAAATGAAATAATTCACAGTTTTTATCAACCCTGATCTTTTGGCATTACCAGTCTTATGGTAAAATTAACAAATAATTAAGTCATAAATCCATAACACTCTTCCAGCTTGACGAATGTTAATTCCAGTGTCTCTGTGTTGGGGGTTTTGTGTACACGATGTTGTACACAATGTCATGTAATATGAAATATAATATATTGTAGCGTTTGCAGGTTCTTTTCAGAACAAGGACGAGTGGAGACGCAATTAACAAACAAGCACTAGCTTTATTCGTTTTCAACCACACAAAACCAAACACAGGATCTACACACACATGAGGAGACTGACGGAACGCGGTTGCGGAACACGTCCACCGGTGTTCGCATTTCCCGGCCCAGCATGAGCGAGGCCGGGGTGCACCCGGTGGATTCCTGGACCGCGGTCCTGTACACCCAGAGCGCAAGGGGGAGGTGGCGGTCTCAGTCCCGTTGGTGCCGGGACACCAGGGTGGCCAGCTGGGTGGCGAGCGTCCGATTAAACCGCTCCACCAACCCGTCGCTCTGGGGATGCAGCGGTGTGGTCCGCGTCTTAGTGATCCCCAGGCGCTGGCACACTCTGGCGAAGACCTGGGACTCAAAGTTACACCCCTGGTCACTGTGTAACTCCTCCGGCACCCCCAGCCTGGCAAACATCCCCTCCAGCAGTGCATCGGCCACCGTGGGGGCACTCTGGTCCGGGAGGGCGTAGGCCTCCGGCCACTTCGTAAAATAATCCATGGCCACCAAGACGTAGCGGTTCCCGGCCTCGGTGCGCGGAAACGGGCCCAAAACGTCCACCCCCACCCGCTCCATAGGAGCCCCCACCTGGTGTTGTTGGAGGGGGGCCCGGGAGCGCTCGGGGGGACCCTTCTGCGCCACGCACACCGCACACGTTCGGCAGTACCGCTCCACGTCCCGGTGGCAAAGACCCCAATAAAAATGGCCTCGGAGACGCTGCAGGGTTTTTTTACCGCCGAAGTGCCCCACGCCCGGCTGGCCGTGCACCGCTCGGAGCACCGCCCCGCGGAGCGACCGAGGCACCACCAGCTGCCACCGTACCTCGCCACTGGAGGGTACCCGCCACCCCCGGTGCAGCACCCCGTCCTTTACCTCCAAGGCCTCCCACAGGGCGCAGAGGGCCTTGACGGACTTTGGGTGCGGAGCGAGCTCCTCTCGCGTAGGCCGCACTCCTGCTGCCCTCCAGCGGAGCACCGGCCCCACGTCAGGATCAGCTGCCTGACGCTGCGCCAGGTCTGGCAGGCTCACCCCCAGCGGCCCCTCCTGGGCCGTGGCCGCGGTGCTCACCCCCGCCACGGTGCGGACAGCCTCCTCACGCTGCTCCCGCCTCTTTTTCTCCCGGCTCCGGCAAGCCCGCGTCCCTCGGCCTTCGCCGGGCCTGCCCTCCACCAGGTGAAGTCGCTCCCCCTGCCACACCAACTCCTGCCGGCTCAAGTCCAAACTGGCCCCCACTCGCTGCAGTACGTCCAGCCCCAGAATGCAGTCCTCCTGGATGGGTGCGAGGCAGCAGGGGTGGCGCACCGTCGCTGCACCTAGACAGAAGGCAAGCACCTGTTTCCCCCGGACTGCAGCGAGCTGTCCTGTCACGGTCCTTAGCCGCAGGCTGGAGGCCTCCCATCCTGGGGGGTTGGTGCCCTCGGTGTCAGGGAGGACGCCCGGCCGGAGTAGGGTTACCGATGAACCGGTGTCGAGTAGGGCCAGGCAGGGTTGGTCCTCGATTTTGCAGTGGAGGTACAGGCCCCGGCTACAGCCGACTCGCCCCACGGTGGCGTGAGGGGCGCCGGTCTTAACAGCGCTCTCCGGAGCGGGGGTTGAGGTGTTCGAGGGGCGGCTTTCCCCACGCTGAGCCGCCCCGTTCCCGTTTCCCGACGCCGATCGAGGAGTGCGAGGTTCGGGTGCCCGGCAGAACCGGGCTCGGTGTCCCCTCTTCCCGCAGCGGTTGCAAATCAGCGTGCGGGGCTGTTCCGCGGGGGTCGCTGCCCGGGCTGGCTCCTCTTCCCCCTCGCTGGATCCCTCCGTCGCCGTCTCGGTCAGCCGGCAGGGCGCACTGCGTCTGCTGGCGCTTCCAGCCACCCCGAACACCGCCTCAGCCCGTGTGGCAAGGGCCAAGGCCTGCTCCAGCGATGTTGGCGCGGCCAGCTGCACGTGGCGCCGCAGCTCCTCGGGTGAGAGGGCCTTGAGAAAGGCCTGGAGAGCCATCTCCCGCTGCGCCTCCCGGGGGAAAGTTGGGTATCCTCGGCGGGCGAGGAACGCGACATCAGCGGCAACCGGGCCCAGTCGCTCTCCTGGTTGGCGCCGCCGCAGGGCCAGCCTCTCCCGCATCAAGTCCGGCGCCTCCTCCACACCGAAGCACAGCTGGAGAGCCGCTGCCAGCGCCATGTATTCGCCTCTGTCCTCCTCCGGGACGTCCAGGAGCGCCTGGCAGGCCGCTCCTTCCAGCGCCGCCGCCAGGTGGCCGACCATCTCCGCCCGGCTCCAGCCATTCGTCCGGGCCGCGAGCTGGAACTGCGCCTCGTAGATTTCCCACGGCGCTTCCCCATTGTAGCGACCTGGTCTCACCCGCGCCGATGGGTGTGGGAATCGCTGATCGGCTCCGGCAGGGAGAGTATCCTCTATCTGGGGTGCTCGCTGACCAGGAGTAGCGGCCGGTCGCCCCAATTCTACCGGCGGGACCACTATTGAATAGCCCTGGTAAGGGCTGTGGCCACCTGTCGCACCCAGGAGTTGCTCAGGCTCCCTATGTGCGCTGCCGATGGGTTCTGTTTCTTCCAGCGTCAGCCGGCGCTTAATAGAATCGGGTACTGTCTGCCACGAGTTGTCCATTCATCCCACTGCTGACACCAATGTAACGCAACGGGGGCTCAGGCGGGCGCCCTTGCCGCATCAGGTCGACCCCACACTGTCCGGGGCTCGAACCCGGGACTTCCGCGTCTCTCTGCAGCGACCTAGCCCCGTGAGCTAAAGAGAGATCTCTCTACAGCCCAGTAGCTGTAGTCCTGCTATCACAGGGAAGGGCGGTGACGTCACCTGCTCTGGTACGCCGGCTCTTACACAGTACCTGTCAGCCGTAAGCGTTACACTCTCCCCCGCTTAAATCGCCGTCCTTGGCTAAGGGCTATCCCATCCCACTCCTGACACCAATGTAGCGCTTGCAGGTTCTTTTCAGAACAAGGATGAGTGGAGACGCAATTAACAAACAAGCACTAGCTTTATTCGTTTTCAACCACACAAAACCAAACACAGGATCTACACACACATGAGGAGACTGATGGAACACGTACACATATTTAGGGTGGTAATTACCTAACAACACACTACACTTTTACAGGACTACACAGGGCACTAGAATTACTAGGACATTATTTACACAGGTAGGGTCAGCCGCTGGTCATCGTGCTGACCCTCAGACTCTCCCCGGCTACCACTCCCAGCATGCCCAGCGGTACTACGAGCGCCTAGGGGCGCTTCCTCCTCACCACCAGGCGAGGGCGTTACAATATGTATAATAAGACAGATTTAACTTTAATATCAGGACTTAATTTTAATGATTCCCCTGAAAGCAAAAAAAGAAGAGGGAAACTAACGTAAATAAGATTTATGAAAAGTCTAGGACAGAATGGTGAAAAGCAGATGGTGCTAGACATCTAAGGGTCAATCCTACTTGTTAGTGGAGAGATTACTCTCAACTTTTAATGGAGAGTGTAATATTATAAGTTGGTTCTTGGACATTTGACCAACAGAACATAAAGAGTGAGGGTAAATGGTCTTCTACAGTATCAGTGCAGCTTTGTTCTTCCACTGGGTCTCCTCATGACTGAGCACTGCCCCCCATCCTGCACATTCTGTATACAGACAGCTGGGCACTATTCTTAGTTACAGTACAATTCCAATATCCTTTGAGGAAAACTCAGCTGCCATGTGAAAAGAAGAGCCCACAGCAATCATTCTTCCCCCGAAAACTCTGAACTATCTTGTGCATAGTTCAATGATGACTTTATTCTATAGAACTTTTACTGATTGTGACCTAACAGATTCACTGCAGTATCCTTAGAAGGATAGTGAAGGGAGCCAGCAAAAGCAACTAAATCTTGCACAGTGAATCTGGGCTCCTTCCATCGATTTATATATCCAGATTCAAGTGTGATGGAACCAAGATACAGTATCTTTTTCCCACTGCTATTAACCTGCTTAATTTGGACAATTGATTGTGTATTTTACTTTATATAGTAACACATATATTACTTATTTGTAAATGGATGTTGTATTAAATGTACAGTATTAGACTGGTGTATTGTGTTGTCTTTTACCTGCCTGCAAAGCAAATTCCCCATCTGGGACAATAAAGGAAATGAAGTTGTCTGACCAGAGTAATTACAGATCTGTAAAAAATGACAAATTAAGGGATTTAGTGGTATCTGTTAACAGATCTTTGCTGTCCCTTAAGAGCTCTGAAAATCAGTAATTATTTGACAGATGCTCTGTTTTTATTTGTGTGCCATCTAAATGTATATTCTTCTGGATCTCTGTAGTTCCAAAACACAAATTCTGACTCATAACTTAAACTTATGTTGTTTTGTGATAATGCATAAAGTCAGGTGGGTAATGCTTTTCAGCTGAATGTCATACTAAGATTTTTGAATCGAAACAATAATATGGCTAGCTTTAAGGCTTATTAGTTACAGAAAACAAACAACTGATGGCAGTTATTATTGTAACAGAAATAACACGTGTCTTTTGATCCATTCTAAAAAGGAAACAATGTTATCAGTTTGAAAGATGTGTAAACTAATATATATCAGTTATGCTTTTGTGTTCCACATCATTATCATGTTTAGGTAAGAAGATTCATATGTTGTACCTTTGAGTCCTGACCTCTGTTATTCTTTTCCAAGTGCTTCAGGGTGTCAAGATTGTACTAACGAGTTTTGATCTGTACCTTCCATCAGAAACACTAGCTTTGAATTGCAAATAGCTTTCAGGGATTACTGTAGAGCTCCTTTCATGTTCGGAATTAAAAATAAAAAATATTCTCGGGGGCTTGTAATCTGACATATATCAAATTTTGTAAAGGTTAAATTTTATTTGAATATTTTTTACTTTATTTTGCTTTGCTTCTTTATGTACTGATTATATATTTGAATAAATATTTATCACATAATTTTATACAGATATACAAATGTTAGTTAAGTAAATTTAAGAATTATTAACTGAATATTTTTCATGGGCAGGGAAGATTGATTTTTCAGCCTAGTCATCATGTACCTTCATCCTTGTAATTTGATTTGTAAAATGGTTCGAGTTGCTTGCAAGCCATTTCTCGTGCCACCACTTAAACCTACTGTAATTGAAGCTTCAACTTCGGAAGTCTTCTAAAATCAGGTCAACCTGCTATTTTGTAGTTAAATATTTTACTTTTCTGAGTTAAAAAGTGAATATAGCAACATAAGAAAGGTTACAAACAAAGGGAGGCATTTTCAGCCCATCTATTCCATTTGATAATTAATAATAATTGCTTACACTTATACAGTATAGTGCTTTTCTAGACACTCCACTCAAAGCTTTTTACAGGTAATAGGGACTCCCCCCTCCACCACCAATGCGCAGCATCCATCTGGATGATGCGACAGCAGCCATAGTGCGCCAGAACACTCACCACACATCAGCTATCATTATTATTATTAGGAGGCTATGATTGGTAAGGGCCAATGGGAAATTTGGCCTGGACGCCGGGGTTACACCCCTACTCTTTTCGAGAAACGCCCTGGGATTTTTAATGACCTCAGAGAGTTTGTACCTTGGTTTTACGTCTAATCCGAAGGATGGCGCCTTTTCACAGTATAGTGTCCCCGTCACTATACTGGGGCATTAGGACCCACATAGACCCCAAGGTGAGCGCCCCCCGCTGGCCCCACTAACACCTCTTCCAGCAGCAACCTTCATTTTTCCCAGGAGGTCGCCCATCCTGGTACTGCCCAGGCTCACACCTGGTTAGCTTCAGTGGGTTGTTAGTTGTGAGTAGCAGGGAGATATGGCTGCTGGCCAAGTTAATTAATAGTAGTTAATTAATCCAAGGACTTCATACAAGTGTTACGAGAAAGAAAGCAAGGTATTGGTTTCAACAACATGGATGTATAGTTTGTTCTGTTGTTTCACAACACAAATGACAATGAGACCATTTTGAAAGTTTTATGTTCTCTATATCTAAAAATTCCCAGCTGAGGATTAGAGCTTACTGGGTTCTCAGTGCCTCAACTGAACTAATGTTGTCAAGAAACTGACAGCCATTTAGAGAGTGATGAACATTTTAGATCAAAGCAAAGTTGTCAAGCAAGGGGTTCAGAGGTAACTCAAATCTATAAAATATTATCTGTCCACCTTGCTTCCTTCACTTTCCTAATTTGAAGAATAAAAGTCATTTAATTTCTTTGCTCTTTTTCCTTTTGCTAGTGCTTAAGAAGGATAAATGACAGAAGATAGGAGAAACGACAAATGGTCAGAGGACACAGAGTTACAAAAGAAAGAGAGCTAAGACTTGAAAATAAAGACTGATATATCTATGGCTTTTTAGCTTTTCACTAAGAAAATGGGTCTACATATGCTTGTGAAAATACACTCGTATTAGCCACATTACATTAATTATTCTCTAACACTTCGATGGATCATTAAAAAATAAAGATGGAATTTGTTTTACCAAACGTAATTGTACTGTGTTTATTCAATCTGTTGATTACAACACAAAAGTTTATTTTATCGAGCTCAAATAATCAAACATTAGTTTTTTGGGGATGAAAACATTTGAATGAGTGTACTGTAATTATTTATACTACATACAGCCTAGCTCTCCCTTTTGGGATTTATTGTCTGTAATAGTAATTTCCTTTCATCATTTGGAAAGATTCACTAAAGATTTCTATAACATGTATAGATTTGGAAATATAATTTTAGTTCAAAAAGTGCTCATTTCCTTAAAATTCACAGTACCAATACAAGAACAATTTTTTGGCCATTGTTTCACCGAAAGTGAACAGAACAGAAAATGTTGGAGGATCACAGCTACTGTATGACAGATGATATCCCCTGATCTTGTGCTGCACTCTGAAGGTGTGTTCCGATACTAAATGTGTTTTCACGGCTGCCATGTACTAGGAATAAGAATATTCTTTTAGACTAGAACTCACCGCGTTTCTCACTTTCTTTGTTGTACAGTTGAATAACAGTGACTTTCACTACATTTTTTGTTATAAACTAGAAAAAGTGAAAAATGTACAGCTTTCTGCAAACACTATTAAAGAACTTGCACTTAACCATGTTTTTATGCAGGCCCAAGCAAAGGGTCCTGCATCTTGGATTATTGTACGCACTCTATTAGCTTTGAATTTTAGTTGTTCTGTGTGTGTCATCTGTTGTGGAATGACGGAGTCTGTCGTGCAAGGAAGTGCTAGAATGAAATTAAAACATAAGAGAGGTAGGATAGGATAGATTTGAGGATCCTAAAGTTTATACACTTAATTAATGAAGGATAATGCAAATGTATAAATTTTATCTGATAATTCAATGGTTATCCCCTTGAGCAACTGTTAAACCAATTTGTCACTTTACTCAAAATAAAAGCACATATTTCCTTAAACCCAATTCACTGTCTGTAAAAACACAGTTTCTTAGCATGGTATGCATGGAATGTAAAGATGACTTTCTAGGACATATTTTCGAAGCTATTTCGGTATTTTATTTTCCTGTGCAATACTGTTGAACACTGACCAATGTCGTTCACAAGGATAATTCTGAATTTACAATGTACAGTAACTGAGCCAGATGTCCGCCCTGATGCATGTTAGGGCTTCATAGATCAGTGCTCAGAGGTATGCTTTAGATGGCAACTAAAATCTTGGATTTAAATGTATCCATCAGACAAAGAAATACCAAGAACAAAAAAATGTTTTATGGTAGGGTTTTTTTACAGAGACCTTTTCGCTGAGAAATCTCCATCTAATCTTCCCTGCAGAGTGTCATGCATGTTTTAATGATTGAAACAGTTATTTACTTGCACATAATTATAAAAAAGAACAAGTAAAGGTCAATTCCATGCAGCAAATAGAAAGAAGAAACACAACACAACTACTGAGCCTTCTTCAGGTGTGAGAGATTTAAATTGTACTTGTTTCTATACAACCTATGCATGCTGACACAGGTCCCCACTTGAATCAATTTAAAAAAAACTTAATATTGCCACAATGACACCTCTTAATGTATAAAGACGGAATGTCAACTCTTTTCTTACACAACATGAATGAACATATTTTCCCTTATTAGGTGAGACCTGAAAACAGTTCCTTATTTAGTGAATCAGTGAATATATATGAAGTTTACTTTATGGTTCACTCTTGGTTTGAGAACAGTTGTTTATCTCTTGACCTTAGTTGAATTGCTTTAAATTTACATTTCAAAACTGAAGAAAAATGTCACTCTGGGTTATTTGATGTTTAAATGGAAAGAGACTTCAAAGAAGAGAGGAAGCTAGGACTAAATTTACAGTTCTCTGTATCCGAGTGCAAAATGATTAGACCTCTGATTGCTTCGGCTTATTGTACTATCAGTCTTATCCACAGCTTTGTTGAGATTAATCATTGTCTTTTGTTGACTAGTACAATAGCATAGAGGGCCTGTTATATGTATATAACAGGCACACACAATACCTGTAAATAGCCAGTCTAATTGAAACCCAGACCAAACATACCAGACTTTTGTAATGAAGAAACATATGAATAGAAGAATAAAAACGCTATCAATGGCTGGATGTGTATTGTTACTTTGAAGTTGTTCCCAGCCACTACCATCATAAACCCCGAATAGAAGCTGATGCCTACTGATTTCAATGATTAG
Source organism: Atractosteus spatula (assembly GCF_055471065.1). Lineage (NCBI taxonomy): Eukaryota > Metazoa > Chordata > Actinopteri > Semionotiformes > Lepisosteidae > Atractosteus > Atractosteus spatula. The sequence goes on along the minus strand of NC_142707.1, from coordinate 47,735,135 downwards.
TGGATTTGTGTAATTATTCCCATTAACTCAACAGGATCCTCCCCACTTCATATTACAATTGGATTTCTGTTATTGCTAAAAAGCAGGGTTTGGTGTAATGGTGGGTTTTCTTTTTATATAAAAAAATCTCAATTCAAAACCTCACAAAACTTAATAATTTGTTTAAAAAAACATGCAAATTGCATTTTGATGCATAGAAATGCATAGAAAATGTGAATGAGATTATAAAAACAGCTGCTTGTACTGTCATAGTGCACATACTACTTGAAAGTGGGATTCAATGTGCCATAAGTAAAATTAAATATGTTTTAATATCACAAATGCCACATTGCTCTTTGTCACAGATGTGTAAATTGTTGACAAAATCACGCCCCATTCATGACATTAGCATCGTTTTTATTTACTGGAGGGGGCCAGCTGGGATAAACCTGATATAAACCTCCAGAAATGAAATGGGTCCCAGAATGGAGAGGAACCTAAGAAACCATGGTTTAAACCATGCAGTCACAAGCCCCTCCAGGAATCACACCTGAAGATTAAGGATCAATTAAGGACAACTTATAAGGTAAACTGTGAATACTGTGGGGATTGTTTTTTTTTTAAATCTGATCCCTAACCTAAAGCACGGATTGGTTGTGTTTCCCATTTTGCTTTTGTGGCTCAGGAAAAAAAACAGCTTTGTTGTTTGGATTTTGGAGTGTAATACCACAAGGAGGGTGTTTTCTTTGTTTGGTAATGCTATGTAACTAATCAAGACTTTTGTTTAATATTTTGATATACAGTAACACTTGAGAAGAAGAGCTCTGTTTTAGAAGAAATACCATGTTGTTGTTCATAGTACTGCATCATACAATGGACCATTCTACATTTCACAAAACTAAAGATGTTTTAATGGAAGCACTGTGAGCAGGTAGTAAAAATGATCGCAAACCTCTTCAGAATTGTACAAAAATTTTACAATTATTGTAGTGGTGATTTGTGTAGACTCAGATTTGGAAATAAGAATCTAATGATATATTTACATTAGCTATTTGTCACCCCAAAAACACTGGAATAAGATATGTGATAATGATATTACACTATTAATTCATGTTGAGCTCTTTGGATGTACAGGCTAGATTTCCATCATATGACCAGGAGAAACAACAGATTAGTGCCAGTTCAAGTCAAAATACATTAATATCGTACACGTTCACAGTTCACTGTAAATTTCCTCACCATCCTGGAAATAAAGTATTAAATGAATGCTGTGCAGTTATTGACAAGCCCACTGTTGAGGTGCATGTTGACCTCATTCCATAAAAGAAGATTACTGGGCATAGTTATGCAGCACAAAGCAAAGAAATACCTATTTTTCTTTCCCTTGGAAAGAATGTGTGTGACTCCCGATACATGATAACATCACAGCACTCCACACGTTGCAACAGCTACACAAGTTGATGTCAAGGAATGCCTCTCCAAAAGAACATCTGCATCCTACCCAATTTCCCAAAACAGACAATAAGAGAATTTCCCAAAGGGAATGGGGCTCTCAGTGGAAAGCATTCTGAGGAGGATGATAAGCTACAGGGGCAAGTGTAACTGTACCTCACTGGACTGAAGCATTGCAGATCATCTGAAAATGTCTCTATTAACAAGTATTACTGGTACAAAATCTTAAATATTTTTTCTTAAATTTTTACCTTGGAAATTGGACCTTTCAAACATTAACTTCATAGCTTCATGGCTTTGCTTGTCAGCAGATAAACATTTATGCTTTTGTTTACTGATCTGCATAGCGTCAGCCAATTTTTGAGAGCCTGCACCGTATTCAACATTGGCAAATGTAATTTTACACCAAGTAGCACTTAGGAATAGGAATACCTAATTTGTTATCATGCATCATTTAAACAAGATGTGGCAGGTTTTGTGGTTAACAGCACAGAAACACATCAGAACAAGAACATGGCATCAGATAGTAAACAGTTTGCATGGAGGCACAATGAATTATGTTTGACCAAATCCCACATGCTGCCTAGAAATTGCTTTGCTTTCATAAGTGTTTAAAATTACACAGAACAAAATCTGGCTTAATAAGCACATGGTATTTCCCAACATTTTATTTAAAGGAGAAATATTCTGAGGGTTACTATTGTAGTGGTGTGAGGATTTTTAAAGTATTGACTGTAACAATTAGAAATTGATAAGTAAATTGTGAGAGTACATGACAACTTTTTCAATTTAATTAAAACTATTTAATTAAAAATTAAATATTTTTTAATTATTATTATTATGTTTGATTATTATTATTAATAATTAATTCCCTACACTTACAGTATATAGTGCTTTTCTGGACACTCCACTCAAAGCACTTTACAGGTAATGGGGACTCCCCTCCACTACCACCAATGTGCAGCCCCGCCTGGATGATCCGACAGCACACTCACCACACATCAGCTATCAGTGGGGAGGGGAACAGATGAAACCAATGGTAAGGGCCAATGGGAAATTTGGCCAGAACGCCAGGGTTACACCCCTACTCTTTTCAAGTAACTCACTGAGATTTTTATTGAGCACGGAGAGTCAGGACCTCAGTTTTACGTCTCATCTGAAGGGGTGCCTTTTTACAGTATAGTGTCCCCGTCACTATACTGGGGCATTAGGACCCACATAGACCACAGGGTGAGCACCACCTGCTGGCTCCACCAACACCACTTTCAGCAGGAACCTTAGTTTTCCCGGGAGGTCTCCCATCCAGGTATTGACCAGGCTCACACCTGCTTAGCCTCTTTGGGTGTCAGTTTTGAGATGCAGGGTGATATGACTGTTGGCCATAAATAATAATTTAGGGTCTCACAGATGGATTCTAAGTATACAATATACAATTTATCGATATAACACCAAAACATGCACAACAAACAACATACGTAATAGAGTATATTTGTGAAACAATCTGATGTGGAACGAAATGCTGATAGTTCACTTGGGGATTACAGAGATCAGCGTTAATAACCAGAGCTAAAATACATTGACTGTAACATGTTACATCAAATGTCAAATGTGTTTGGTATAATAGTACAATTCTGCAAGACCAACAAAAAAAGAGACGGGTTCTAGCTTTTAAGGTGTGACAACACAGTTGTTGATTGGTCAAGGATGTTATCAGGTTTTAGTATTCTAGCTGCAGGTCCCTCATTGGTAGACCTTCCTTTGGTTGATAAACAGTGAACTTTGGCCTGTGGTCTTGGGAAGAAACAATCATCTGACTCAATGGATCTCATTTACACTATATGTCATTAGATGGTTCAGCATTGGATACAGCTTTACAATGTCTCTTACTAGTGGGGCCTCTTAGCCACATTCCTCTGAATGTACGGTAGGCATCAAGCCGATTGGTCAAGGCAACATAAAGGTTATTAAAATATTTAAGAAGACTAGATTTTAAGTGTAACGGTATGCCTTTCCACTTTAAAAAAGAAGGAAAAAAAACGTTTTTTTAATCACACAATATTGTTTTGTGATTCGATCACATTCTAATTAACTCAACAAGACAATGAACATAAAGGGATAGTGTTCATTGTCACTTGGCTAAGAAAACCTCTCTCACTTCTAAGGAATAAACCAGGGAGACTGCTGCAAGGGTGAAGATGAGGTGGAGGGAGTAAGAAAGTATGTACACATGTGTGAGAGAGTGGAAATACAACCATTTCCAGATGTTTGTCATTGAGCAGTCATAATGGCTGACTGAGAAAAGAGCAGATAGAAATAAAGAAAGAGACACACATAAAGCTAATAAGGGAATCAGACCTGAATGTGAATGGCCTGAACCAGTTGGCACCTCCCAAAAAGAAAAATAGCAACTAAAGTGATGGTAATGAATGGAAATAGGAGTCAGGAATGTTTGACTCCTGTGGATGGAGGTTTGGAGGGAGTGAGGGTAAGAACCGCATAAGTTGTACACCAGCAAATGGGGGTAAAAGGTTTGGTGACCCTTAATCATTTCAAATTGGGCCACTACTATAACTGAACATTGAAATAATGAAACAAGAACTATATGCAGAGACCATAGGTAGTGTAGGCTGGATACCTGCCCACAAACAGAGAGAAAGGTGGAGAAGAAGTGGAAGAGAGCCAAGTAAGTGGGGATTGTGAAAAAAGGGGGGAAGAGGAAGCAGCTGTGGTTGTTCTGGACGTGAGGGGTGACAACACCAGGAGAACCTGAAGAAAAGAGCAAACGGAGATTGAGATCAAAGAGCTGCTTCTCAAAATTGTGTGAGAAAGTGACTCCTGTCCTGGCCTGAAGCAGGCAAGCTGTTGAGTCTAACGGTGCTAGTAAGGCCAGCGAGCGTGAGGAGATGATGAAGTGGAAAAGCTGAAGGAGTGAGGTCAAGTGCAAGACCAAAATCCCAAATGAGAGAAAATATGTGTACAGTATGTGCAAGAGGCAAAATATTAATGCATGAGAGAACAGAAGTAAAAAATACAATTTGACTTCCTCTCAAACAACTGTTTAACAACTCCATGATGAGGATTAAACTCATAAAAAGGACTGAAAAAAATTCTGGTTGTTTTTTATATAGTGCAAATTGATCAATCTACATCCCTCCATTTTCTAACTGCTTCTTGCAATGAAGGGCTGCAGGCGAGCTGGAGCCTTTCTTTGCAAGCAATGGGTACACCCTGGTGAGATGCCAGTCCATTGCAGGGCTCATACAGACATGTACACACTCACACCTAGGGCCAGTTTTACCAGAAGCCAATTAACCTACCAGTATAATTTTGGACTGTGGGAGAAAACCAGAGCACCCAGAGGAAACCCACTTGAAACGTGGGAGAACATACAAACTTCATACAGGGAGCACACAGGCTGAACCCGGGGCTCCACAGCTGAGAGACAGTAATACTGACCACTGCACCACTGTGGCACTCATCAAGCCACCTCTAAACTTCAAATATAAAAATGCTGTTAATGTCCATGAGTGCAAACATTTTTTCTATATTATGTTGTGGAATTTCTTAATCAAGGTCAATTAGATTATTTTAAGAATACAAGAACACAAGCAAGATTTACACAGATATTTGCAAATATAATATTATGAAATCAGACTAATGCAAAAAATTATGATTATTATGTTTAATCGTCTGACAGAATCTGACCAAGCCATGGTGAGAAATAGTGCAGAAATTCCAAAAGAATAAGTTGCAGAGTCCTGAGGATTATTTTGTTATACTCTTCCACATTTTTCTTTATCTGTTTAAGTAATATGCTAGTAGTCATTTTCTTTTGCTAAAATTTTGATTAATTTTTACACTTTCAAATATGTCTCTGTCCTGTATTCCCACACTGAAGCTTCCTGTAACTGGACTGGTACAGGAGCTTGATCGCTCTTAATAAAGCATAATTAAAGTCTCATCTTTCCTTAATTTGCAGATGGCTAAATATTTGCTTGATTAATACATTTATTTTTCTACAGAAACAATGTAATGAAGACAAACCATTGTTGCCATACTGTATAAGCTTACATTGTAATTACCACTCATATATTTCATGTTTAAGTGACTATTTGGTTTGTTTTTCCTTAAAACTTAAAGTTTTATTTCACAAAAAGCATTTTGAGTTTAAAATTAAACTTTATTTTTATTTTGTTGCATTCTGCAATCTTCTTCTACTGTTATTACTACCTTGTGTTTATTATTATTAAGGTGGTATTGTTATTACGTGTGTTTTGTAGATTCACTGAATTGTAGATGTTTTATTAAAATGTGTTAAAATTGACATTTTTGTGTTTGTTGTTAATGCTTTTCCTAATATACTTTTACTTCTCTTCATTGCGGGTTCTACTGCTGCCAATCTGGTTAACCAGAAAAAAAAGAAAATATAAAAAAAACAACATTGGATTATACTTGCCTGACAACATGCAGTGCAAGTAACAGTAATTGATTCAGATAAGAAACTAGTCAACCAACAAGTTCTGCTTGATTTGTCAGCTGCTGAGAATGAACCATAAATTCACTGGCTCCTTGTCAACTTACTGGTTAATATTATGCAGACCTACCATGCTTTCGTCTTAATTTCTTTGACTGATTTCCTAAAGTAAGCAGTACATAGATTAGCTTCAAAAATATATCTCTGCTTTATCTCACTTATAATAAAAGGCAGGGGTGTGCATAAAGAATTTGAGCCGTGAGCTGCAGCCTCTATTGGCAAATGTTGCTCTTCATTGCAGCCTTGGCTTTATTATATTTTCCTGTGAGGAAACAGTAGTGCTATTATTTTGCTCGCATACTGTACATTTCTAATACACTTCTACCACAGATCTAAACAGCACAAGGGGTGTTTAATAAACTTTCCATCTATAATATGTTAAGCTTTATGAATTGTCATCACTAAAGGTGGTCTTATTTTTCAGTTTTTGCATTAGAGATATTTATGTGCCAGTCAATCACATACAGGCCTTCCACTTCTTCATGGAGTCTTTATTCCTCAACGCTATGTTCCCAAACCAGCATACTGTATGACCCAGTATATACAGTATTACAGTGGGGTAAACCCTCAAGGCTTTCTGCACATTCCATCCAAACTCTTGTAATACTTGTTTGCACATGACCAATTGAGTGTTTTAAGTAAAAAAATTACATTATGCATACAGAACCAAAATGTTTGATGCAGTCACTCAGAGCAAGACATCCATATGCGAATATGATTCCCGTTTGGCCCTGACCTGAGTATCACTTCTTTTCTAAAGACATTAAATAATTTTCTTTACACACTTGGACTAATCTGTCATTTTGTCTTTTTTCCTATTTTCCCCTACATGTATTCTTAGTTCCTGTAATGCCCTTCAGTATAATTTCTAAATGAACAACAACAACAACAACAATAATAATTGATTTATACACATAATTAAAAGACTCTTTGTTTCATCATTCCTGTTTGAATTCATTTTCTTGTGCAGCAATGCTTTGCACTGCTGTCCTGGTGTTTGCCCACCAGGAGCGTACAGTACACAAAGTTATTCAGGTTCCTTTTCAATTAGTTTCATTGACATACTGGGAAATCAGTTGTTGTGATGTTTATCAACAGAATACAACTTTTTACTTTTATGTAGACAAGCACAAAACTTTTGCACAAATTAACAGTAAGAATACCTTTCGCCTCTCCATAGATGGTGCAAAATTAGCCTCCAGCTACATTTATTTGTCCACTGACCCAGCAATTCTGTACTCAGGCACTAATGTCAACTTTTTCACTCACCCACAACCATTCAGCTGCCTACAGTGTTGACAGACATCTGCTCTTTATTGCCGTACTGTACTTCACTTGATCAGTGGTCATGCAAGGTTTTCTGGGTCACCCAAACTGACAAAGACCTGTGGTGACACCAGGCTTTTCCAACTGTAAGATGATGTAATTCCCAGTGGACTTCTTCAGATTAGATCTGGAGGCTATTGTAAAGTGAGGCAGGTCTCTATTGAACATTGCCGCTTCGCATTTGCAAAGGAACCAGCTGATTTCAGCTGACTTTATTGAGTTGCAGTAACAGTAATGCAGGGACTGGTGCTGTGGCAAAACTCTGGTGCCCCATTAGACTGGGCTTGTACATCATAAGGTTACAAGTTCAAATGTTCGATCTGGCAGTCAAGCTGTAATTATATATGAAGGCCGTGTATCCTTATGACTGGCAAAGAAAAAACATTTCTCTCAAGGGCAAGGAAACGAAAATAATGGAAAGTTTTTTTTTTCTTGTTCCTTCTCATCAAGCACAGCTCCTCAGAGGCAGATGATGGCTTGACATACTTTCTGGTAGGAAGCTGGTACATTTATCTTTCCACAGCCCCTGCTCAGTAGAATATGGGCACATGCTATGACTGACCCAAGGTGAATCCTAGTTACTGTAGCTCTTCTCTGGAAACACAGAAGGATTTCCAATTAAAATTTGTATCCACAATCAAAGTGAGTGATCCAATAATCAATCCATTCATTAATCACAATTAATGGAAACCACTTTAAAATCATTTGTGTATACTCAAGGTTCTGTTTATAACTTTCTTACATTTTTATTAACATCCATTTGTACATGAACTAATATACCAATACAGCTTTTTCCCCATATAGAAGTTACGCAATGCATAATATTGCATCATAAAGGAGCATGGCAAGCAATAATCCAAGCAAATCAACAATAATAGTATTATAAAACTGATTGAAAGGAAACAGTATAAAATCACACCAATTTTCCACTTTCACTGGAACTTACAGTTAAAATGAGAATTTAATGTTAAAATTTAGACAGAGGTTGAAATCTTAAAATGTTTTTATTAACACTAAATCCACAAACCATGTTTGTATAAATAAAATGAATGTTTTTGATTTGTCAAGATTCCTAATTAAACTCTGTTGTTAAATCAATTAAAATCAAGGGCTGATGAGTTAAAGAGTCCCACACCACATCCTGTGCTTCTTGATCATGAATGGTTGATGAAAGCTGTTGAGAACGAAATTGTTTATTTTTTGTGCTTTCTCCACTTGTACTAATAATGCTCAATAGTCTTTAGTATTAACAGAATGGTAATGTTTCCTGTTGTAAATCAAAGCACTTCCAAATCTTTATGGAAATAAATTATTTGCCAAAATGGTACGCCCTCCTTTACTAAGAAAATGAAAGAAACAACCTTATAATTGGTAGGTGGAGTTTGTATGCTTTTATGTACTTTGCTAATAATTTCTATTTTTTGCATTGTTTCTGCCCACCATATTATGGTGGCAAAAAAGTGGCCAGGATAACTGCAGCACAATAGTTCAGGTGGGTAGCTGCGTCAGCATGCGTAGGCTGCAAAGGAACAAGTAATAGGTTTATTCCATGCTGAAAAAAAGAAGAAAGAGAACACAACGTTTCGGCCGTGGAGCCTTCTTCAGGTGTGACATTATTTGCCAAAATGGTACACAATTTTGGTGGTAGGTTTGGTGCATTGGTAAACCTTCTACTTGGAGATGCACTGTAGTCTCTATAACTGCACTACATGTTGTCAACACTTGAACAGAACAAGTACAAGTTTTTCTGATGTCTGCTGCTCAATAAAATTATTGCGTCAAGTTAAAAAAAAGCAATACAAAAATTCATAGCCATATAATTTTAAAGAACAAATGACAATACATAAATGTACCTTGTGAATTGAATTATTGCATTTTTTTTATACTGCATTGTGCTGGAAAAATCCAAATTAGTCCTGGTGTCACATTCAATTATGTTCTAAGGATAGTTCCTAATTATTTTTCGCTCTTTGGCGAGTTCATCACACAATGCTAATTGGTTCCCTTCAAATGCTCTTTAATTGAACATGACACGTGTGCAGGATGGGTTTGTTACACACAACATCTAAAAATACATTATTGACCAGTAAATTTGACAATTATGCTCAATTAGATGTGTCAAGTAGCATGCTAAATAAATCCTGAATGTTACGCCTTAAATTAATTTGTTGACACCTCGACCTACTTTATGAATATAAATTGCACATGGTATATGGACACACCTGAAGATTTGTATACCAAGTGGAAAAAATAATTAAGCTGTTTTAGAGCCTGTTTTTCTCTAGTCATGTATTGTATGCTCTACCTATGATAATGTGCTTCATATAACTAACATAGTGGTTAATGTTATATGCCTCAGTTCTTCAAAGGACTCTCTATGCAATTTTGCAGGCATCTGGTCTTTTAAATGAAATATCTTGATAGATGATTACTACATTTACTCTGCAGCACACATCCTCCATTTACACACATTTCTTAATCTGTTTCTTTTAATCAATTCCTCATTTCTGTGTTACCTCTGCCATGATTTACATAGGGCGTGATTTATACAAGATTAAAAATATTGTGTTGGATAATTTTTCAGGGCTGCACTAAAAGGAAGAGAGTGCATTTAAGTGATTGAAAGCGTCACCTCAGTCACATTGATACAAATGGTTTTCAATAGTCGAACATTTTTGTTTGATATAAAAAAATATCAAACAAACAACTATACAAAACGAAAAAAATCAATTTTTGCTTCCAATGCAAAATGTACAACAGAATCTTCTGAAACTCTGAGAATGAAATACATATATAATTAATATACAAGTAGTTTGGAAGCTTGTCATAATGAATTTGTTTCTTTATCCGTATCAAAATCCTGGAAAAAAGAGCAACCTTTGTATCAGCTGATGGCATTATTTGTTCCCTAGGGGTTGCAACACTACAGGTCTAAATATTTACATTAAGACACATCAAAGTGATGCCAATTAAGCTCGTATTCCTTTGAACACTGCAGGAGGTCTCCTCTGGCGTGTGACCATTAGCCAAGCTAAACAGCCATAAGGAATATGGATGGGACATATTAAAAAGAGGGCCAGTGGGTGATGTGTACTGTATGGATTTGACACAGACAAACCCATCTATGCATGGCGATAACACTTCCGTAATGTGAAAGACATTTGTTGTTAATTAATCTTTTTTAATGCCATTTACCCCAAAACCACATGGAGCTGAAATTTCGATCTCGGGAATTGCAGGACTGCTCACTTTGCCTCTTTTCCTTCAACTGGTAACTGATAACTGATATGATCAATCAAGTACAGTTTTTGAAATTGGCATTACAGTAGATCAAGAATGTATAAAAAAAGGAAATGTTGACTAGATGAAGATCTGGAGCAATGTCATGTCAGGACTTCAGCACGTTAAATTTGCAGTACTGAATTCTCAAGACAAATTGACAAAATCAGGAGGTGTGGTGTACCTGCATTTACCAAACAGAATAGGGAGATCAGGCACAGGAAACCACGCACTGACAGAACGTACAGTAACTGTATTATGTAAAATTATTTACAGTATAAAATAAGATATTATTGTGTTTTCTGGGGGCAGATAATTCTTGCTTTTGAAATAGTTTCTCTTCTTCTAGTCAGGAAACAAATATATTTTGGGCATTGCATATAATTCTGTGGACTGTTTGGTGACTGTGATTATTATTGGTTTTGTTTATATTGCCTGTCCATAGAATAAACCTGGAGAAATAGATCCATTAAAAGGAAAATAAAAGAATATACTTGTCATTACTTGAGTGTTCCTCTACATCCCTTTGCTCTTTAAGATTTTTATCTTATTTTTTTAAATGTTCCTGAATATACCCACAGAAGCTTGTTGAAATTGTAAGCTTACTTTCATTATTTCTGATTTAGATTAAAGATTATTTAAAGATTATTTTCAAATTTAGATTAATTACACACTGAATCACAGATCACCATCACATTATGTTATTATTACTGATGCTTTGTTAATAAACATGTTAAGAAAAGTCTTCATTTCATATTACTCTGAAATGAGAAAATTTCTTTAATAGTTAAATAATAAACATATTTTCTTTAGCACACTGTACTGAATAGGTGATCAAACTATTCCACTTGTTATAAAGTTTTGCCTTCCTTTCTACTAAGTTTATTAAAACATGAAAATACAGCATGATGATATTGATGTGGTGCCTACAACACGACAAGCTGACCTGTATTTTTTTTTCTGTTTCGAGAACATTAACCCAACAGATCTCATTTATAACAAAGCCCTTGCACTGAAGGGCTAAACCCCAAAACTGTAATTTAGCACCGTAGAATATAAATAGAAAATCAGTTAAACATGGTCTCACTGATTTCTGCACTGGTGAAATATCTGTAGACATCAGTATGCTGTTACAATCCTAGAGAAAAAAATCTTCATATAGTTACCGTCGGGAGATATCTTCTTCACAATCACTGTGTTACTGAGAGCAAAGCAAATTAAAACAAGTTCAGGTCCACATTTCATATTGGAATAATTTCATATTGTAATTTCATAAAGTATGTAATTACAGATCATGTAAAAAGGAAAGAAATTAATATGTATTTAACATAAATCAGAAAGAGCTTCTAATGAACATTAAATGGATTTTCAAAAAATATGAAATACAATTAAAATTATTACGTCCTCACTTTTTTGCAATTGAACAGTTTTATGAGGCGAGAACTATTTACCTATATGGTACTTCACACAAGATCAATCATTTCATGAATTTCATGCAAACATACACAGATTGAAAACACTCAGAACTATTAATATTAGTCATTCGAAATACTTGCACTCTGCTACAATCAAGAATTGAATTCTTTCTTACAACACAAAGAGGTAAACTCACAGACCATGAGCAAAAATTGGAGAAATTCTCATTTAAACATTTTAAGTCCATCATATGTCATTCCTGGAAAAAAATCAAATGTACCTTCCCTCAAATTTATTAATTAAAATACTATTTTATTATTTAAACCTTTGTGTCTCAGAATTTGTGCCACTAATAACAGTGTTGTTCAAAGCCAAGGTGGCAATTTAAATGGTATTTTAAAATGAACAAAAGTGAAACACATTATGGAAATGAACAAAAAACCACTCACTAGTTAAATACATATTAAACTGTGTCAGAAATCCATTAAAAAAACACTTATTTGTAGCCTCAGTCATTAGCTATTAATTCTACATTGTATTTGGATAATTGTAAAAGGAATTTCTATGAAAGCTGGTAAAAATTTGCAGTGAAGGTCTTGCCTGCATATTTTTCCTGAAATAAGAAATGACCTAAAAATAACTGGAAGGAGTAAAAAGCGATTCATACAGCTATTCAGTCACTCATTTGGGGAAAAAAAAATAATATTGTTAATACAAATAGTGCAAGCGAGCACAAAAAGTCATCATTTTGCTAGCTTCAAAGAATCTCTTTACCAGACATACAGTATACTGTATATACAGTATCGAACTGATTAGATGGGGTCAAACAGCATTCTCCTGCACACAACCATTCCTACGGTATGTTCTCATCTACTGAGATTAACCTAAAGGTATGGTAACTTGGACCTGGGTTAAATCAAAACATAAATCAGTCCCACACTTTGGACCCAATAATAGTTTTCCGTTGGGTAGAAGCAAATGGCCTCATAAAAAAGAAGCCAGAATCAAGTCCTGGTTTTGGCCAATTTGTGTCTGGCAGATAGGTCAAAGTTTAAATTTAATTGGGGCCCTGTTCTAGATTTTGAAGGGTAGTTTTTGAGACGCTAATGAGTAGTAGTCCCAGACATGCCTACCTAAATTGACATTGTGTTCTCCAGGATTTTTGACAATTAGGATACGTGAAGCCGCAGGTAAAGTTGTTGGTTTCTCTGCTTTAAAAATATGTCAGTACTTGCTCCATTACACCAGCGTTCCAATATGATATTATTTCAGTTATTTAACAATAACTACAGGATGAATCAGAAAAGTAAATGACTTGAATTCTCAAATCACACTTCTGCTCTATAAGGAACAATGGATCTAGATCCTTGGATCAGTAAGATAACGGTAGTGAGAAGGATCAGGCAAAGGAGCTTATTATCACAAAATCATTATTTTTACAGATAATTAGCTGCCAAGTAGGGGAATTTTAATTAATTTGATTACTATTAAGTTTTCTGTCCCAGGTGATGTATGCACAGTTTTTAGGCTGCATAAACAAACGCTTCACAATAAAACCGTGACTAGAAAGTAACAGAAAAACAGATTCTTTACTATGAATCTGACTATGGTAGCATTCCTTTTTTTTCCAAAATGTTCCCAACAGGGAGGATAATATTTCATTAATATGCAATTATAAGATTCAGAAAAATATGTCCCTGCTTGTATATTTAACAGTTTTTATCAAATCAATAAGACACCCGTTATTTTCCTGGTTTTACAGAGTGCTAATTCATGGTGAGCATTGCCATTGTCAAAGTTGTCTTGCTACAGGGTACAGTGCTAATGTACTGAACAGTTATTTTTTATTGTTAAATTAAAATGTATAGCTAAATGTTCAACTAAAGTAATAATTACTAATTGCTATTAATAACCACAGCTTTATTAGTAATATGCTATTTGATTGCACAGAAAGGGCTGTTCATGAAAAAATATGAGCCAGAAAGGAAATAGAAAAAGTGAACATTTATTTAACATTTGAAGTTTAACTCTAACATTAACAAGAGTTCAAATCACTTAAAAATAATATGGGACTTACAAATAGCAAAAAATACAATAATAGTATTGTCAAGAATATCAGAACCAGTAAAAAAGATGAAACAGCTTACCTCTTATCCAGGTTTAAACAAGTCTAATCAATATGATGAAGCTCTTGTATATCATTTTTACTGCAGGAATCGCAGATTTTTTTACTGCAGAAAGTAGGAGTATAAACTGGACAGTGTGTGCCTTGTGAATTTTTCCATATTTTTGAAGCCTCCCATATGCTTATCATTTTACAGGATTAAGAGCATAGCAGGGATATTTTAAACAGATATGAAAGGCTGTCATGAAAATGTTGCATATTTAAATAAATTGCTGAAATTATATTACTAAATATCCATGGAAAGCAGAAGAAGGTTTAGTAGTTATAATGTGGATTTAGTCATTAAATACCTTGACAATTGTCTACAAAATAATCAATTATAAGTACATATATTACAACGCAATGTAAAATTATTTAAATGACAGTTGGGAATACAATCCTATTCTGCCACACAGCACATTAGTTCATTATTATAGTCTTCGTCTGTTTGAAAGGAAACCACAAAAAAAAACTGCCATAATTAATTATTTAGGCTTCACTGCTTAAATAATCTAAAACACCAATTATCTTGATAAGACACAGGTTGTAGAGCTGGTTAAAGTATGTTTTAATTTCCACATTAACTTATGGTTTGAGACTAGTAATATTAGAAAACTGACCATAAAGTCAGTTATTATAATAATATTTTAATTAAAAAAAACATCAAGCCACAGTATATATACAGTACTTGTGTTTTTTTTCTTATTCTACTTGACTTGGTAACTTTGTTGTTCAGGCCAGACTCAAAATTACATTGATAGCCCTGAGCACTTGTATATTCTTTATACAAAATACACAAGTTTCTTCCCAAACAGCTTTTTGAAAATGCTAGGAGCTAGCCTTTAAATCCTTTTTATTCACAGGCAAAAGACCCCAGGTTAATTGAAGGAAGCAGTCTTTGAAAAAGCACCCAAGAACACAAATTCAGAAAATGCATATTATGAAAGAAAAATAGTTATTATCAAATTCTTAATGAATATAAATGACATATTATGTTTCACAAAACATGACATATATTTAATAGCCACAGGTAGATAAAAGTTAGTTGGGAAGGTTTAACTATAGTGCATAAATAAACGCTTAAAAAAACTAATAAAAACATTCTGAAACAATTTTAAATTGGTATATACATTGTGAAATAATACAAAAACTTTTTTTTCCCCCAATGGAAATTTAAAAAGACATACCTAGTAATTTATTGTGAAAATGCAAATATAAAATAAGCTGTTTGATAAAGATTAAACCCACATCTTTGCATACTTAATACTAAACGTAAATGAAACAACATAAGACACTAAACGATACTTTTAATCAAATGCAGGCAAGGTTGTTTCTGAGACTGCTGTGATTTTGTTAGGTGGAAACAAAAGAAAATTGCTCAGTTTTTTCACTGATTTAGCATATTAAAAATAATTTACTATGAGAAACAAATGTAAATCTACTACAGTATTGTAATTCATGAATTTTGACTAAGCTATATAAATGAAAGTTTAAAAAATGTTCTATTCATTGTCAATTGCTCTATAGAATGTTAATAAAGCATTTATAGACATCTACAGTGGTGATCAAGTTAATTTTGAGGTTGGGACTAGGATTAAGTTTAGTATGAACACAATTGTGTATCTGTAGATGGTTTTTATCATTCTGTAAAGCCTCAAATAATAATTTATTTGTCTAATGTAATTTTCTATGTAAACATACATTTAAATTAATATTTATACCCATAACATGTTGTGACGTACAGTATGGTTTTCACTCCTACAAGAAGATGGAAAGTTGTTTATGCTCATATTTGTATTTATAACACATATTGCCAGTCATACTTGTGGTGCCACATGAAATTTTAACATTAACTATTTTTAGTGGCACTTCAACAGTTAATTATTTGTTTAAAAAATTAGAAAAAAACATTGATTGAGACAAAGAAGTCATGTGAGAATCTCCACCAAACTTTATCATCTTTAAACCAGAAGCAAAGTGCAGTCATTCAGATACTGTGGCTCAAAGAAATGGAAAGAAAGAATTACTGTCCTCATTTCTGAGACGCTTCAGTAAGGACGAATATTTTGTATGATTAATTTTAATAACAGACATTTTGTGAACTCTAGTTGCTCTGCAAATAAGTGGTCAAACTAAAAAAACAGAAAACAGACAATCAATATTCAGCTTATACCTACACTACATCACACTGGTTTTGAATAGACAGTAATTGCTGTGTTCTGTTATCTGTCTCTTAGTGTATAATGTCTCTTAGTAAACATTATTCTTACATTACATTCTTACGCTATTCTTACAACTCTGATGAGGCTGTACCTTCACTAAAATGCTGGATTTTATCTAATTTTATGGACTTTAATCAAAACAACTTTACAGTAGTTGTTGCATTTGCTTATCTTTACAGTATTATACCACATTACATCATAGCACATCTAAAAAAGCAATGTTTTTGAGAATCTGGCAAAATAATAAGGAGAATGTTGCCAGTGAAAAAATATGCTTATTGAAGGAAATCTCATAAACATCTAGAAAACACTTAACAAAGACCAGTCTAAACAGCAGTGGAGTAAAGCATTACAAACACATAAAATGACCTATAAAGTTCTTTGTTCCAAGATCTGAGAGTGTGTGAGAAAAAAAAGATTCCAAGAGTTTGTCATGATGAAAAACATCAACATATTCATACAGTACATATATATATATATCATGTATCGGACTATACATAGACATGTCTTTACATGAAAAACATATAAATGGTAAAAGGAAAGTGTGGGTTATTTTATATAATAAAAGCAATATAAAATATTATGTTAATAATGTTATACAAATACCCTTAGGTAATATAGTAATAATGACCCTCAACTCATAGGCATGGGTACTTGCCAGCTATGCCGTCCAGCATGTAGGGGCAGCAATATCCTGTTGCTGTTTCCGTAATACTAGTTTATTACAAGACGGGGTTGTTAGTCTTGGGCCCAGCCTCCAACATGGAGGACCTGGCACCTGACATGGGACATGAACCCACTACCCTGCAATTATGAGTCTCATGCTCTACCAACAGAGCTAGTCGGGGGCCAACTCAGACATATTCAGCCTCAAATAATTTATCCATAAAGAAGAAAATTTTGAGAATGGCACAGAGGTCTCTTTATTTCTTCATATCTTAGCCCCATGAAACGATATGATGCTGAAGTTGTGCCGCGGAGTTGTTAGACTGCAGTTAGATCTGCTGTTGTGATTGGAAACAGCAGAGATGTTTATTGAGAAACATGGAATATACAGTAGAAACCCCCAAAACATTGGTTGCATTTTCTTTGAAGTTTAATCATTTTTAATATGAATTATGATTCCTTTGACATAGTAATTGTTTTATACCAGTTTTTTGGAGAGAGAAAATGTAAAACAATTACAGCACTTACCTTCCTGCAAAAAGCAAATTTCATATTATATCTTTAAACAACCTAAATTTACATCTTAAAATTGGTGTTGTATCTAAAAATACAGCAACAAAAAACACAAAATATCTACTATATTACAACTCCAACCATGGACATCCTTGCATTTATGTTATTTAACAGAAATTCAGGAGAAGGATAAATTCTGATCTTGTACGCCTGCTCTACTACGTACAAATACTCATTGGCTGCGGACAGCTCTGCACGCATCTTTTCTAAATCCCCTCCCTCCACCGCAGGTTCACCCTTGCAGCTGCCTCTCTGGTTCATTCCTTTTAACTGAGGGGGGGACTATGTTAGCATTGATATTCAAACAGGACCATCACTTCCTCAGTAGGGTGATTTAACACTGAAGTATTAGGTATATATATTTATTGGCCTGTAGCATTATTAGAATTTGACTGAACTACTGAAATTGTATTTTTCTCTCTATAAAAATAAAAAAAATACTTGTAATGCTTATGATTAATGTTTATGATAAATGTGAAATTAAATGGAAGATGCAATAGCATCATTAAGAAATAATTATTTAGGACACTAAGGATTTCTTTTGAATCACTGGATTCCAAAATGTATTTAGGAAAATGTTGTGTTCTTAACCTAGATTTTCATTGACTTGGTGGCCTGATACCAGTGAGATATTCAATATCTTTGTAAGGAATCTTACACAAACATTGAAGCTGAATTCAACTGATAATAAAAGATGGACCAAACAATAAGAGAATACAAGGTCGAACCACTGCAGCCTGTCTATAAACATGTCATCACAATCAACAGATTAAATCCTTTTCTTCTAAATATAAAGCATGCCTTCAGAGAACGCAACACACCAATTCACCACCATACCGCAGGCATTTCTCTTTTTTAATCCTTGGGCAAATGCAGGGCTGTGCATGACAGCTCACAGTATTACTGCCAAAAGTATTTTTAAATAAATCAAGCCCATGACCCTATCAGCGCTAAGTTCCCTTTCTTGATGGAGTGTGCATCTCACTTTTGAAAGTGTCAACAATTTCTGGCTGGCTGGCTAGACACCACGGCGTACTCTTGTTATCTTTCCAAAAAGGCCATGTCATTCTTATACAACTTAATCAGTGGCTACATACAGGAAAGCAACACTGCAGCCTTTCTGATCATTTTAATGAGGACCTCTGGCTATTCAGTCATTGAAGTATAATTGACTTGCTCTTCTCTTATTTTCATAATAGACACTCCAACCTAGACCACGTTTATTTTGCTATAAGAAATGTCAAGAAAGATTGGAAGTTTTCTTTGTGTCCCCATTAAAGCTGAAAACATGCCACCCTGTCTTTTGCATGCCCTGCAATCACAGCCTCTGAAGCTCATTATGCAGATTCAAGATGTAAATAAGTGATTTTCAATTCACTTTTATCAGCTCCAGATGATGAAATGCAACAAAAGGCATTACTCTGCAGAGCTGGGTATGATTTGTTGTCTTGGAAAAGAAGAAAAAACTGACATTAAACAATGGAGAGAATTATTATTATCGTTGATGTTACTACCTTTCGGGAACGATAGAATTCAAACTGTTGTATGCTAATGTAAAGCCTAGAGTACCAATTATTATAGAAAGATCCCAGAAGCCATGATGACCTTCTTTTTAAAGTGGGTAAACATGCAGCAGTGCAGTTTCAGGCAAACTGAACCTCAAAATATTCATTAATGAATCAGATTTCTATATTAAAAGTAGTAAATATTAAACATCAAATGGCATTGTTGATATGATTTATCTGGTCTAAGAAATGATCACATGTACTGTACCAACAACTTGATCATATACATCTTCAGAAATCTATAATGTTCTCACATTATAGAAATGTTCTCACGTGGGAAATACTGTAATATTATTAAATCATTGACTACAGTATGTTTCCCTTCAGATTGTGCTTTTTGTGTCTGACTGTGAGGAATCATGTTAGGATTCTGCATGGAAAAATTGCATAAAAGTCTAATCTTCAGCTGGACCTGAAGTACAAAATCGTAGAGAATTTAATTACATTCTATAAATCATGATGTGTATATTGTTGTAACTTACAAAAACATTGCAATTTGGCCCTGAAAGGCCAAATACCCACTGATTTATTGGCATTATTCAAATAAAAAGTGTATTTTTCCCAGAAATTGGAAACCTAATAAATAAAATTATTTGACAATGACAGTCAAACCAAAATATAGGGTAGGTAAATTCTATTAATACACCCTTTTATTGCATTTCCAATAAAAGCAAAGCAAGGTTTTTAGCCTACAACATATTAATGAGATGTTTCTGACTGTCTTCTGTTCTTGCTGGAACTTTATTTTATCAGTCTTTGACTAATCATGGCATGGACATTGCAAAACAAGGCCATCATTAAAGTAATTATTACAAGCTCTAGTAGTTGCAGGCAAATATTCAATGGATAATTCTGTTTCAGTACAGGATAAAAATTACACTTTCACCAAACATCACCATTGCCTATATTATGACAGCGGTCAAACCCAATCACATTTTCACTCGTGAATATACAATATTAAAATAATGGTAAAAAGAACCAATCATTGAAAAGAGCACATTCTATAAGGAAATATTAGCCATTCTATTATCTTAGAGACATTGAACTAGGTTAATTTAAACAGCGATTATGCTGACTGTTAAAAGGAATTACAGTACATTTTTTCATTATTCCAGACCATAAGGAATTAGTGATTTCAGATGCATTTTTACAACTATTCTTCTCTTTGTGAAAGGGCTGGCTGAATTGGATTCCTGTTGTTCTACAACATAATATTTAAAGTATTTTGGTGTTTGAGTGATCCTACTTCTCCGCCTAAAACCTTAGTGTAGGACTTAAGACCATTTAGCCCATCAGGCTCCCTACAACCACCAAATTGGACGACTTAGATAAACCAGATTGCTTGTCATTGAGAGCAAAGAGGACCTAGAAAAATTCCACAAGACTACAGGCAGAATATGCAAACTCAACACAGACCAGTGTCCCAAATTGGAATTTAACCCAAGACTCTAGGACAAAACAAGAGAACTCGCACAGCTAAAGCTAATATCTTAAAACCAGAAAGGCAAGCATATAAATTTGCCTTAAAAACTCACAATGTGTGGTATTAACAATAAAAGATTGCATTCCATGCTGGAACGATATGGTTCCAGGGTAATGGCAAAGTGCACAGATCTCTATTTTTGCATGCGGTTTCCCCCGTGGGTCTCACTGTACAGCTTTAATTAGAAGAATAGAGTTAAGATGTAACTATTTTTCTTTTTAGAGTAAAAAATTACATCATTTTTTAAAAGCCAAAGCAAGTAAGCAATTAATAAAAATCTTAATAGACAAACTATATAATTTAACGGTTGTTGCTTTATTTCGTGTTTTGATACTGGTCACTGATGTGTGCTTATGTAACATATATCTTAGAATAAATGAATATATAGGAATAACTATTTATTCAAGAGGTTAATGAGGATGCAGTTATAAAATGATTGCATAAATAATAGGCAGTGATTTTCTAAGCAAATTATCACTTTTCTTCTGACAGGAATATGTTTATAATCAACAATATCAAAATCCCCACTATAAAATATAATTTGCTTCAGGAATATCTGTTCTTGAAAAACTTAATATTAAAAACAAGTATGCTGTTGGCATTTATAACTCTATGTTCAGTGTTTTCAAAATAAATAAAATTTCAAAATTTTAATACATTCAATCACCAGTGAAATCTAAAAACAATCGTGGCAATTCTCAGTTTCATCTAATGTGTGGTATGTATTATTTATTTAGATTCATTTTGAACTTTTATTTTGATGGAAAGAAAACAGGACAGAGAATTGACAGCTCCTATCAGACCTTGCATGATGCTCTGGGTCACATTACCTGACTGTACTGTATTCATTATTGCTCTACTTTGTCCTTATAGTTGCCATTCACAGATTATCTCCATGTCAAGGCTACTCATTTTAATAAGGTAGGGCATACTCTTTACATATTTGTGTGTATAACTCTTCTTTCATTAATAGATGACAAATTATACTATGGCATTGACTATACTTAAATGAATACATGACCATTTCACTATTTTAATGTTTGTACTAGATATATGCTAAAAAGAAGGCTATGGCAAAGCATCTATTAATTACATCGAGATTGATTTTCTACGAAGAGGCATTTCAAGGGCGAATTGCTAGTAACTCTCAAACACAAAGCAATTTTAGTTCCAGCTATACTACAGTATATTCCTCTTCAGTTGGTATTATTTGCATAATCAACTGGTCTCAGAATTTATAGCGATAGCCTTCAGTACCATGTGCCAGTCAGTGACTGCTACTATCAGGTCACACATACATGTTCTGTTCACAGTCTTTATGGGGTCCCTAAACTATATAGCATAGTGATAAAAAGGATCATATTACAGTACATCAAAGGGAAAATGGTCTTTTGTAGGTCACTAGAGGGTGACAATGTTCTGTAGTCATAAGAAAGGTCAAATAAAATGTCCTACAATTTTTTTAATTCAAAATAGAAACAATATAAATATCAGAACTGAACTGGTTGTTAAATGTTACAAAAGCTTCAAGGGCAATAATTGTAATTTAAAAGAAATAAATATGAATCATTTCCACTATTTCCTCTTAAAAAATTATTATAATATTTATATTCATCTCATGCTGAAAAGCAGTGGTCATGTAATTTTCTTTTTTTTAACTGGGGAATGCAGACACCTGTAGCTGGATTGTAGGGATCAAAATCTGTATCCTGTTTAAAAAGGAAAGCAATTTAACAAATGAATCATCACATGAGTCATTATGCTTTGTATTGTACTGTATATAAGGATACATATAGTGTAAGCAGCTTGTTCACTGGCAGGATTCAAACCCTGGGAATTTGTGCTTTTGTTTAAAAGGCTGAATTTTTCACAAATTATTCCCATCTGATTGGTAATATGTTTTCAGAAATGTAAATACTCTAACTAAATTTTATTTTTTTCTCCAACAACAACTAACGAGCTCTAGCAGGCTACATTTGATCCATTATTTCCACATGGATTTTAAAGTGTGTTTGCCCAAGTAGAGAGTCAGTCTGCTCTATTTTTATATTTTCAGCACAAAAAAACCAAAAGGTATGTTTGAAGACTAAGAAAGTTGTATTGATTAATTTGCACACATTTTTTCCAGTACCCCTTGGTCCACCCCAAATTCACCCTTTTAGCTGCCTCCCTGTTTCATTCCTCGTAAGTGGGAGGGGTTGCGTCAGCACTGATCTCCAGTCTGAGCTGTCAATTCCTCAGCTAGGTTAATTAACACCAAAGCATGTTATGTGAAGTACTATATTCTATTCCTTTATATTAACTGGCTCATTTTATTATTAGTATTTGACCTCACTACTGAAATGTAGCACAACCTTTTCTGATGATATGATAGTGGTCAATTTGAAGTCTAGGCATTATTTTCATACTTTCCAATGCTTAAATTTAAAAGTGCATAAGAAGGCTTACATACCCATTGTGCTTATTTGTTTGCTACTAGGTTATTGATTATCTCACCCAGCTATTTCGTGAAGCATCACAATCCCAAGAGAGCTGGTTACAACAACATGGCTGAACAACCTTTTCTAGACCCTAAGCTAAAAACCCTTGTTCTATGACATATGATCTGCAAAGATATTTGATTTGTCTCCATTCTCCCAATTTGGCACCAGTTTGCATTTTTATCAGAAATCTCTGTAGAGTATGAGTTAGTGTCTCATTCATCTTAAATATTACAATCTAAGCAGGTATGGTTAGAGAAACAAATCTTTTTAGTAACTTTATTATCATACCGGCATGATACAGGCATGATGATAACAGTATGGAGCAGTGTTTTAGGGTTCATTGGAGTATTGAGAGCACAAGTCCAGAGTAGGTCACTACAATTGTGCTCTTGAGCCAGATACCTCACTCACAATGTTTTGGTAAAATACTGTGTTGTGCCAATGTAAGTGCTTATGACAAGTGACACTTAAATAAGTAAATAAAACCAGCAGATAATGGAATGAATGGAAAGACCAAATGATGTTTGTTGCACACCTACTGTTCTAACATAATATTTGTCATGGATTTAATTTTTGTAATGATCACAGTCATATTAGCTTCTTGGAAGCTTTTGTTGTAGAAGTACAATTTTAAATGAAAATGTATCAAAATATTGGGGATCATGTTATGATATTTTCAAAAACTGGTCAAACTTTTGTTTTTTATATTTTCTTATTGTAGGATTTAGATCGTTGTTTTATCTTTGATTACAAGAATGTCAAATTACTTCAGGTAACCTTTCCTTGCAAAATTTTTGGCCATCTGTACAATGCGGTAACATTAGGAACACAGCTTTTACTGTTAATTCTGTTTTCAGTTGTATATGGGAGGAAAAGGAATGACCTTGAAACATTGCTGTGTAACAGCACAAAAAATAAAGCATACTTAAAGTCACAAAAGCATTTTTAAAGAACATAAATAATAGCTTTGTCATATAGGAAAGACAATTAGTGCAAGCTCAGTCTGAGGACATGCAATTATTAGGGCTTTTCAGGAAGTAAATCACCAGCCACAAATACTAGCAACCTTCATACAATGACAGCATTTCAAACATGAATATAACTGAACTTAAATTACTTATAATTATCAGTTGGGTTACCTACCCTATATATTGAGAAACATCGTGGCATTTTCTTGATTTCAATATGCTTTTGAAAAAAAGCAGAACTGAGATCTTCTGCCAATCAAAATATCTTGCAAACAAAGAATTTCAGATGTTAAAAAACTAAATTTTCAGTCCCCCAAAGAATACAATACTATTCATTTTTATTTGTTCCAGCAGAATGTAGTATCAACCAGTCAGATAAAGTCTTTATCCTTAATATCTGGGAAATCCAGAACTCTGAACTTGTTAGTCTGTTTGATCATAAGATTGTCACTTATTTGTTATTTCCATGGAGATTAAGGATCTTGCCATTAATTTATTATATAATTTATTATAAATTATAATATTCTATTTTTTTAAAATCATATCCTTTCTTTCCTGTGACAAAGGCTGACATAAATTGTCTAAAATACCATGTTGTATTGTTTAGATTTTGAATGCACACTCATGCATATTTGTTTGACAATTAATAAATATTGACTACAACAATAAAATGATTCGATCTTTTATTTTAAATTGACTGCAGTTTATTCATGAAATGACAGTAACAGAAATGTATTTGTTTGTTTATAGAGAAATGCTCAATCCCCTATAAAAAAGCTTCAGGAAGTGATAGAGTGTATTTTTTCATTTTAGCAAAAAAAGTTTGATAATTTTATTTATATCAATTTTTATCAATTTATTCTCAACCTGTCATACATTCACTGCCAACTCGTACTTCAGTATTAGTTTATAAGGATTTTAACCTTCTCTCTACTTTTGCTATAAATTCATTAGTAGCTTTTACTGACGGACATACCAGGCAACAGCTTACATACTGACATTCTTAGAATGCTATGACAAAAGAGCAGGGGTATATATAGTATATTACAGGACAAGCAATATGTATAACAGCAAGATGCATTTCTCTGGATTTAATTTTAATTATATGAATATTTTTCATTTGGTGAAACCTTATTTTCTTCTGATTAATAGAATCATGTATAATGAATTTGGTCACCTGTTTTTGAACTTTCAAAATAACTTGCCCTATTTTGCTATCACATTGTGCTTTTAGTTTAATTGGTTCCCAACATTGTTTTGCTTTTCAGTTTTTTCAGTAACTGAACGTAATATGGGGTGTAAAATCCATCCATTCTCTTACCACGTTATCCAATTCAGGGGGGAGCCGAAGTCTATATAGCGCGCCAGGAATTGAACCTAGGACCCTGGTGCTGCTAGACACTGTGCCACTATGCTGCCCTGGGTATAAAATAAATCTTTTAAATGCACTTTGTGTCAAAGAATAATATTCTGAAGAACTGAAGAACTGAAAAGCCTGTTGCTAACATAAAATGATATTCCTGGCATGAAGCCTTACTGCATACTGTGTACTAATTAAGCATCTTAAATAATTTCATCGAGTGGTTTCTAAATTTTCTTAATTGAAATTTCCCAAATTAATGTCTTAATAGTGGTCAGTGGAAAAAACAACAACTGAAATTAATAAAACACAGATCTTCCAGTATCACTTTATGCACAAATATTGAGCTTGATGGAAGAAAGACAAATAAGAATGGAGTTGTTTCTGGCTCATACTGCCTGTTCGACTCTGTCTGCCCATATACTATACAATACTATATAGTTGTTTCCAGCTTATGGCTTGAATCTCATTCACATCAGCACAAAATACTGTATTTTTTCCTTTTAACATGCATATTCTTTATTGAGTATTAAATATCAATGTCATTTCTCACATTTTTAAAGCTTTAAATCAGTTTAGGGAGTTGCATTTATCATTCTTATGTCTCTTTAACTACTTTCAATGCTCCAAATGAATATTGGCTTCTGAATACACCACAGGATTACAATGCCTTGTGGATCAGCACCCAATAACCCACTTTAGTTATAAAATTACTTACTTTTTTTGGCTATTCATTTCAATGTACTCATTTGTTTCACTTTGATGAATGAAATTAAATCTTTATCTTGTTACTTTATCTGATTATTCTATCCACACACA
This sequence comes from Atractosteus spatula, assembly GCF_055471065.1. NCBI lineage: Eukaryota > Metazoa > Chordata > Actinopteri > Semionotiformes > Lepisosteidae > Atractosteus > Atractosteus spatula. The sequence continues at coordinate 47,708,846 of NC_142707.1, read as the reverse complement.
AAGCTATGAACACAAATTAAAGGAACATGAAATATTGAGAACTTTAGTTTTTGTCCATGTTTTAGATGGGATAATATTTTTCCCATTCTATATAGCCTCTTTCTGAGAACCCACACAGAGATACTTTTGTACCTTGTACTAGTTTTCTTGTACTGATAGTATGTGAAATCTAGACTGCAAATATATAATTTTTGAATATAGAATGTCATGCTCTTTATGCTCTACAGGAAAAGCAGATCATATATCCATAATGATCCCAATGCACACCTTTATCCTAATCTGATCTACACTACTAATCCCAATTTACAAATTACAATATCCCCAAATCCTTAAATATGTTATGTTCTATTCCATGCCAAATGTTGTTTTATCTTAACAGTGTCCCTGTTTTGTCTTTTGGAGAACTAGTCACAGGCAACCATGAATGTCGTTATAGCAACATAGCCTCTTTGAAAGTGTTGTGATGGTTACAAAATTGCGTTCAAATGAAGCATGCCCTGAACTTTAACACATTATGAATACAATTGAAGCACCTGGCTGCTGTTGACATTACTTAAACAAGCTATACATGAATTCCAAAAAGACTTTGATTGAAAATCAGATGTCATATACTTTCTTGCAAGTATTATGACTGATTTCCTTGGGGATCCTTCATTTTCAAAGAGAAACTGGCCATGTGCCATTTTTCTAAGAGAGTCTTGCAGGACATTTTCTGGAACACACAAGAATATTCACCCCCGAACTCCAGAGGCCGATCCTAAAGGTAAGGATGGATAGCTGCCATGATAAAATGATGAGATTGTAATCAAACAAAACAAGAGCACAGTAACTGATGTCAGATTATGTAACTCCCATTGCTAAACCCGGACACCTGTTTCATGTAAACATGTCTAGTACATTAAAAGTGAACTGTAGTCAGAATGATGATTGTATAAAAAAAATCAAGCATCTAGCAAGCGTATTATTTTTCAGAAACTGGTTTCATATCCACGTTGTAATTCTGCCATGCCTCATTTGCTTCTGGGATAGGATCCGAGTTGCCAAAACCGCTACCTGGAATAAATGGCTTTCTGATAACGAATGAATAAGTAGAAATGTTTAAAGCTTTTTATAATGAATATGGTACACTGCTATCCCAATTAAAAATCGAATCAGGTGCTATTCTATGCAGCTGAGTTAGTTCATAAAACAAACATTTGCTCAGGCCTGCAGGGCAGAATGGAAGGCGGCAACCAAGGGCTCATGGGGTGGACAATGAAGAGAAAAGGAAGTCCAGTGTGTGACATTACGACCTAATCAGATTTCGGTAATAACTTTGTTATAATTCCAGAACTGTCCCTGGTATAGTATTTTTAGGATAGAATGTTGCCACTTGAATTTCTCCAAATTCCTCAGTTTTACATTTAAAATTCATACATATACTTACTTAAATTCATAAAATTGCAAACTATACATTTAAATATATATTAATTACTGCTTAATTGAATGTGCACTGCTGTGCAAAAGACTTAGACACCTTAGACACTATAAGGAATTGCAATTAATCTGTGTTATACGCATCAACAATTTACTCAAAACTCCTCTTATGATGGTGATTTCTGCTATTAGGTAACTTTGATTCCTGTCAGTACAGCTTACGGTGGGTGATGAGAAGAAACTCATTTTGCCATTTAATAGTCTTGAATTCACATTCATCAAAGACTTAATCAAAATACAGGCAAATTGTACAAGAGCAGATATGTCATGAGCAGATGTGTATAAATTACTGCTGCAGTTAATCATTGGGATTTACCAATCAAATGTACTTGATTCATTGTCAGGTATCACTTGCAATTAACACTATTTGCTCCTCTCTACACCTCCATTAAGCTAAAAGACTACCTTTGGTACTACAAAATACAGACCTTTAGGGAATAACTTTTAGATTAAAATGAAATGATTTACATTTCAGTAAAAGATTATAAAACTATGCTTCTGTATGAAGAAGGGAAAAATTGGAAAGTTTACAAAAATACATACTGTGTTAAACTTCTACATAGCAGTAAATTGTGAATTTATGAATGTTTCAGAGTTTGTTACAGATTATTCACAAAATAAAGTTCCCTGTAACAAAGCATTTATTCAAAGTCTTCCTTTCAACTCTGCAGACAGGAGGAGCAATCCTTCATTCACTGATGGCACTGCACACTCACAAGTTTACGCCAGGAATGCTATTGAGCAGCAAGCAAGGAATACCCTACTGAACTCTAGCCCACCAAATGTGGCTGTGATTGGCTTACAGTGCACTGCCACTCAAGGCATCTCCTCTCAGATGGTTAATACTGTTTCAAGCCTGAAAAGTCTGGACTGTAGGGCCTCAAGAAACAAATATTACTCAAACAAAATTCCCAAACTTATACGAGATGTAAGAGAATTGCCACTGCCCCTCGTAAATTAACTTTGAAAAATATTATATATTTGGACACAAGAAAAGAAAAGGTGCTTTCACCTTTATCACTGTTGATTTGTTTTATACTGTTTCGTACAAAAGTTCTATGCACTTAATAGAGTTCTGCAGATTCAACAAAGACTTTTTTATAATTTAGACTAGCTTGTATTTCACTGAATATTGTTTTAATTTTGTTTATTCACCCCAGCTTCTGTACTGTATGTTCTTTCTTGTTGAAATATCTGCATACTGTTAACAGTTACACAACAGAGATTATCTTTTTGTTTGATGCTGTGACACAAGGACAGTTTTCAATAAATAATCTACATAGGCTGAACATTGGTTATGTCTACAGCAAACACACTGGAGCACAGATGTTCCTGTGCAGTAAAGAAGAACAGGTGTGACACTATGCCTGAGGGTCTTATCTGCCTCTTGGAGGGAAAGAAGAGACGGTCCATTCTCTTGGCAGCCAGACCAGTGTTTACAACAAAGAAGAGAGATTACAAAAATTAATTAAAGCTTTCTGTACGGTCTTGTCATTTTGTCGCAAACCACTGATCTCAGCAGGGGCGTGAATGAGAGTTTGCAAAAAGTATGATGTTCAACGGCCCTTTTTGCTCACTATTCTCTGTAAGCAAATGAGAAACATGTCTCCAAACAACGTTAATCATTTTCACAAAACAGAGGATTGGATCAGCAGAAATTCAAACCGTTTCATTTTCCAAGGGATATTAAACCATCCAAGAGATGGGTAATAAACATGACATTGATGTTGGTCCCATCGACAAGTTTATCCATAAGATTCAGCATGATGGATGAGCAAATAAATAAAGGTTGTGCAGCAGGCATTTCACCACAGAAATGTGCCAACATGATCTGCATGCAGAGTTAACAAGTAAGTAGTATTTGTCGGCAAAGTGTCTCAAAGTCAATATATTGAATTCAATTCGATTGCACTCATTCACATCAGCAGTCTACATAAAGTATAAAAAAATATGAAAACATGTCACCTTGTATGTGTTGGTTTCATGATATTATACAACATTGCAACAGAAATAGGTTGGTTTTCAAATACTGTCAATTTGAGATCGGACATGTGTATTGAAAATTTCTCTGCTTTTGATCTACATGATTATGAAGCCCGAGAGGTCAGTTTCTGAAATTTAAATACATTTCATATTAGGAACCAAAGCTCGTGCTCAAACCAGGTTCCTTTCCTACCATTTTTCCTCATAAAAAGCAACTACTGAAAATAGAATGTAGTCATAGGACGATATCAGTGCTTGATAGAAAAGAAAATCTATCTTCATGATTTATGTTCTTTTTTTATGAAGAGCTTTTATCTTTTAAGATCAAAGTTTAGATGTGCATTAAATATTTTTACAACTAAGCAATATTTATATTGGTTTAAAAGAGGTGTATTCGCAAGCCTGCTTGTTTATACTGTAAAAGGGCTGGTTCACGTCACCGGACGTTTTGTTGCCTCATTCTGAATTGCTGACAAAGACGGCAATATGTTGCCACACATACCTGGAAATTTAGTCTATTTTGTGATATAAATTGGAGGTTTTTCATGTTACCGTGTACTTTGTACCATCATTGTAGTTTAAAATGTACTTATCAATGCCAATTCTTTATAACCCCAAAATGTAAAAAAATAGCATTGCAGTCCCCTTTAAAGGTTTTTATGGATCTACTTGAAATCTACATTATACAACGTCTTCACTGATCGAAATCAAACCTGATGTAACTGAAACCACTAAACACACTGAACAGACTCAAGTAACCTGTCAAAAATAGACCGCTGACTACTGTTTTTAGAGTTTGTAATTTAATACAGGACCTGTTACATGGAAACGCAGAGCTCCAAGAACCTTCAACCAATGATGATCACTACCGTTGCTAGATTGAAATCCAGTTTGCAACACGTGAGCTATATTTTCCTAGAAGCTTTTCAAAAGGTGTTTCAAAAACCCTGTTTCTTGTTGACAGTTCCTTGTATTTCTGTATTAACATATTCAAAGATGGCACACACTGTACGTTATATAGAAAATATTTATGTTAAATGTTTCAATCTCATTAAGAACAACTATGACAGAAAAATATATGTTAACTAAATCAAGTTCTTTAACATATTTATAATTACACTTCAAGTCTGCTTGTGGTTACTATTATACCATTGATGTTGCAAGCATGGAAGATTATGCTAGGAGCATCAAACATGAATAGGGTTTTTACAGAGTTAGTTGGCCTATTTTAACACCTATATCGTAAAAAAATGAAATGTTAAACACATACAAATAGGATTGAAAGGAATATGTTCCCATGAACTGTAACTGCACACACCAGAGGGCACTAAATTGCCACATTGTGGTCACTCTCTGCATCCGTTATGACTGGCATGGATGAAGGTGCATGGCACACAGAAAGGAGCACTGTCATAGGAGCACATTATCTGAAGTCATATTTATAAACATGACTAATTTCATTGTTCCACATTCCACCATTTCCATGATACAGATATTTCAACAGACCTCTGTAAGACAGTTGTGTGCAAGTACAATATTACATACTGTAAACAAATATACAGAAGGACAGTTCAGATGGTTTGCAAAAGGACAGTTATCTTCTTTTTTTACATTAGACACATTCACACAGTAGATGGATTAACTAAATGTTTGTACCTACTGCATATTTTTAATATCTTGCATAAGATATTTTAAGAACACTTTATCAAGTGGTGTTTTCCCTCAGGTTTCTCTCATTCTTAATGTCACAGCTAATAAAAATAGTTCTTTTTACACTTATTAAAACTACATAGTTAGCCAAAGAATTTTATTTTTGTAACATGGAGTAAAAAGCAAAACATATATAATTAAATGAAATTGAAAATGATGTTATAACTATCATGAATTATACCACAATTATGCTTAATTTGTTGAGTGTTCTTAATGATACCATTCAATGACTAATGTATGGATCAAGAAAGAAAGATAACTATGTAGGTAGATTTGTCACATTAAGAAGCTCCCAATTTAAGGTTAAAAGAAAAAACAATTATCAGCCATAAAAATCCTGACAAAAAGAACATGTATACCAGAGACAGAACAAAACAGTAATAATCTAGAAGCAAAGAGAAGTTAATGGAAACAGACACCTAAGACAAAGTTTATAAAGTGTAAGAGGGTAAAATGCCAGGGTTAGATTTTTGAACTGATTTAAAAAATATAATTCTCTTCTCTCATTTTAGTTGCATCAGACAGTGACTTTTCTACATCTTCCTATTCATTCTTTACATCTGTTTGTGGGTAATACCATTAATTCCTTAGTTATACCTCTTTATGTAGCCAATTTACCCAACACTCCTGTTCTCTCCATTGTGTGAACGTGCCCATATTTGCAAACACTACTAATAATAGTGCATTTGAAAGAACTGTTTTGTCTTGAGCATTTAAACACCGAAAGGAAAAGTACGGTTTCCAACACATGGCAACTTTAATGCATTTCACAAAGATTAAGATGTCAGCCATGATGGCGTTTCCTCCGACAACCTGTTGGCCTGTTTAAAACAGTAGCCTTTGCCCCCGCTCAATTAGTTTGCCGAGATCATGGCGCGGCTCCTTTTCGAACACGGGGACAGGCGTTTGTCTGCATTGAGGGGCAAAGCAACCTTTTGTAGCTGGTAATTTAGGGAGCAGTAACAGGCTAATGTGTGGGTGAGGAAGGGTGTAACATGTGGTGTGGTTCTCAGAAGCACAGCAGGCTCCTAATGAGGACTAGCAGTGGATAGCAGCTGGTAAACTCTGTCCTCAGAATAGGTGGCTCATGCAGCCTTTATCTGCACACAAAAGAATGCAAATTACAGAAAGATCTGAGTAGGTACTGAGAACATGTTCATATGGTAAGCCCTCACATGCATTCTCAATGGAGATTATTAAAAGAACACAAGTTTTAAAAAAAATCAAAGAAAACAAATAACAAAATGATGCAGCCCGTGCAAAACATGATAATGCGCTATGACAATGTGGCTTTTATCTCTGTATAATGATAATAATTTTAGCAGCCCCTCCCCCCTCTTCATTTTCCAGATTTAGTGTTTATTTTGCCTTTTCCCTCACAGGTATTATTCCGTCTAATAATAAAAACAAAATGTATAACTATTCTTATTAGATTGTGATACAATGGTAGGATTTAACATGTAAAATCGATCTGTACCATAACGCTCAAATATTAAAAATTAATATTAAAATTGAATTGACCAGAGAACACAGGGGGGAAAAAAAACATCAAGACAGGATGTATTGCAGAATGTTTAAGAAAACCACACATTGATGAAACAATCTTGTCACTGAAATCTTTTTTTGGCAACATAATTCTTGAATTTGTCTACCTTACTTTGGTGATTACGTTAAAATCATTACTCAGTCACAGCCAGTCCCCGTCTGAGCTCTTGTGTTTCATAGCCTTCATTAAATTGTCCATTAGTCTTATATGCTTGTTTTTTAGATATTTAAGGTTGTTTTTATTTTTTCCAGAAAAATAATACTCCAATACTCTTTGACCTCAATTAAAATGTATTACATTTCCCAATGTGAATTGTTCTAAACCAACATTTTAGCCAAACGTGTTACATTTTTCTAGTTTTCTTGTTTATTGAGAAAAGACAAATGGCTGTCTGACTTATTACAACATTTAGAATATTTATATTTTATGAAAATAAAAAACCAAAGTGACCTTCAGCACATCTGTACTCTTTAATTCAATATTGTACATTCAGTTATATGTTCGTTTTCACTCCATCCAGCATCACAAGCCATATGTGCAAAAGCAGTGTGTAGGCAATGATTGCCACACAACAGTAGATGTGAATTTTTTTGTAAAAAAAACCCTTAGTTAACTAGATAATAGAAGTACTTTAAGCCTTAGAAATGGGGACCTTGTATGGTGTTTCAAACAAACCTATAAACTAAACTAAAACATTAAGGCCAAAATTAAATCAAGCCTTTGACCCCAACGCTAAATGTGGAATACAAATCCAGTACTTGCTATATCTTGTTTCTGTGTCACAGATATTCTTTTAAACAGTAGAAATCTACCACCAGACAATGATGCGAAGGTTGACTATTTGATTTAAACTTGGCCAAAGTGGACATTCTTTACTTAATTAAGCATTGAAAATGGTAGTGTTTTAGTGTATACTGTATACAGTATGTGGAGTGTGTGTCGGAGTACTAGTTTTGTTGACAAAACCATAGTTCGGTCTCAAAAGTGTCGATGTAAGTGGCACATTTCTATAATAACAATAATAATAAGGAACAAGTAATAGGTTTATTCCATGCTGAAAAAAAGGAAGAAAGAAAACACAACGTTTCGGCCGTGGAGCCTTCTAATAATAATAATAATAATAATAATAATAATAATAAGTTAGTCCAGAGAGCCCAGCTCTCTGGCCGTGACAATTTTCAGAGAGACAGTATCATGCTGGCATGACAGGGGCATCTGTTCTGTGTGTAGAGCGTGGGAAATAAGCAACTGCGGACCAGGGCTTGCCAGAAGGCATACACTACCACTCTGCTTTCATGGGCTGCACAACACAGATGGAAACCCAAATTAAGGAGTGCCTATTTATAAGCAATACATACATTACACATACTTAGCCATTTTTGAGCCTTTCTTTTGTTACACGGCGAATAAAACAGATTTTCCAGCAAGGATAGGGAAGGATGCGTATTCAGGTTTTCCATGTGTTTCTTTTCTTGGCAGATTCTCAGGTTGTTCTCCAAGTTGATTCTGGTCAAATCAGTCCTAACAGCGACTGTGCAGACTGAGAAATCTTTTTGAAATCCCCTCACTGGTACATTGCATGAGTTTGCTATGATTTTCTTAACATTCTGCTCTTTTGCTTACTGGAATAATGATTTCAACTGTTCCCATCACTTACAGTATGTGTGCAGCTGCTGACTCAAGATAAGTCAGGAGCTGAACTCAGAAATGATAGCATTGATTTCCTGCAATATTTTCCCACAATAATATACAGAGAGGGCATGGAAAAAGATTACTTTCCTCCACTTTGGAATGTTTATACTTATTTACACTCCTTTAAAATACCAATGAAAAATATCACACTGATCACCCTGAACTGCAAAACAAAAGCAAAAAATATATGGTACCATGCTTTTCATACAAGCTCAGTGCGCATTTAGAACAGATATACAATATTCTAAGCATATCATTCTTTAAACTACCTAAATAGTCAAAAGTTATGTTTACATTTTAAAATTAAGTCAAATATCAATAAAAACGATTGCTATATACATCATATACACCTTTGAATAGGATGCAATGCTATGAAACACTCTATAATTATGTACAGATAAAAAATTAAAACAATCTGTGTGACATGATTGGTATATATAAAGAATTATATCAGAACTTTAAAGAATAGAATGCACCCCAAAGCACTTTTACAGATATGATTTCAACCACTGAATATAGTTGTTTAATATATTATGAAAAAATGTTATTACATCTACAGTGTACATATTCCAATATAATGACTGAAATAGTATATATTAGTATAAATGAATGATTAGTATATTTTAAAAATATCCTTTTTTTAAAAAGTATTGTGCGAAGAGTATATTATTCATGCTTTATGAAATTTATGCTTTAGGCAATAATGTTCAGAGTGTGAATATATTTGTTTATTAATTATACACAGTAATACATTTTATGTGGACAATAAATTTAACATTCTGAAATTCTATTTTAAAAATGTAGTGTATATATAAGCAAGAATGTTTTTTTAATATAAAAAATGATTTGTCATATTTGAAATGGAGTATATTTCTGCATTAACTGTAGATATGGAATACATATATACAACACATGTCAATCTGCTGTAATTATTGTTTGTATAAAGAAGAACTATTCCTATGTTTAGAGAAAAATGTTTGACTGTTTTAAATTTTTGAAAGTTTCAAATGTTACATTTTACCATCATTGCTGTTGATAAATAATAATAAAGTATATATGAGAATTGCTCAAGGAATTGAATACATACACTAGTCTGTCCTAGATTATGTACTGTGTGCTGATGTCTGGAAAAGCCTTCAGGAACAACACTGCTGTAACATGTAACATGTATCATGTGAGCTAAATAAAGTCACAATGTAAAAACTTAAGGAACACAGAAAAGGAACTATTTAAGATGTTCATGAAAACATTTAAACAGCTCTTGTACCCTCTGAAATACGTTTCCATTCAAAAACCTCGACCCATAAGTATAATCTGCTACATTGGAAAGCTCAATTTCAAGCAAAATAAACTGTACCAAAATCATATGCAATATATGAACACAAAGATGATTTCATGTATATGCATAAATCACATTTTGCTGTCAAGGCAACCCATTGATCCTAAGCACAAAAATCAAAGACTTGCAGCAGCATTTCAGCTGAGTTTAAACGGTAAGCGGATGGTATGAGCTGCAGCTATTACCACACACCTGGCTCTCCCGACAAGAGTTCCCAGCTCAAAGAAAATTGAGACTTCAATGGAACTCCCAAGTAACAGGCTGTAATTACGGCTCATGGAAATCAATCCAAAAGAGGGAATTTAACATGGCAGTCATTTTGGCAAACCATTGAGGATGACTTCAAGAAGATCTTCATAATGCTACAAAACAAAAGTCTCATTATACGGAATTACTGCTTACCAGTATTACTACTATAAGAATCATCCTCTGGCAATCTTAGCCTATCATTTAGAAGAAGAGTGGCTTTGGCTAATTAGCAGACTAAAGCCACTTCAATACTGAGCTGGACCAACTGACTAACGTATGATTGGATACTGTTTTTTTATCACTCTGTGATGTCTATCAGCAGTGTCGGCGACTTAAAATCAGATTCTCCTTTATACAAGCATGATTTTGTCTTTGTTTTATCCCCATGTTTTAAAAATAAGGTACAATACAGGTTGGCATAAACCGTAAGTTAATTTGTTGTGTAGAAGAATAAACAGTAATTTAATAAAATGATTTAAACAAGCCTGCAAGAAAGTCATTGATGATGAAAAACTATGTAGTGAATATATGCATTTTATTGTTGATTTAGAAGTTTTGTACTTAGGCAGTAATCCACACAAATTGCAGTCCCTCCTGTCCTCCTTTCTCTTCTTTTGCAAAGTCAACGAGAACTAGAAGGCACTCAGACTCTGTGGTCAAAGAAAAGGAGTGTTTGGGGCATAAATATGCCTTGAAAATATTAGAAAAACAAAAACCTTAATGTGACATCTGTAAATTCAGTTTTAAATGATGCATTTGTTATACACTCCTATGCACAGGTTTCCACTCTCTCAAAACTTATCACAGAAAATAAAACATTTTGCTTTCCAATAAAAGCCAGCCCAACACTCGCAACCAAAGCTCTTAATATTTTTTTTCAGTTTTGTTTTTTAATCAATGTGTAAAATGTGTAAAGCACAATTTCAATTCCTCCTCTCCAAATCCTATCTTGAAGTATTGTCCTTTGTGACCCTTCTCAGTTTAATTTGTGTCATAGGTCTGTGATGGTTCGGTTATACCAAATATACTGTAAGTTATACCAAATATGGAGTGCTGCATTTATTTTATTCTATCATATTGGGCTGTTTATAATATACATATAGTCACTGGAAGGCAAAAGAAGACTACAGTAGATGACAGTCTGAAGAGCTTTTAAATTAAGCTCTTCACCCACTTGTTCCCTTAAACAAACAATGGAGTCCCAGTGAAAGACAATCTTCATCAACATAAAATACAATTAAAAAGAGAAAATTGCATGGGCTATTTCTTTGCTTGAACCTGGGAGTTGTGCTGATTTTAACAGAGGGTAATATTTTGTTTGTGGAGGTGCTTAATGTCTGCAACTGGCATCTACCTTCATAATGAGCATCAAAAGAAACAGCAGTCCATTTCAACATGCATGTTTTTAGAAAAGTGCAGCGCAGTGACGCTGAATACAGATTAACAGTTGTGGATTTCTCTTTGGATTAATTGATCATATGTGATGTTTATGTGATCATAAACAGTCTGTTGTCTGTGTCCGCCCACAATAGGTAAACAACTATTCTACAACTATTGTTCCTGATACAGGTTTGGCAGTATAATCACCAAATGTGAGGTTTCAGAGCCTCTGTCGACTTGTTTATATTGTCTTTTCTATGCTGTTTGGTTGATAGTTGGGTTTTGTTCTTGGGCTTATGGCTGACTGTCTCTGAGAAATTAGAGGATTGCAAGACTGTTTTACGTAGTGAGTGTAATCAGTACAGTGCTGAGGCCTCTGACAGAAATAGTAGTCCAGTTTAGTTGGCCCTATCATACAGTAACCCAGAGAAGTAGAACCGTACAAAAGGACCAGTATTGTAATTACTAGGAAGTTCTAGCTCATTTGTAAATGTTTAAAAGAACATTGTTAAAATTTCAGTATTCAGGGCTGCAGTGTAATTACATTTACTTACACCAGTTTTGTTCATAGAAGCCCTGTCTTCTGCTTAGATTCCAATTACCTTCTACTTACAAAATCCGACAGTGACCCCACTGTAGGTAGACCCGGTATTTAATGAATCTTCTCATTTTGTACCACTGCACCATCAGATTTTTATTATTTGATAAGAACCAGGTGATTGAGAATATGAGGCAAAGACAAAAAAGTGTAATATATTTGTGTTAGCTGACCAAAAATAATAATCAAATGGTATAAAGTCTGTCTAGTAATGTGTTTTTCAAAACATATTTTGCATAAACAATTTCTCAATCACTTCACATATAAATCTTATAAGGCTTATTGAAGATTTAGCACATGAAAGGAAACAAACCTACAAATGATCGGGAATAAATGGGTAAGAAATATGTCTGTGGTGTTCTATTAATCCCAGGGACACAATTTGAAGGCTATGTGCAATTCACATACATACAATACAATATACACCTAAGAACAAAATGTTTTCTACTTAACATTTGTCCAAACCATTCTGTAACAGCTTATTTAAATGTGTTCACAGTCTTGTCCTTATTTCTGTCATTATAGGAGAGAAAAGTACAAGTTTAATATGCAGTGCTGTCAATAGCTGACTACAGCACAATAGATACTGCTGCATCTGAGGTCCTTTTGTTTTTTCCCAAGGAAATATATAATTGAGACATGTCTCCACCAGCTGTTCGTCTTTCTCGGATTAAAATTAAAAAGTCTAGAAAATAAACCTGAAAATGCACCATAAATGTCAGAAATAAAGAGATTATGAAGAATTATCAGCAAAGTTCCATGTTTTCTGTCATAGGTCAGCACATTGCAGATGAAAGAAGAAAAAAAGCACAGGATAAAAGTACACCCTGCAGTTTTGCAGGAAGTACAGTAGCTAGTTAAACTCAGATTGTGAATCACTGAACTGCTATTTAGTTTGCTAAGAACTACTGGCAAATTTAACAATGTAAAAGTTTGTGTCCTTAAGAAAACAAATAATGTTTGATATGTGTCATGTATAAAAATACTGAATAAGCTCATGAGCTATATTATTTCATTTTAATACCGGTAAAAATATAATTTCTTATCTTTATCTATGAAGTCTTAAAGTTGTTTGTCTTTTGGTAGGATATTTTGATCAGTGTGTGGTAAATGATTACAGTGTTAAGATCTAATCTCCTGTTTAATTATAAATTACATATTCAGTAAGGCCATGTGACACAGTGTGCCCAACCCTTTATATTTTAAAATCCCATTAGTTTTCTCTTAATTCTTAAAAAAAAACATGAAAGAATATAACAAAATGTTGTGAATTTCCTGGAGACTTATCCCTCTTATAAAGCAAACCACTGTATTTGTCTTTTGGTCATCCTAGATGTGTTTCCACGAGGAAGAATATCAGCTTGGCCTAGTACACCACATTTAACTTTTTTAGAAAATGTCCAGAGATACCTCATAATGTGAGGCAAAAACTACTTTTGCTAAATATAATAGGTCCCATGCTGCTTATAAGGACTATTGGACCTATTAAATTCCCTTTACTACACGTGCTTTCAGGAGCTGAAAAGTTCAAGGAGAATTAACTGTATACAGATATTCTATTAGTCTAGGACACACTCATGTAACTGGTTTGAATGTGTTTTTTATTCTCTCATTTTATAAGATAAGCTAACAGGAGAGACTTGGGCAGAAAACAAGTTTTAGAGAAAATGGGAGTAAAGAACATTTACATTTTTATAATTGACTCTTGTCATGGTTTTCTTTTTTCTGACTTTTATTATTAGTAGCATTAATAGTAGCATTCAACACTGATGAATATTATTTAATACGACACTTTTAATCAACTTGTTTTGCATTTTCTAATCTTTTGTATTTCACTGAAAACATTTGTAACTTCCCCATTTTTTTATTTTTTTGATTCAGCTATTTGTATAACAAAAGAATGTGAAAAAACCTTGAAAAAATATGTACAATACCTAGCAGGAGCATTAAAAAAATTTACTGATTTTTTTTGTTCTTGGAGCGACTTCATTTAAATGCTTTCACACATTTTTATTGTTACTTCATTCTATGCAGTTTGTTTTTTAGTTAATTAAAAAGAAAAACATAAACATTTCAAATATATCAGTCATATTGTTCTTGTTAATTAAAGAATTCATTTAAAGCACACCTATTAATTCCACTAAAACTTAATATGCAGCTTTCATTTCACTGAAAGGATGCCCTTGGAACAACTCCAACTGAATGAATGGCAACATGAAATGCATAATGAGAGAAATGTTTCTTATTTTACCTGTATGTTGTATTGAAACTTACAAACTTATTGCAGTTCTAAGGTACTTCATTTTGTGATTTTAACAAAACGTGAAGATATATATATATATTTATTTGTAGTTGGCTTGTTTTTGTCCATTTTTCATTTATACTTATCCATTTGCCTTTGCTTTTGGGACGGCAACAAACACTTGTTTACACAGAAAAACCACCAAAGGTGCACTTGTTTTCATTGTTGCTTTCTACAGATATGATTATATGTTAGATTGTTGCAAACTAAGTTAGAATTTGGGGTTCTGTTGTGTTCTTTTAGTAATGGTCAATGGCTAAACAGCAATCTTTATTATAAAGTGCAGGAAGGATTGAAAGTGATTCCCTTTAGACATGCATATATGTAGGCATCATTTGTAATAAAATAAGTACCTATTACAGTTTAACATTCAAAATCAAGCTTTTGTATAGCAAAACTAGTAAGGCTTGTTTTGACCACAAGTTTCCAGGCTTTGTTGTTTTAAGCCTGTTTGGTGTTATTTCATAGTGACTGGGAATTTTGCAAATAACTGGTGGAGCTCAGAGGTTTTTTTTGTCAAGTACAAATGAGATGTACTCAGACCCAGAGAATTTAAGTTGCACTTCTTGTTGGTTATAATCGCTTTACTGACATCCATCTCCTCCAAGATGTGTGGCATCTACAGGACTAGAGACAAAGAAAGTGCAGGTGGTGACTGATCCTGATGTCCACTGAGGTCTTAGCATTAGAGATCCAGTTTAGAGCCTTTAGCTTCCCAGTAAATAATGGTAGTAGTTATGGCCCACACCATTTTGTGTTCCAGAAGACAGCATCGAGTCTGCCTGTTGGGACGGCATCTAGACTGACATATTTCTTTAGTGTAGACAAAAACCTGTGTGATGTATCATGTTACTATTGCCATTTGGTTTGTTGTGTGTATTACAGTATTTTCTACATATCAAGGGAGAATGTGAAAGAAACATGAATACATAGAGAATTTCGTAAGCCAATTTATAACTCTGGGCCTACCCTAGTCATGAGCTGCAGCACAGTCAGCCAATTCTGTAAAGTTATATGCACAAGCTTGTTGCGATTTAGAAGACGGAATTATGCGGAAGCAGATGACAGTGAGTAACCAAAACCGAATAATAAGGAAATCCAGGTCCGAGAACAAAAACACCAGCGAAAACCCGAGATGAGTTCCTTACAAACAAAGCCGAGGAGAGATCCAGTCATCCTGGTAATTGATAGTTCCAAAATTCAGTTACCATGTGAAGCGCTAGGAAACAAGCCGAAGTCGTGTGAAGAGCAGAAATCCGGTCACTAGCGAATTCTGTTCTCCTGTGTTTGAATTCTCAAACGCAGGAGGTACTGTAAGCTCGCCAGGGTAAACCCAATACTGAGCACTGAGTTCTCTGCGAGTTGAGCTGAAGTATCCATAGACCAGGGGTGTGGTGGAGGATGGGCAAGATGACTGGGTAGTTATCATTGGCGTCTACAGCTCCTAAGGTCGGTTGCGGTCTGAGTGCATGGGACTGATACCGTAACTTCCCGGGCCTTTATGAGCATGCTGTATGGTCAGTGAGAGGTGTACACCTGTTTCGAATTATGCTAACACTGGCTGGATCAAAATACAAAAAAAGCAGCTGGTTTCACAATGTACATTTCAGCAGTATGCAAACATGCACATTCCCCATTTTGCCTATGCAGGTATCCTAGCCCATCACTAACTTATCACTCATTCAAGTTCCCAACGTGACCTGCATGCAGAGTTAACAAGTAGTATTTGTGGGCAAAACTCAAAATCAAAAGCAGTATTCCTATTGGATTAAAAGAAATCTATTTACAAGCCTGCTTTTTACAATGTCATAGGGCTGTACATATTGCCGGACGTTTTGGATGACTCATTCTGAATCACAGAACATGGCGCTGCTCACACCTGGAAATGTAATCTATTTTGTGGTATAAATTGGAGGCTTTACTAGTTACGTTTTACTTTTACTGATTCTTACTAACCCCAAAATACCATTGAGGTTCCCCTTTAACTTAGTTTTCTCAAACTCCAAAAAACGTTAACATTTTCAAAACTCATGGGGCTATTTTTCATTTTATATTTAGAAACAATAGCTATATAATAGCAATAGCAATAAACTATAGTCACTGGCCTGTAATCTGGACATAAATGAGAAGAGGCTGTTCGACCCATCAAAGGCCACTAGGCTGATAGTAGGACACGGATCCAGGGATCTTATCCAACCATTTATTGAAAGAGGCCAGAGCCAGAGTTTTGCCTTTAAAGACATGGCTGGTTAGCTTGCTCCATACTCCTACAACTCTTTGTATAAAGATGTTTCTCCTGTTCTCAGATTTAGATGCACTTGCACAGTCTGCACTTGTGACCTCTACTTCATGTTTCAGTGTTAATAATGAAAACGTTCACTGGATTGACTTGTCAATACCTTTGAGAGTTTTGAATACTGTATTTAGATCAGGTTCTTTTGTAATCTTCTCTGTTGGAAACTAAGCCCTTTAAACCTATCACCATAGGACATTCACTTAAGCTCAAGAATGGCTGAACTTCTCTTGACTGTGCACGAGCAGCAATATTTTTCTTGTAACATGATGACTAAAATCGCAAACAATATTGAAATTTAAATGTGGCCTTGATTTATATTCTACACATTTAGCTGTATGTTCCAATACTTTGTTTGCATTTTTATAGCTTTCCCCTCATTGCTAGGAAACAATACGAAACACAAAACAGATGCCTCTGCTGTGTAGACAACACCAGACTGCCTGCTCTCCTTTGAAAAGAGCTGTCTGTGTATCCAGAAAACTTAGAAATATAAACCTGAGGCTTGGTTAGGGATTTCAAAAGAGTGATCCCCATATATCCTGTGTGTTCTCTGTGAATAAATCTCTTCATGCCTAAGCTGGAAACCAACCTTGGATGTCCAGATACTGTACCTCTGAACAAAGCATAACTCAGATGTTGTGGTGTCCTTTGTCCTCACAATTGAATACTCTGAACTCCAGATTTTCCAGTTTACTTGTGGGTGTGTCTGGGAAGACTGTGTGCCTATTGTTTGCCTGAGACATTATCCAACTTCAGAAATGAGGTGCTCAATAGGTGTTGTCTTGAGTCTCGAGGTCAGCAATTGGGGAAATCCCTGTGACCTTCTCCGAACTGACAAGCTGCATTTGCTCATCCAAAGACTGCTACAGCTAATTGCCCATTTTAGCCAAATCCAAGAGTCAGAATCTTTTCATTTAAACTTGCTAACCATCAATCCTAAGTTTAAGTATTTGCAACTGAGCCAGACACAATTAACAGGTGTCAAGCAGGAAAAATGTGTCTTTGAAATGTTTTGGTGCAGTAATTTTGCGCTTCTAGAATACAAACATTGAAAATGAACACACGTACTGTATATGTATATGTACAGTATATGTATTTAAATATTATACTTATAGTGTCCTGTTATTGCTAGTAACCTTTCAGTTGCTCAGTACATCTAAATGAAATAAACTTTTGTAAACACATATCATTTCCAGCCTAATGTGCAAATTGACAATTCATTCACCATCTCTTTTCACTTTGTGACAAGACCAATGTAGACTTAATATAACCCAATCTAATAAACTCACAGGGTGCTACTGTCCATTCAAAATTGCATGTTGGAATATTTCTTTATATTTTAAGAGAAGGATACTATTTATAAATGAGGTTAGCTTTTTTATCTTTAGGTTTTTAAAAGGGTATCTTGAAATTGCTTCCTCTGAAGTTAAAAAGGTTGGTTTTTAATTAGATCTATTATATGGCAATAATAGATGACCAGTAATTGCAACTAATAACTAATTCCTGATCCATAGGAGTATTCTGATAGCATGTATTTAGAAACAATTTGCTCAATAGGAATAGAAAAAATCTTTTCATAAATTAGACAAGAAAGCAAAAAATATATAAAGGAAGCACAAAAGGCAACCCGTAGCATCTTTTACCATGCTTTAATAACCTTATTCATGCAATTTGAAATCATTTTTTCTCCAGAACAGTCTTAAGGCTTTGTTCACTCATAACACTCTAATAAGGTACTGGTAAATTAAGCATGTTTATGTAATAGCCATCATTATACTTTTACGGAGCTTGTCAGAATATATAGTGAAAACAAGTATGAGACATTTATTCTCTGACCCAAATAAGAACAGAAAGTCAGAACTCCTAAAAACTAACAGGGCTTCAAACAAAGTATCCTGTATCATGTTCAATGTTATGAAACTGTGAAGGTAAGAGGTTCATCTGAATTATCCCCAAATTGTTTTAGTTATTTTTTTTTAGAATTAAGAAAGTGCAAAAAACACAAGCTGTTAAGAGCAATACAGACAAAAGCATAAAAATAAAAAAAATTGTCTCAACAATAAAAGTAAATCCAATTTCAAAAATCTGCTTTGTTAAAGGGTGACAAGTCTTGTCACTACTGTATTTAAAAACTGCCATTAATGATGAATCTGTAATAAAACATAATGTTAAAAGATTGTATGCGTTTGTGATATGAATCAGCGCTAGACAATGACAGGGTAATGGCACTAGATGCTTATTTCACCCAGGTGTTTACCAAGGAAGAAATCAACAACATGCCCCAGGCTAAAGAAAGATGACATTCCATATTAAATAATATAAGTAAAGATGAAGCAGATACTGGTATTGAAAGCACTTGTTAATCAATTCTTCAGGTTCAGTTGGTATTCTATGAGTTGTATTTAAGGAAACAATAAATATTATTCTTAAGCCAATAACCAAAAAAAATCTTCCAACAGTCAATCAAGATGGGGATAACTGACTTGAAAGTTGCACACGCACAGTTGTTTTCTTCTGTTATAAAAGGGATTTTGCTTGTCTCCACTTACATGTAAATTCAATAAAATTTAGAACAAACTACAGCATCACCTACAGTATATGGTATCCTAGGGCAGTGTTTTCCAACATTTTCCATCCCATAGCACACTTACAAATATAAATACTGTGCAGCACAATTTCTCCATAGTTACATACTCCGGCCCATTATGATTCATATTATAAACATTGTATTTCAGTGTTTAATCTGCATTTGTCTTGACGTGCATAGTCTTTGTATCCTGGGAGGAATGATGACAGTGACATGGAACTCTACCACTCCCAGACTACCTCCTGCTGCACACCTGAGTCCCCTGTGCACTTAGAGCAGTGTGGCCTCTGTCTAGCAGGTGTACACTGAACATACTGTACAGCCTGACACTCAGGCTTCTACACCAAGCTAAAATAGAGAAATAATAATCATAGTAAACAGTGAGATAAAAATAAAGTATATCTCAAATTGGATAATGTAATGAATGTAGCGCTACTGGAGTCTGTATAAAGTCTGCTGCTATTTCTAATTTACAGTATATCAATGATACTGATAACAATACCTTACCCTCTGGGACACTTGCAAATGGAACACAAACTGGATTGATACATTTAGACAATAGACACAGACCGAGTATCTGATCAGGGCAAGAGACAGCAGCAAGAAACAGACTCGGACAATGTACCGTCTCAGTGACCATAGCTGGTCATAGAAACTGGGTGACACAGGCTGCCTAGAGAAGACCAGCTGCCAGTGGGGAGAAGCAAAGACAGAGATGCACCTTCTGCTGTACTGGAAGAAATACAGTAGTCTGGGATTAGAAAACATTCTTTGCTAAAATAATAAAACTCATGCCAGAATTCCCACACCTGCCAGAATCAGAATACCTTTGCAATCCTATTGGGGAGGAAACTCAGTAGAGCTGCAACCCTGTATGTGATCACTTTCACAGCCTGAGGAACAGACAAGGAACCTGTCTCGCAATAATGTCTTATGTGATGTACGTAAATGTCCAATAATATGTTCATACTTCAAATGTCTTTAAATGTTATGTTAATCATGTCTGCTTTGGCAACACTGTAATTTATGAGTCTTGTCAATAAAGCTCTTTGAATTTTATTTTGAATATGCTCTGCTCAGTGGCATCTTTTTCAATCAACAGAGAAATACAAACCTTAGGACAAAAGCAGAAACTGTGAGAAAGCGTATTTTAAACTGACAACACACAGTCCTTTGCAATGAAAGGCTCTGAGAGCCCAAGCAACGTGACTCAAGCATGTTGCTGAAGCTGATACCCCAGTTTTTATCAAGAAACAGCTAGGCTGAGAACTTGAAATCAATTAGCTACTAGTAACTAAGTGGCTTATACAGGTTGAAAGGCCTCCTCATTGTTTGTGCATTTCCTAAAAACAAAGTTTTGTTGCCATACCCCCTCACTCCATAGTGTCCAGTTTTGGATTTGGAGTTTGCAAACAAGATTGTTTATTTCCCTTGAACCAACCTTGCAAAAATGTAATTTGTGCGATACCTAACATTTATATTGATATGTTGATACTGTAAAGCCCAGGAATTATTTGTATGGGTACATTGCCTCTGCAACCTGGGATGGATTAACGAACAAGCTAGCATAGGCTGTAGCCTAGGGGCCCCTGATTGGCCAGGATTATTATTATTTTTGTAAAGGTCCTGTGGGCCACCATTGGTCCATAAAAACATTGAATAATTTTTGAATTGATGATTTGTTAGGTGCAATGTGTCCGCAGTAGGTCATCTATGAAGCAAGTTTACGGTTTCATAGCATCAAAATGTGTGATAAAAAATATTTTAGTGAATTTGGGTTCTCGGCCTTGTGCCCTCGCTGCTCCCGCCCCCTTTTGTCCCTCATCGCCTGGGCTCGAACCCGGGTCTCCAGTGTTGCTCAACAGGGGTAATGCCGGCTGAGCTAAAGAAGACCTTCACTAGCCTGGGCGGCCAACATCCCTGTTATGCGCAGGGGAGTAGAGGGGGGTGCTGTTACCGCGCTGCAACGGGCTCGTACAACCTGTATGTCGGCCCCGTACTCGTTACAATATTATAGAGGGGCGCAAAAACGAAAAGCACAGCAGTTAAAAGAGCACCGTGAGCAAGATCTACTTAAAAAGTCGCCCAATTGAGCCAGACCCCGATTCCGAGTTTATGGCCAACGTTGCAGCGAGTGCTACACAACCGCGATTGATAGGTTAGCTGCAGTTAGCTCTAGCCTGGGCGCAGACCACATCAACGCCGATCATGACGACGAGTCAGCTCTTAGATTGGCTGTGAAGCTGATTTAGTGGCTGCATTGCTGTACCTGCATTACAGGCTATAGTACTGTGGGTGCGTGTTCCCTGTGTGTGCGCCGCTTCATATTCCGTTTGAATCGGCGGCACGCCTCACTGAATTATTACAGCATTTTCTCTCGCTTTTTTTGGGTAGGGTAGGACGGGCCTACAGAACGTGTAGCCTAGGGGGCCTCTTATCACTTTAATCCGCCCCTGTCTGCAACCCTGAAGGTAAGTTTAAACTAAAAGAAATATTGATAACCGATTAAGTTTAACACCCAGAAAAACATTTCAAGAAAAAAGTGTTTGTACTTATCCAATTAAATAGTTCAATTCAACAGTCCATTACAAGTGTAATGTATGCTAACTGCAGAGTGGGTAACTAAGAAAAGTTATTCGTTTTGAAAATGCCTATAAAATATTAAGCAAAGGGTATTAACTAAACTGTCTTAGCTATTTAATGATATAGCAAACAACAATTAATATTGGCAAAATTAATCAAAAAGTAATTCAGTGTATCTAACGTTTCAGGTTGCTGTAACAATCTTAAAAACAAAACAGTAAGAATGATCAGTTCTTTCGGAAAACGAACGTTTGAGGATAAGTTCATATTTGCTGTACTAGTTAAGATTTTTTTGCGAGTTCAATGAGTAGAATAGCCGTCTTGAAAACACCATACAGAAACCTGCTGAGGTTAACTGAGGGACTTTTTTCTAAATCCAAATCGTTTCCTATTAGGATTAAAGGATTTGTTGCTTCTGGCATTAGACATTGCAAACAGAAGGAGAGGTTATGAAATATCAAAGGCAGTTGAGATTTTTTTTTTTGGAAAAAGCTTAAAAGAGTTCTTCATCCTATTCCCAGCACAGTAGCAACACTGAATGAATGCATCCCTTTCAGTTCCCATTTAAAACGTGTAAGACAAAAGGACCTTTTGGCTTCAGAAGAAAAATCTTGAAACAAATAAGCACCAGACACCCACTAAAGAGACTCTTCCACTTCATTTAAATCTTATTAATATTCTTCACACTTTCAATCCCTTAAAGTAAAGTGTCCAGTTTCTAAGAAGGAAATACGCCCATTCTGCAACAATGCATTGGCTTGTTAACACAGTTTACAAAGTCTGTTAGTTGCTACTCTAACTTGAACAAAATGGTGTTTCATAATTCTCTGCTGCATTTTTGTCTTTGGTAACTTCTCCTGCTTATACAACTAAGCCTATGGATGCAAATGAAAATGAAAAAATGAAAAATCGCCTTTAAACACTGCTATATTAAAGAAGAACCAAAAAGAAAATGTTTACATCCTTAATATTTATATAATATGTGATTCTTCCACAGTATGTTCCATTTTAGGAATTTGCAACATTTGTGTAACAATTGCAGTTATCAGTCTGATTGCAAAAGGCATTTTCATAAACAACAATGAAAGTTTAAAACCTCCTATCTATATCACAAAAAGAAGAACAGTTTCAGTTCTTAAATTGTTCAAGCAGAAATTGATTCCAGATACTTCTCTTGTGCTCTGCTCAGACCCAGTGATTGAAAATCGAATATATTTGTTCTCTGCATTCTTGGATAATATTTCTTTAGCAATACAATTGTCTCATCTGCATCTTTCAAAAAAGGAGGTCTCTTCAATTTAACAGATATTAGCTGCTTTTATTTTTTGAAGGCTGCCTGGTTTTGATTCTATTCTCAAACATTATTCAGTAAACTGAAACAAAAACTGAATGCAATTCAGGGACTGTAACAATTTAGGAGGCTACTGCGTGTTTCAACTGGTAAAGTTACTGAGCTCTATGATTCAGCTGCATCATCTTGTCACTAGCCAACTATATGAACAGTATCCATATAGCATATGGTTGTACATACAGTAGGACATTAGACATTACTTAGATTTCCTGAAGACTTTTAATGAAGTTCCTTGTGTGAAGATTAATTCTCAAACTGTAGTCGGTAGGCAATCAGAGAAACGAGTAATTTTGCTTGAGAACTGGTTATTAACTAGTAAGCAGATAAATAAGGGGGTAAATAAAAAAGGGGTGATGCAATTAAGGGAGTACCACAGGCATATGTACTAGTACCACTGAATTTAAGAAGAATTAATCTTCTTAATTTATATTGTAGCGCTCTCGGGTTCACGTGGGTATGTGCCCTCGCCGCTGCCACTCCAGGTCGGCCCCCAACTTCTGGGGACTCAAACCCCGGCTTTCAGCGACACTCAACAGGGTCCCAGCCAGTTGAGCTAAAGGGAAATCTCCCGTCAGCCCAGCGGCTGAGGTCCCTGCTATTCACAGGGAAGGGCGGTGACGTCACTGCGCTGGTAAGCCGGCCCACACAACCTCTAATGTCGGCCGTATGTGTTACAATTTCAGAGCTAGATGCTAGCATAGTTAATACACTGCCACGTTTTCTAGAATACCAAATTAAGTGGATTAGCAAACATTGTAGAAACAACAAATAACGTTCAAAAAGATGCAAATAAATGACAAACAACACTTAATGTCAACAGGTGCAGGGTTTTTCATAGATAAGACTTTATTGATCCCGAAGGGAAATTGATGTGTTGGTGTTATGTGGTGGTACCACATGTTGGTGGTACATAAACTATACATGTAAGAGTATAACAGTATATAAAATGTACTACTCTATACACAAAATATGTAGCACTGAACTAGAAGAGGCTGCTTATGAAAAAGACTTCTCATCTAAGAACATTCTTGCCATTCACTGTAGTGCTAAAGGAATTGACCCTTTCTAGACTTGAACAGAGAAGACTATGAGGGGTCTGATACAAGTATTCAAAATCCTCAAAGGCACCAACAAAGTCATCCCAGAAGATTTCTTTAGCACAAATAGTGAAACAAGAATTGAAGGACACAAATGGAAACAATGTGCAAGAGCATTTACAACAGAGAACAAGAGACACTTCTCCACACAAAGGGGAAAGAAAACAAGCATGGCATAACATAGCTCCTTAATACACAGCCTAAAATGGGTCAAATGTCAAATGGCTCCAAGAGCTGGCCAGTTCAAGAGTCCAAGAGCTGAAACATCAAATGCATAACTGGTGATTCTATTTTTATTACTGTGTATTTTTTTTGCTATAAAAAGATTTTTTAATTTAATAACTACTATTGTTTTTGGTTTAGTATATGCACTTGGATGTGCTGATATGTTTCCAAAAGCGTTTAAACAATTGATGAGATCGCAGCTATTTACAATCTGTACATATCTTTTGCCCCTCTGTAACACTCATGTAAAAGATCTAATCAGATATTTAAAACAATGTTTTCTAACACAATCACAGCAAAAAAGAATAAGTAGGAGGATCATATATTTTCAGTAAGAAATGTAACATTTTCAAAATGAACGCATTACTAAGTTAATCATTTATATGACCTATAGCTAACACAATCCTCTCAAGGCTGGTAAACAGACCTCATCAGCTTCCTGTGCTGCTCCAGGTTTTTATAATGTTTGCATGTGGACCCTTTTTATTCACATCAAATATTAAATTCTGAATGCCTGGTATTTTTGTTCAATATCACAAGCTCAATATTTTGTCATCCAAAGGAACAATACTACTCAAGCAATGAACAAATTGATCAGCTCTCGGTCTAAAACATAAATAACATTACATTTATGCCTAACGAGCTACCTTTAACAGTCTGTTGCATTATTGCAGTGCACAGTTTATTCAGTGAGGAGCAAGCCCTCTGTTGGTCTTAATCTGTAGGTCTAAAAGGGACATTTTCCATTACCTCTTGAAAGATGGCTGTAATAATAGAGTACCATTTCTCTTTCTGCCCAGTTCTAATGTGTGAAAGGTTATCTGTGGCCTCTTTCTCTTCACCCCGCCACCCTATTTCTTTCCAGAGGAGTTCTGTGAGATAAGAACGACCCATTGAAACAGCACGCTAGTGTTCTAAAATGAAGCATGGTCACATTGAGCAGGAAAACTCATCAATGCCTTTAGTATTTTGTTGCTTAAAATGTATTATATTCTGATGTTCATAGTGCCCTTCAAAAGAGAAAGCCTCGTCTCATGCAAGAAAAACTGCACTCACCATCACACTGCCACTTCTTCACTGAACAGCTGGTTGAATGTACTGCAGAGCGAAGATTGTCGTCACAGCCTGACTCTTTCCTCAGATGAAAAAAAATTCTACACTTCTACATTAACCTCACAGGACTGTGAACGTAATCTCTTTGTTTTGGCAACAGTACAATGCAGCAACCAACCATCAGTTCCACTCTGAAATTCTGACACCTCTGATGTAGGTACTATACTGTCAAGATGCAGTGAGTTTAGGATTCTGAGATTTTGCTGGACCAGAGTGGAATTTAAGGCTAATACCCCTACGAACAGATCATTCCACTGGTTCAATGCCTTATCTGGAGGATGACACCTCCTACAGTACAGTGTCCTTTGTAGCCATACTGATGAGTTCGGAAGTTCTGGACCAGAGGGAAGAGCATCACCTTTATTCCTCCAACACCACCTGGCTTTTCTTACAAGCTCCTGTCCCAGCACTACCAAGGCCCAGATCTGCTCATCTTCTTTGCTCTTCTGAGGCTGACGGACATAGAAAAGATTTAAAAGCTAGCAGTCATTTTGTATATGTCCTCATTTTTTTTCCTCTTCTCACACTGCTTCTCTGACTTGTGTTTTTAAGTTGTATGTTATTGAATTAGTTGTTGTCGCTACTGCTGTTCTCGTTTATATTTAGGTGATTCCTTAATGTCTTTGTATCCAAGCAGACTCGCAAATAACCATTTCATTGCACGACTGCATATGACAAATAAACTGAACTACTATTTAAACAAATCTCGCATCTTCATATGTGTTCTGTGTTGCCATTTTCTAGATACAGTATGTTTAATTTCTAGAAACATTTCCATTTGATGAGACTACTGCCAAGAAAGGAACACAAATTGCATCTACAAGTTAATGTACACACATATCAAGTTTGTATTGTATATATTAATATACAATTTGTACTGTATATATTATTTGTGTTGTGACTAACAAAGATACAGTCCAGTGCATTATAAGTCGCATATAAAATTGCAGTATGTACATAAAAATGAATAACTGTACTAAACCAAATAAATGTTATTTTTGTTACCAGTTCTTTAATCATCGTAGGTGCTTCTAATTCTTCATGGTTTAATATATAATATTTTAGCAGCACCCTAGCCATTAAGAATGAAACATGCACATTAGAAAACTAGACCTGTGCATGAAAAGAACATATTCCTAGTACTCACTGTGCAGGCAACAATGGCTTTCTTGCAAAACACAACAAATAACAATGAGCAGATATCAAAAACAAGGTCTTCTGAAGCTGGCAGGTTTCCATCTGCAGTCCCAGAATTCCCCGTTTTCTACACTGGGTTTGACAGCTAAATAATATAGCCTGCTGGGTTTCAAAGAAACATTGTCAATAGTAAGAAGAAAGATTATGTGACATGTCACAAAACGGCTGCCAGTATCTTCACAACCAGTCACAAAAGTGAAAATAAAACAAAAGCTTGAATGAAAAGACCTAGACTTTTTACTTTGTACAAAAGGTACACACCAGAGGGGCTTTAATAACAGTTAATTACATATGAATTGGAGACAAACCACAGTAACAACCTGTTTCCATGCACATATTTCACAGATAATTTCCATATCTATATTACAGCATCTTTCCAAAACCTTGAACAGAAAGCTGAAATGAAGCAATAAGCTGTATTACCTAGAGTACTGAAAAGAAGCTACTAATAACAGATTTTTAACATATATATTGTTCTTATTTGTCCAGTCACCATCTGTATATTTTTCCTTATTGCTACCAATATATCCACCCATTGCTCCATAAAATTTGCGCTGATTTTTGGCACCAGCTCCATTGTACATTTGAGCATATAAAGGCCCTGGTGTGTGTATTCTTCATATAATAATAAGATTGGGATTATTAGGAAACCATGATTGGTAAAGGCCAATGGGAAATTTGGACAGAACAACCCTACTCTTTTCAAGAAACGCCTTGGGATTTTTAATGACCATAGAGAGTCAGTACCTTGGTTTTACATCTCTTCTGAAAGACAGCGCCATTTTATAGTATAGTGTCCCCATCACTATAGTGGGGCATTAGGACCCACACAGACTGCAGGGAGAGCACCCCCTACTGGCCTCACTAACACCACTTCCAGCAGCAATCTCAGCTTTCCAAGGTATTCTCCCATACCAGTACAGGCCAGGCTTACACCTGCTGAGCTTCAGGGCGCTGCCAGTTTTGAATTGCAGGGTGATATAGCTGCTGACATCTGTCTGACACTTCCTACTTTACACCATTACACTGGTGCTTCAATCAGGGCTGTATTGAAATGAGCTTTTATCTCTGATGTTGTGTGTGCTGGATCAATAGATAAAATATTGTGCAATTAATGTGCATTAATGTGTCACCATTAATAACCTGCATTTATTAAAAGGGAGAACATGTTATTCAGGTGTGAAAAAAAACCTTAAAGGACTGGAACAATCGCTGCAAAAAAACAATTTGCTGTCAATGCAGATGACGATCCTGTTTAATCAGTATATACCATATTATTAATATTTTAAACCAAAATTACTTAAATTATAAAGTTGATTAACTGAACTTATGTCATACCAAATGTAGTAAAAGGATGAAAAAAGATAAAGCTGAAACAGCACATTTTTCTCAGCAAGGTTGTAAGAATTAAAAATCTGAAACAAATATATGTCTACCAACTGTAGATTTAATGGTATAGATACTGTATTTGCCCCTGACAGAAAGGAATTTTAAAAATACTACATTATTCAAGACAGATTATGTGACTGGAGACTACGTTTCCAGATCACCTGCCACTCAGGAGGTATCGACATGTACACAAACACACAATGCAAACATTTCACTGTCTAAACAAAGGCAATAAATCTAGTTTCAAACGTAAAAAAAGCTTTACCTAGCCTGGAATTCCGGGGATAGCTTTGCTTGCTCTGTGGGTGCACACACGGAGTAATGTTATTCACGTGTGGTCAAAATTAAACATTAATTCAAACCGAACACCCCTTTTTCTTTGTTTTATAAATGAAACGAAGTAAATTGACGTTTAACCCACGTGCTTCAAATAAATACCTTGTTTTGATTTCTCACCGGCAAAACGGTTTCTCCCGCAACCTGTAGGACCCAAACCTTTGTACGTCAACGGCGGCTGGCTTAATAGTGCTCAATATCAATAGTGCTCAATAATAGTGCTAAATATCAAAGATATTTATGTACATAAAAGGAGTAATAACATTTTATTTTTATTAATAATATGATAATAGTTTAATTGTGTACTCAGTGGAGAAAGGTGTATATCAGAATTATTATTTTGTAGAATTATTTTTTGGTTTATAGTGGAATATTCTAGGGGGAGGAGTTTAACCTAGAAAAGGAGCTCCTCAAGATAGGAGAAGACGGATAGGAGGAAGTTGGTAGTAGTGTAGAATAGGAACTACCTTCAACAATTTTTTTAAATCAATTAATATATATTATTGTGCTATAGCTTTGTGTTTTTTTCCCTTGGTTAGTTTGTATTTTTCACTTATGTTCCTCATAATAAACACCATTGCAATTCTTTGTAATTGTGGCTGTGCCATCATTATTGCTGCATTCCATCTAGACCTCTAAACTTTTGAAGGATTTACAATAGACAGAGATGCAGAGATTTATATGCAGTTGGCAAAAATATATTCTATATATTGATGATGTAAACATTTGAGCTACAAAAAAACATGAAAAAGACTTGGGTGTCTACTCTCCTATACAGTATGTTGACATCTTCACCTTTTAGACATTGTGAGAAAGAAATAAACAAAAACTTGAAAGCTAAACTTATAGGATACATACTGGATAAGTAGAACTTAAACAGATGTTCGGATCTTATGCTATAAGAAATTGTGCACTAATAAGACCTCATTAAGAATGTACTGTACAATTTGGTCACTGTGTTTCTAACCACTTTATCCAATTCAGTTTCCTGGGTAAGCCAGAGCCTATCCCAGCAGGTACCTGGCACAAGGCAGGAAACACTCTTGACAGTATGCCGGTCCATCAAAAAGCACACAAAGACACACTTACTTGCACCAGGGCCAATTTTTCCAGAAGCCAAATACCCACTAGTATTTCTTCGGATTGTGGGAGGACATCAGATCACCCGGAGGAAACCCACGTGAACACAGGGAGCCAGCAGCCATGTCACCCTGCAACTCACAACTGGGTGAGCCTAGTCTGTACCTGGATGGGAGACCTCCTGAGAAAAACTAAGGCTGCTGCTCAAAGAGGTGTTAGTGGGGCCAGCAGGGGGCGCTCACCATGCAGTCTGTGTGGGTCCTAATGCCCCAGTATAGTGACAGGGGACACTGTACTGTAAACAGGCGCCATCCTTCAGGCGCCATCCTTTGGATGAGACGTAAAGCCGAGGTCCTGACTCTCTGTGGTCATTAAAAATCCCAGGGCATTTCTTGAAAAGAGTAGGGGTGTAACAAGGGTAACAAGGGATGTAACAGGGGTATCCTGGCCAAATTTCCTATTGGCCTTCACCAATTATGGCCTTCTAATAATCCCCCTCTGTGAATTGGCTTCATCACTCTGTTCTCCTCCTCACTGATAGCTGATGTGTGGTGAGTGTTCTGGCACACTATGGCTGCTGTAGCATCATCCAGGTGGGTTCTGCACAATTGTGGTGGTGGAGGAGAGTCCCCATTACCTGTAAAGCACTTTGAGTGGAGTGTCCAGAAAAGTGCTATATAAGTGTAAGCAATTATTATAGTTAATTAACATACAAACTCCATGTAGATTGCACCCTGGGGATTGAACCCAAGACCCCAACAAGGCAGCAATGTTAAACACTGCGCCACCATGCCAACCCTCAAAAAACATAATGTTGCTCTCTAATCAGTCCAGAATATAATGACCACTTGCTTTCTGAGGCTCAAATGAATGTCTTACTCTGTCATGCTAAAATAACTCCATGTTTCAGTATTGAAAAAAGCCTGATGGGTTGATGAGGACATCTTCAAAACCAGCAGTGTAATACAACACAGAGGTGACAAATGGAAACTACACAGAAGTGCAATTCACTCTGAAAACAGCAGGCCCCTCTGTATCAGATTTCGTTCTGAGTTCATCCTGTTGTGGTGCAGAGAGTAGTGTCATGGTGGAGGGGATGTCAAGTGCCTGGGCCAGTGGCTGAGCTCCGTGATCCGTGCTTTGGAGCCTGAAGCATGGGCCCAGTACGCGGCCGACAATGACCAGGATTCCCCAGGCCTGCGGTGCATGACGGACTCAGGTGGCCATGGTTCCGTCTGCTCCTGGGGGCACGGCCCTGCAGGCCTGTGGTGAGGGAAAGGAAGCTCCTCCAGTTGCCACTCAAGCTCTCTGGGCTGCACAGCCTGTGACATCTAGACGAAAGAGTGGCTTGGGTGTGGGCGGGGCTGAGGGGTCGGCTTGCACCGTCCTCAGTCTCGGCTGCACAGAGGTGCGGGGATGGCAGATTCCTGCCGAAACATGATAAAGACACAATTCGGCTCCTAAAGTGTGGGTATAAAAACAACAACTAGCAATTCTAAATTAAATTTTTTTATTTCTGTGGTTGAAATACAGTAAATAGTATTTAAAATATGAATTCTGATCTGAAATGCTAAGAATGCCTTAACATGCCATAACATTTTTGTACTTGGTCCTGCAAATAAACACATTACAGTTTTACTCCTTGACATCAGCCATAAAAGCACTTCATATTGCTACAGAAAAGAACATTTATCGCTTTGTATCTGATTAAATTACTCCACGATTAATGCACAGCCAGCAGGTGTTAAGAATGACAAAGATGACCCTACTAGTATAATTCAAACTCATTTTGTCAATAAGCTTATCATGTTTTTCTTCATCAGGTTTGTGCCACTTAGACTCCAGCGCTAGTCTTATTATTCAGATGTTTAGAGTGACAGACACAGATTGAGTTTACAATTGATGCATTAAAAGGCAAGTGAGGCCCAAATGCTTAGTAGGTTAGATATAACAAGAAATCAATGTACTGCATTAGCAAACATTCTCAGTAAATGAGTAAAAATCAAACACATTACTGAAAACATGAAAATGCTGAAAAATATGAGATGTTTCAACAAGCCATTTGATCCAGCACAAAACCAAACACTATTTACTGGAATACAAATTCTATTTAATCTATAGTGACTAGTCCATAATAAATATTTATTTCTAAGAGATTTGATGTTCCTTTTCAATTCTAATTTGGAAAAACTGGGGAGCCAATTTTGCAGTAGATCAAAAACATTTGAAAACTACCCTGTAAATCTGCTGTAAAGGCAAAATTAGTCACAGAACATATTTAATTCTGATACACACTGCAGTTAGGAAATCATCCATTTCTGTTAAGGACATATTTAAACAAATCTTGCGAAACTCAATTTTGTCTTAACACAAAAAATACGCTATATTTTTTGAGAGTTTCTCTAGTTAACTTTGAAAAACAAAATGACCAGTTGGAGTTAGCAGCAATCAAGTTATTTTGAATTGGCTGTTAAAGATTGATTTGAAAGCATGGCCTGAGAGCTAAATCTTAAAAGATGCTGAGAATGCAGAAAAAATCTTCCCCAAAGAACATAACCGGCAGGAAATTCTGCTCTGTTCGTGAAACATAATTTCAGAGATATGAGCTGGTAGCATAAACATAGCAATCTTCATGTCAGCAGTGAAGTGGCATTCTTCTGTTCACCACTGTAAACCTTGACTCAGGGGTTAGTCTGCTGTAGAAATTCTTGAAAAGAGTTCCTGGGAACACCAGAGGGCAGTGTTCTGAGACAACAGCTGTCACCCAACATCAGTTTTCCACATTGGTTGGTCAGGTAAAGTTCAAAATCAAAGGAGATCAGTAATGGCTATGACAGCTGTTGAAAGCTACATGGGAAAGAGAAGCATTGGTATGAAGCATATCTCTTTCAGAAGAAGACCTTGCCAATCTTATAAGTCTTACCTGTGCCTGTCAGTAAGTGATTTTGTTTATTAAAATACTAGTGCTCCAAGGATCTGCCCCCTGTAGAGAAATCACATCTGATAAGAACATGCGCTGAAAAAGAGGAGAACTATTTTGCGAACCTGCAGTACAATTACAGTTATATAAAACTGTTTTTAAAAGTCATAAATTGACATCTACTTGAGGTTCCATCCCTTTAAAATATTGAACATGCAACACCACTCTCAATGGAATATGTACCTTAAATGAACATCATATTTCAATAAAAGAGTTCATTATTATAATATATGTGTATAAAGTTATGAAAAATAATGAGATTCTATTACAAGGGCCTTTGGAGATAGCCAAAAAGAATGATAAAGCATTATAAGTTAAATAATTCCATAAAATGTGATAATAATAAATTCTAAAATGAAATAGAATTCCTCAATCACATTGAAACATTTGAAATCTGTGATGATATTCAACACAAACACAAAAACAAAAATGGAATAGAACACGTTCAAAAATTCTGAAGAAATTACCAGAAACTGAAAAAATGCAACTGAATTGTACAGTTTAGAATGTGTATTTTGTGACTTATTGTAGGTATTTCACATGTTCATTATGAGATCAATCAGTAAATCAAGGTGAAAGATGAGCCCTGAAGTAATACCTGATTTATTGGCTAGTGGAGTTTTCTTCTAAATCAAGCAATGGCAGAAGATATGTTGACAAGTATTTAGAAAGTCATTGGGTTGTCTGTCCCTGTCGCTAGAAGACATACTTCTAGAAGACATTGAGATATGTAGGTTGGATCAGTATCAATTACATGATTATTAATAAAACAAAAGAAGGAATAGGTCTATCACAGTCTTTTCATACAATTCATGTGAGGCATTCTTCTCCAGACCACATACATGAAACATCTGTGCTGCTGAAATCATGCAGTTCAATTTGGCATCTCGCATTTACATAGTCTCACAACAACCAATAGCCCAACACCTTCTCAAAAATATTTTCTTTGCCACCAATTATATGAAATTATCAATGACATCATGCATAGTTCATGACTTTTCCTGCACCACAATTGTCACTCAGTTTCAGCAGCAAAAATAAAGCAATTAAATTCAACAGAAAGCAGCAAATCCAAATGGCTTCATGATAAACAACTAAGCAAATGAAAATGAAAGGAACAGGCATCTTCCATTTATTTTAATAATTTAATTATTTCAAATTTAATGCATTGAAAAGTTATTGTTTTATGCAGTTCCATCTAGCACAACGAATATTTGCCTTGGCTGATTAATACAATACACTGAAATATGCTTGGATCTGGTTCACAGTCTCATATAAAATGCTTCTTTATTATTCTTACATCAAACATGAAATGACTAATTTGCAATTGAATGTCCTTTCATTCTCGTGAAAATTGCAAAGTGTGCCCTTATTTGCATGTGTTTGTTTCCATGATAGAGTGCTTACCAGCATTCTACAGCTGGTGTGGGCTGTGCTTAGTACCTGCTACTTACCACAAAAACCTGGCACTTGATACAACTAGTTACAGACTTGATACTGACTCGGAAGGACAGCTAGTTTCAGCACAAGACGCCTTCAGTTAGCACTTTAACACAGACAGTGGTTGAAGTTGTCAGGGAATGAAAATCCACAAGGCTTCATTTAAGAAATGGACCTTTTGTGAAATCGTCTGCTTGACAAAGATGGCACACTGCTTGTGTTTCAGCTGGCCCAAGTAAGGCTGCTTTCACTGTGTGACACCAGAAAATAGCAGAACATAAAACAGAAAACTTTTACTTTTATTGTTCTCTTTTTTTTGCCCACAGAAAATGTGTATGCTTGTAAAATACCTGTAGGACATACATTTTGTAATATCAAATAATTCACACATTCGAAATAGAATGATCTAAAGCAAATGCATTCATTTTACCTAAGTTGCTTTTTTTATAATTGCTTAAGAGCCTAGCCTCTTAGCCTGAAAGGTCCAGGATACCAGGTGAAAACTGACTGCTAGAATAGACAGATAGCTCTGCAAACACAGCTCAGCATTGAAAGCCTTAAAATATGTCTAAAGATGGATTTACTGTATGCCTGAAGAAGCAAGCTTTATGTAAGTACTTGTATTTATAATTATAGGCAACACAATGTGTCTGTGAAGTGAATGGTTTCCACTGTCTGGCTGACTTGGTGTCTGGTGGAATTAACAGGTCTTTCTTCATAGGGCATGGGTAATTCTTCTAATATAAAATCCCTTGATTTAATTTAGTCTGTTTTAATTACATTTATTAGTATGTTCTTTTTGTCTTTTTTCTTGCTTCCACACATTGTTTAGAATACTCGTTCACACCCCTGGTTTCCCCTGGTCCTGGGGAAATCTTGTGATATCTATAGTCAAGCTTGGAGTTCTTAATCACAGGTTAATTGATTTCTTTATTTTTTGGAGGCATGTTTTTAGACGTGCTTTCAGCCCATTAAAAAGTTGAATGGGATTTGTGATTGGGATAAACCCTTTACCAGTTTCTGAATCTTCGATCTCTGTGTGTCGCCTGACATGTGTCCCTCTGGACCTCCACAGGAGAAGAGAGGAACACTTCTTGAGGGTGTGTCTGACCCATTACCTTTCCCAACTGTGTCCGTTCATTGTATGTTGTTCACCTATTAACAACTGTTCAGCTACAAGTGATTAAACAGCCCAGTCAGAACAAAAATACAGCAGGCAGAGGTCCTGCAGGACCAAGGTTTGCCACCTTTAGACCAGAGACTGTAAATAATGTGTCAATATAGACAGCTACATTTTTCATGTAGCTCCTTAAAACTTTTCACATCTTATATTTAAAGCTTTTAGAGACATATTTCTATCGCAATGTATTATAAAACCCCAGTTTGTGTGATATATGTATGGGGTGATATGAAACCAAGCAGGCACCAGCTGTGAGTGGCACTTCAGTATCTTTTGGGGCCTAAGCCGCACTTCTTATCTGTGTTTTTTATGTACCAACCACTGTCTTTACACCCCCTTGTACACCCCACTTACAACCTTGACTGCACATCACAGCTTCAGGAATCTTGGGGTGTATCAAATACTGGGCCATTACTTTGGCCGGTCTGTCCTATTAAACATAATATTGTCTATTTATATTTAGGTACCTTGATATATAAAGTATACATAGGGTTGTATTCTTCTTTTGCAGAACTTTTTAAAACATGAATACAAGAATCTAATGTTTTGCCTTTACTGTATTTGTGCACTAATTCTCTATGCAAGAGGCTGAATGCATTTGTCAAACCATTACTGCTAATAATTTCAACCGGCATCCAGAAGTCAACTGTGGGCTATATTAGAGTGAAAAGAAAGATGAAGGGCCATACAAATTGGATGGTCTACTAAAACCTCTCCCGAGAGGCATGCTTACCCTGAAACGCATCGTCAACCAGGCAGACCTTCTAATGTCAAGGACCTTTCGAAAAACCTCCCTAATTTGTCACCAGGGAATCATGTCAGTCCTAGTACAGATCACAGGACTCCACTTACAGTGATGTTGCATGCGGTCATAACTCCAGAAAGTCTCTAACTCTGGAAAATGTTTCAACATTAGGGAAACAATGAGGTAGAGGATAAAATTGAATAATTGAATCATACAAGAAGCTGGTTCCATTCTGCTTGTAGAATTAAAGAATGTTTAATAAAATTAATTAAAGCTTCATTATGGGATAAATGGATGAAGTCTGTTACAATCGCTATATTACAAATATATTATAATGTGTAGGCTATGTACCATAATGTGTAGTATATGTTACGTGTTGTGATTAAAGACCTTTACCTTTGTGATCCCTGTTATCTCTTACTGAAATAAAAATCATCTCTGTGCCCCGTTGTTTAAGAATACAAGAATGTTTACAAATGAGAGGAGACCTTTCAGCCCATCTAGTTTGTTTGGTTTTCAGTAGCTACTGTAAGTAATCCAAGGAATTGACTTACTACTGCACAGAAATGTTACTAATGAGATTCAGATATCGGATATCAAAGGAATAGGGAAAAAAATACAGTAATTATAAGTTTTAATACAGAGTGTATAATAAGTTAAAGCCTTTAAATGTTGTAAATAATCTGAATATTAAACCTTAACTAAGGGTTGAATAAGCAGCTGTGGACTGGCATACTATTTATTAATCTGTGTTACTTGGTGACAATTTATTGTTTAATTGTTTTGCTTTCGTTAGAGACTAAACCAACCTTGGGTGGCTGGAGTACTGAATTACATGTAAGTAAACCACAATTTAGAAAAGCTGTCTATGAGATTTCTGCTTGTTTAATTGTATTCTCTGATGTTAGTATATTACTAAAATCGTTTAAGCATAATACAGACATTTAATTGTATGGCACTTTGACTCTGGTATTCTTCAGATTCAGCCAATACTTTATTTTGTGCTCTTAGGTCTCCATAGCCTGCTCTGGATGAATGCTGACATTTCTGGTTGCCTTAGAAACAAGATTTGTCTTAACTTCAATGTGGTCCTGGCAGTTGCAATTCCTATTGTTTTTATTGGCATCACAGGAAATCAGAATGAAAACATGTAATCTAGATTTGTAAAAGACCTCCATCAGCACAGTATGTTTTAAAATGTGTATTAAATGTGATGATCCACTTCAAACAAGCTTTGTGAGGTGCAATTATCTTATAAAATTGATACTTTATTTTTTTTAATTAATAAACCATGATCATTCTTTCAAGTTAACACTGAGAAGGCAACGAAATGTTTTGAAGACAGAGTACAACTAGTTTAAAACATCGGTATTGAAACAAGAGATTGAAAGGCATGCAGGCTTCAACACATGAGTAATCTGTGTCACTTACAATACAATAACACTTCTCACTTTTCCCACCATTTTTATCTTCACAATTTAACATAAAATGCAACGAAAAAAAATTTCCTGCAAATGGATGATAAAGCACAAAACAAACTGATATCTCAGATAAATGATTTCACTGTAGAAGCAGAAGTAAAGCTAAAATAGATCTTACTTACTTCCCTTATTGTCCCAGAAAGGATATTTGCTTTGCAGACAGGTATAATACAATACATAATACATTTAATACAACATTAACTCTTTAACAAATAAGAAACATACTGTACATACTGTAAGATGAATACATGTGCATGGGTGAAATTGGCCCTGGGTTTAATTCCAGACATGGGGTGCTATCTGTGCAGAGTTTATATGTTCCCCCCGTGTTTACATGGGTTTTCTCTGGGTACTTCAGTTTCCTCCCACAGTCCAAAGATATACAGTACTGGTAGGTTAAATGGCTTCTGGGTACACAAGCGCTAGGTGTGAGGGTGTGTCTGTGTCTGCCCTGAGATAGACTGGTGCCCATTGCTTGTCTGGATAGGCTCCGGCTCCCCTGCAACCCTGAATTGGAAGTATATTGAACCACTTCTTCTCTTCTAATTCAGGTTTCATTCAGGTGTCTTAACAAATTGCTTCATAAGAAAATAATCTAAACTAATGAAATCACATGTACACTAACAGGATGTACAAAGCATAAAAAAGAAAATTGAGAAACCAATTTTGACAAAGAAGAAATGTCCTTACCACCAATATATTATGCTAAAAAGTCCACTGGTTCTTCATTACAGGAATAAAATATTGAGATGGCCACCATTGTACGCAATTAAAATATACGCAGAATCACCTACTGTATTGTGCACATACCACAACAACTGAAGGGCAGTGATAAAAAACCGGACTGATTGAAAGAGAGCAGGTGAACCTTAGGGTGAATTATTTCTAGATGGAACATTTTGCTGTTTGTCAAAATGTTGTTGGCAGGTAGTGCCAGAACTGTTGTAGCTCCATATTTGTCTTGTTTCCAAGCTGGAACAATACTGTATTTCCAGATTCTTTTATGTGAGGATTAAAAACACCATACGGGCCAGTTACAATAATCTCTGCTAGAATTATCAAAGTACAGCTGAGAGTCCACCAAGGACAGGCAGAAAAAAAAAAGCAAAAATATGTTATGTCCAAAATTCACTAAAGAAAAATACTGCAGTCTAGATTTCATAATTCAAAAAAATGATTTTTCTTGTTTAATTTAAGATAAGCACAATCTAAGTGCATTGGAAGAATGTTTAAAACAATCAGGCTTTCAATAATTTGGAAAATAAATGCATAAAAATTGGATTTTTTTACACAGTGTTAATATTAATTACTATAAATATTACAAAATACATAAGATCACAGAAAGCGCTTACAAATGTATTACAGAGATGCCTAGTTGTTTAGGAAACGTGAATATACAGTGGCTTCCTAAAGTATTCATAACATTCCTATTGTGTCCTATGTTATGAATTTACAAAATGGAGCATTCATTGTTTTACTCAAAATTTGAAACATTTTAATCAATCGAATGAATGTTTCAACCCATGAAATATTTATATTTATACCCATGGAAGTATTGATATTGAACATCAAAATCTGATTGGCAGCAATAACAGGGGCAAGTATAGGAGTGTAGTTTTAGCGAGACGTCTCTCCCACCTTTGGACACCAGCATGACACAATTGCTGCCCATTGATTTTGGCAGATTTGCTCAAGCTCTATCAGGTTGTGTGGCAATGGCTTATTGACAGCGGTTTTCAAGTCTTTTCACAGATTCTCAATAGGATTCAAGTCAGATCTTTGAATGGACCTTGAGCATGCTCAGTGCCATTCCCAAGACTGGATAAATCTGCCAGACTAAAAGACAAGGTACTGTCCTCTTCATGCTAGTTTTACACCGTCTAGACTTCTGAAGGGGGCGATGTAATTCAGTGTACTGAACTCTGCTCCACCTTTGTCTGAGTGCCTTCCCAGATATTAAGGCTCATAGTAATGTTTTAATACCCTTTTCCTGTTCTGGGCCTTTATACAACTTTAAATCGTAAATTTTATCTTGGAAAGTCAATACTTGGCTGAGGAACCTTACAGAAACAGGTATATTTATTCTGAAATCATATAAACAACTATTATTGCACACAGTGGCCAGTTTAATTGACTTGTTGAGGTAATTTTGTGCACCTACATTTTTGGGGGGTTGCCACAGAAAAGGGTTTAAAAAACTTGTACAATCATGAAATCAACCTTTTCACTTTTACTTGTATAATCATGAAATCAATCTTTTCATTTTTCTTTTTATAATCTCTAAATTATTTTTCTTGTTTGCTTCCAGTGTGTGGAGTGGGTTATATTTATTCAATATTAATTAATATATGTCTTGATTGCTACTTCAAATTGGACTGACTGCAAGCTTTAAAGCAACTTAACGTGAAAGATCTGAATACTTCTCCAAAACAATTTTCTAGAGTTGCTTCTTTGCCTAGGTTTAAGCAAGTGCAAAACTGTATTTCACACATTTTAGCAGGCTTTGATTCTGATGATCTGTACAGCAAAGCTTTGCTACATTCAACACTAAAAAATATTTGCATCATGTGTTTGGAGAACCATCTTAGCTGTAGTGTGGAATTAAGTTATTCTTTAAAAATAAAAACCCACTTTCTAACCATTTTATCAAATACAGAGTCATGGGAGACCCAGAGCCTATCTCTTTATGTGAGGCAGGGCACACCCTGGACATGACACCTGTCCGTCTCAGGGCCCACACACACCAACATGCCCACATTCATGCAGGGCTAATTTCCCCTGAAGTCAGTCCATGTCTTTAGACTGTGGGAGGAGAAAGGAGCATCCAGAGGAAAGATCACAGGAATTGAACCCAGGTCCCCAGCAATGCAAGGCATCAATGATAACCACTGTGCCACAGTTACATTATATTATATTGTTATATTATATATAAATAATAAATATTTAACACAATGATGTAATATACTGTACACAACATATTATATTAACATGGGATAATATCATAAATAATTCTATTGTATTTAAAGGTCATCCCTCGGTGACCAAAGAAGGCAGTTTATAAACGTGAAAGTAAATGAGAGCATATCATGATGGTATTGAGAGACCAAGACTGCAGACAGCCAGAAATGCACTACTATTTAATCAGGAATATTTAGTATTCCTTTACAACCTGGCATCTGTTCAATGGACTTGAAATGACACATTGGTGCCTTTCTTTGCACCCCATGACAAAAAATAGTGGTTAACTTTCATAGTAATCAGTTTAAAAAAAAGGCATTCTAGACCTTAATTGTAATTGTGATTGCTTCAGAAAATCATAGTCATATATATTCTATCTTCCCATCAAAATCTTTTTTAAGGTAATCATAACTGAAACACAGCATGGTGGCTCCAGCTTACAATCATGATCAGTCTGCAAGTTAAATACTCACACATATTCATATTTTTAATGACTGTGAGTACAATTATTATGCTTATATATTGCGACATAGTAATGAGTCCAATAGGAATGATGCATTTCTTTTGGAACTGAGTATTCTATCAGCCTTTTTAGTCATTTTTTTCAGTATTTACTTACATTTTCTCTCTGGAATTTGTTAACGTTTTTTAACAGAAAGTCTTTTTACACATGAATATATTACTGTTAAGTCTATTACCTGCTATTGTTCTTTAAGTAATCAGAAGCTCCTTGACTGCATTCTTTTTTCTAAAGTGACCTAAGTGCTAGAAAAGAATCTTAACTTGTGCAGTGTCATTAGTTGCTGGTTTTATGCTTTGAGGTCTGAATACTTCTGGAGCTAACTGTATTGTTAGCTTCATTATCTGAAATGTGAACTCAATACACATCCCAATCTTTCACTCCCATTAGTCTCTGTATATTGTAGGGCATGCCTTTGAACAAACACTCCTAGAGTGGTGTAAGTAAGCCACCTGATTTTAATCTCAAAAATAAACTTTTCTGATTCATTAAAGGTATACCCCAAAAGGTATTTATACACAGCAAAAAAGATTTGTGAGCTAAGAGCCCCATCATGACTAAACTCCCTGTCAGTAATCCACTCTTTACAGGCGTATCTTAAGGTGACATGACTGAATTTTTTACTGTCATTATGGCACAGATTACAAGCTCAGGTGTTTGCTCATTGATTTGTGGTGACTTCTTTCCTTTTATATTCATGCAGACTGTTTCACATAATTCGGATATATCTATTTTCTGTCCTTTTTACATTCAACAGTTAATTTTCAAAAACAAAAGAATTAGTTTGGGTTCAAATAATGACAAGTTTAACACATTTTTACATTCTAAATAAAGAATAGAAAAGTTGAAATCAGGAACTCACCAAATTACTTTCTATTTGAAGACTGTATTGATACAGTATATTAAGATAAAGCACATTTTCTTCAGAACAATAACCGATGTAATGTTTTGTGTATGCACTTCTATTATAATCTTTTGACCCCAGTTTAAAGGACAAATATGATGAAATACAATGTAGTAAATAACAAAATTATATGTACAGTACTCTAATCCAAGATTTATTTAAATGTATATAATTATGAAATACTGTATCCATACACCTATAAATAATAACAACAATGTGTGTTAATATCTGTAACTGAGGAAATGATCAGTTTTCTATAAATTCAGTATCTTATGATGTTTTTAGTAAAAATCTGAAACCAGATTTTACAGATTTGTGCTTAAAGCAATTGTTTTTACTTTCAGTGCGAATAAAATGTAATAAACAGAAACTTGTAAGTGTTGAAAAAATACAAATACTCTGTAAAGAGATAAATTAGCTTACTGTAGATAACGTGCTTCATGTTGAAATTCAATCAGGAGTCTTTATGGAGACATTCAATCAGGTGGATTATTTAGAATTTAGAATGCAAGAATTCAGAAGGCTTACAGCAGCCTCTGAAAGTACAAGTATAATCCCTGTTTACACACAAAGTCCTCCTGTGGTGCTTATCTCAAGGAAGATTAGGTGTTTAAGCATTCAGATTGAAAAGGTTTTCAATACCAGCAGCATGAATATCCCATTAAACCACAATGCATAGCAGGGGAGTAGCACTTACACAGAAATGGCTTTGTTGCTAAAATGACTTACACTTATCCTAATGTCCCACCTTCACATTTGTTCGAATTAATAATATCACTTTACTTATAATTATTCAAATTAAACTGTAACTTGTCAATTTGGTGTATTAACTAAAGATACACATTCACATCCAGAATTCGATATATTATTAGAATTATGATGTATTATCTTCTGCACTAAAACAGGAAAATATGTAGATATTGAGAATATTTACAGCCACACGCTTTAAAGTCTCTCATATACAGTAAAGTGCCTTTGAGTGTCATCTTCAGTGGTGATGAAATAGTGGACTTACGCTAAGGTGAATATATCTGGGAATTCCTCTTACTTTTTAATAGATTGCTCCCCTTCATACTGTAGTTAGTGGCACCTAAGGAGAAACTGCTCATAGGTGTTTACATGAATGTGAGTAAACAAGTGAGTTAATAGCTGTGGAAATTTAAATTTGAAAACATTGTTACTGTAGCAGATGCTGATTTGAAGAATCACTCTGAATTTGTTGGTTTTGATTTGAAAAGTTATTGATAATGTTTTAATCACATTGGGTGCTTGAAGGATGTTCCGTGAAAATGTGCCAACATAACCTAGATATTCTTAAATGCTTTTAGCATGTCCGTGACATGTTTACTGAATAATTTGGGTAAATGTGTATTTAAGTGTGTGATTGCTTAACAGCAACAAAAGACTTTAAAATCAATTTCCGTCTGGTGCTGGTACAAATTAATGGCACTAATTGATTACAACACTGGTGGGAATGGATTTGTCTATTTCTTGTTTCTGGCATTTATCCAATCTGCTGTTGTTGTAACAACGTATTGAAAATTATCTGATATGGACATTTAGTTAAAATACTCCTTGAAGGGCCATATAGAGTATACAAAATAATGAATGAATCCACCAATGACAATGACGCTACAATTGCACAGTGACAAACAGAACAATAGCATAAATATTTTTTACAAGAGTCCTGTTGAGAAATCCACAACAAATCCCAGAAAGAGGGAAGAATAATCCCACATACCCTAATTTGTGACCTTATTATCAAAATTTTAATTTACTTGTAGAAATGGTATGGTATCAAGCTAGCCCCAAAGTGATATGAAGTAATGTTATCAATGTTTGGTATTTAATCACTGTTTTTTTCTACATTTGTCTACATAATACTAATACAATACTTGTAATTTATTAGGTGATGAGAGAGAGTTCTATGAAGGACACAGTCACTATGTTACCTTTAGATAAATACAAAGATAGTTGAATTTTAAATAAAACCCGTTTAGGTATTTAAGCTGGAAAACGTAATCTTGTAAAACTATGTAAGGAATGTGGATGATAAACAATTGATGGATAGTGGTATAACTGGTAAAGCAAATAAGCCTTTGATGATGCAGCATTTATATAGAAGACGTTGAGATACACAACAGAAATAATGACTCTTTCCATCAGGTGTTCCTAGTCCTGGTCATGGTCTTAATGGCTAAGATGACCAACTG
Source organism: Atractosteus spatula (assembly GCF_055471065.1). Lineage (NCBI taxonomy): Eukaryota > Metazoa > Chordata > Actinopteri > Semionotiformes > Lepisosteidae > Atractosteus > Atractosteus spatula. The sequence continues at coordinate 47,664,896 of NC_142707.1, read as the reverse complement.
TGAGTCATGGGAATCCAAAGATAATATTGACTTCACTCAATCTGAGCTGCAGTATCTTAACTAAATGTGTTTTTGTTTCCTTATTTGGTCAAAACTGACCTTTTGTGGGTCATAAGACAATGATCAGTTTTAAAATACCTGTGAAAAAACTCACTCAGATCACATGGGGGATTGCTATGATCCAGATGTCACAAGTTCAAGCCTGGGTCACGTCACTAACCAGCTGTGACTGGGACAGGCTACGGCGGCAGCGCACAATGGACAGAGAGCCAACAGGGTCGAGTCAGGCAGGATAAGTGAGCCAGGGTTCTCTGTGCTTCCCAGCAGACAGCAGCTCCTGTGATTTGGCAGATGCCTGCAGGCTTGCAGTGACATCGGTGAGACAGGCCAAACTCTCAATGCAGGTACTGTGGAGTCTGCGACATGTGAAATGATGAATGGCTCTGCAGGCAGGCACTGGAGGAGCTTGTCTAGTTCTCTCCCAAGAAAGTGTGGGAGTCACCGCCAGAGAAATGAGTCCTGAAGCTGTGATCCAAAACTATGGAGTTAGAAAAAATACATGAGAAACCCAAATGACTGCACCCTAGGAAATGAAATGTATACAGATGATAGATTGAAAGTGCTAGATGGAATTGAGGAAATGAAAGAGATTCATACCAGTATTAAGTAACTGAACTAAGCACTGCATTTTTGAAAGCGAGTGTATCCAGGTAGGGACAGGCAAAGTATTAGATATTGTATACTGTATACAGTAGGGGAGATCATTGTCCTTTTTTGTTTTTAAGCCACTTCATTGTGACTTTGGTTGTATGTTTTCGGTCTTTGTCCTCCCGCATCTTCTCCCAAGTCCCAAGTCTCTTGCAGACACCTGCCTAGTTTTCCTGTTGGATTTCTCTGTACTTTGCTGCATCCATTGTACCTTCTGTGTTCACAAGTCTTGCAGACCCTGACACAGCAAAGCATCCTCATAGCATGATGCTCCCACCACCATGCTCCACGCTAAGGATGGCGTTCTGAAGGTGACGTGCAGTGTGACACTTGTGCCAAACATAGAGCTTAGCATGTAGTCCATAAAGGTCAATTTTGGTCTCAGCAGACTATCAGATCTTCTTCCACTTGGTCTCAGACTCTTCAATATGCCTTTTGGCAAACTATTGTTGAGATTTTATCTAAGATTGTTTCAATGATAGCTTTAATTTTCCACTCTCCCATGAAGCCCAGATTTGTGATGCTCTCCGGTAATTGTTGTCATATGCCCAGTTTCTCCCATCTCAGCTCTGGAAGACTGTAATTCCTTTAGAGTTGTCATAGACTTCTTGATGGCCAACCTGACTGGTGCCCTTCTTGCCCGGATACTCAGTTTTTGAGGATACCCTGTTCTACACAGATTCACACAGTTAAATTATATGATATTCATCCATCCATCTATTATCTAAATTCATTTCTCGCTCGAGGGAGAGCCGGAGTCTGTCCTGGTAAGAAATGGGTCCAAGGTGGGGTACACCCTGGACAGGACACCAGTCCATCACAGAACATACAGACACACACATACACATGCCAGGGTCGATTTTCCCAATTGACCTATCAGTATGTCTTTGAACTGTACGAGGAATCCACAGCACCTGGTGAAATAACCAAGTGCACACAGGAAGAACATAGAAACTCCACACAGAGAGCACCCCAAGTCTGGAACTGAACCCGGCACCCCAGCGCTAAGAGGTAGCAATGTTAACTACTGCACCACAATGCTGCCCAGGGGACATTAAATATGTTTTTAAATTTTCTTTTAATAATCCTATAACCATATCCCAGATTTGTTTGTAATGTTCCTTTGTAATCATGACAGTTTTATTCAGGAGCTGTACAAAATTAGCTGTGGGACCTCCGAGAGATAGGAGTATTTAACCTGAACTCATGTGAAATACCTTAAATGCACACAGGTGGACCCAGTCAACTAACTTATGTTTCTGGTTGCACCAGAACCTATTTAGATGTGTCATAGCAAATATGTACAAAATTAGTTATATTATGTTTTACATTTATGATTAATTTAGGAGGATCTGTAGAATTATGTATTCACTTTGACATTGCAGAGTGTTTTGTGTCAATCATTGGCAAAAAATCCAGTTCCAATTTAATACATTATGATTCCATTTGGCAACACAACAAAATGTGAAAAGTCCAAGGGGGTGAATACTTTTGATAGCCACTGTACATTCTTGGATAATATGTAATAGATGCCTGACATTATCAGAGGTCCAGTGTTTTCGTTTAATTATGACATATTATTTTATGAATAATGTTCTCAATAATGAATGAAAGCTAGAATAATTACAATGGCCCTTCACCTTTTTAGCAGAAGGTGGATTACTGTCAAGGCTTGGTTTGGAAGAAAAGCCTTTGTCAATTGTTGAATTACCAAAATAAGTAATAAAATAAAATAAGTAATACTGGGTCTAGCAAATCTCATACATTACCTTTCTTAATGCCTTGGGGGGCATGTTTAACTTAGTTGAGACATTATTTGTTCCCCTTGAAAGGCAATTCATCTGTAGATTATCTAGGAAGATCAATTTTCAGAAACTAGAAAATAGAAAGTAGAGATGGTGATATCTAAGAGGGCTGTAGTTCAATGCACATCAGATCCAAAGGCACAAAGGTTAGAATTATTTTCAAAACAAATTCAACCTCACAGTAACAACAGCTTATCAGATTGAATTTGATGAAGTCTAAGACCAAGGAAATGTGCTGGTCTGCTTCTGTGACTGGAATATTCAAAAGCCAAAGCACAGTAGATTTTGTATGCCCTTTGTTGGGTTTAAATGTTCACATCTGGGAAAGATCATCAAAAACTATTTTTATGAACCCTATTTTAAATGAAAAATGAAATAGAACTGTGATCTTACCTTGAACCTATGTTGGACATTTGAAATAAATAATTATTTTATATTTGTGAAAAAGAAGTCTTTTTCATATCTTCCTAAAAAGCAACTAATTAGGGTGAGCCTGTGCATGCAGCACTTAATGGTCCCAAGACTCATTCCTTCTTTCAATGGCTCAGATGATCAAATCTGCCAAGTACTGTAGCTTTGAGAAATGCGCAATCTCAGCTTCAAGTCAAGTTATTCTGTGAGCTGCAGAGGCTCTCCTCCAGACAGAAATGCCCACCTCTCAGGTTGAGAGCCTCTCCCATTAATCTCTTTAATATTTTTTATCATTGTATCATGCTAATGAATGCTGTAATTGTTCTGAATGAGTCTACTGAAAGAAAACACTCAGCTGTAACCCAGGCAAGAAAGAAAAAAAAATACTTCAACTCCATACTGTAGTTCACAGTGCAGTTTATGAAAGTGGTTTGGGCTGTTTCGATTTTAAAGACTGGCCCTGAAGTATTGAAGCATTCACCCTCTAAGCTCTGCAAGGCCATTCTTAACAAGATGTCTTGTCACTGCAGAACTGCTCCATGTTTTCAGTGCAGAGCACGCAGTAGCACTGTGTATTTTTCCTTTATTGTTGGTCCCAATAGTAATCTCTTCTTCAGCCTACCTCTGTTTTTATAGTTAGCAGTGGACTTTACTTTGGTGGCTGGTATTGTTTGAACAGGGAATAACATAGTGACTGTGTCTTTATTGTTCCCACCATGGAGGGTATACCTGTACATCTTGTTGTGGATACTGGATGAGATGAGTTTATTGGTTTAATCTTTAGTGGTAGGTTATTTAAGTGTTTTTTACTGATTTAGTTGAGATTTAGTGGTTGGCTATAGATGAATATAAACTTAGTGGTAGCAACTGCTTTATTGAAGATACTGATTTAGTGGAGGATACTGGTTTAATTGGTGGTTATTGGTTCAGTACAAGTTATTGGTTTACTGGTTAAATTGGTGTAGTGCTGGATTTAGTCATAGGTGTTGGTTGAGTAGTGGATATTTAGTGGTTGTTTATGGTTCAGTAATGATTATTAGTTTACTGGTTAAACGCTTTTTGAATGGATACTACTTAAGTGCTGAGGTTTGGTTTAGTTGGTGCTACTGGTTTAGTAGTGGAATGTGGCTCCCTGCCTGAAAGAGATTTAGTTAGCCATTCATACAGAAACATGAAATGAGAAACAAATAAACCTCGACCCCTCCTCTTTAAAATCCTCTATTTGCTCCTACTACACTGTTGTGGTGCCATTTTTTAAAGATCTGATTCTCTGTGTTTTGATATATCACCTCTGTTAAACTTGTAAAATACTTGAGTAGCTCACTGATGCCGAAATGGAATCTCTTTTTTATTTGTCCCAAGTTATTTTTTGCATGTATGTCAAAAAACAAAATTTAGTGTTGGGTTTTTCATCCAAGGTGCTGGAGAAGATCTGTTGTTCTGTTGTATTATCATCTGTTGTATTATCAAAATTTTTGTTTCTCTGGTTTGAGGGGTACCTTTTGTGAATTTTCTTGATTTATTTAAAACCAGTTACATTAGTAGTTCATAATACCATGTAATGAAGAAGGAACCTGTTGTAAAAATACACTATATACAGTACTGTACATAGCGAAGTTATTTTTAAATAGCCTAATCAAGAGTCATGAATGAAAACAAATGGCCTTCTGATACTTCGTCTAGAAAATCAGAATAATAGGATTGTGCACACAAGAGTCATGCGCACATTATTACCACACACAGAATGATGAAAACAGGATGGTCATAAAGGAAAGAAAGAGCTGGGTTATTTATTTACCTTCAGCCTCTCCGGTTTGGAGTACACCTGGAGCCAAGGTCCCCTGAGCCGAGAAAGTAATTTACAGATTGAATTGAACTTAAGTCACTTTGAGGAACAAATGAACTGACTCTAATATTTTGGGGCTGTTTTGTTTTCTTGACATTCTGAAACCCTGTACTTTGGATATTGAGATATGATGTAGAAATAGTAATAGGTTATTCAAATTAAATTGTAGAAGAACTGCAGTTGAAAACTTCACTGCAGCCAATACAAATATAAATAATAAGTTCATAAGTTAAATATTTAAATGCAGTCTGCCTATTTGTTGCAGTGTGATGTGAAAATACAAAGATGGATTATGCATTGATGCATTAAGAATTCATGCAGGAGATGCATTAAAATCATTCCCTTTCTGTATATTAATACACCACAGTAAAATTAAGCTAACATACACATAGCTGTCTAATTTCAAAAATACCGAGGCCCATTATGATGAAAGTTGCTGGTATCTCACTCTCTGATTGATGGCATTTGATCTGTAGTCCTCAATGAGTGTGTGACTGGCAACCAACCACATGACAAATGGTCAGATGTCATCACTCTGCGTTGAAAAAAAGAGGTATACTAAAATAATTGAACTGCTGCACACTAGGAAAAAATGGACTGAGGAGATTGTTAAAATTGTGGTAATTAGTGTTCAGGTACAGCTGATGCTCTTTCATCATAAACGTAGGCTTGTAAAGATTGGATGAAGCCTGGTGTACTGTATGTCCCTCTGTGTGCGATTAGGTCTTCATTGCCTTTTTAAAATATTTTCTTAATCAGCTCCTACTTCTGGTTGTGCTCCGTGCTGCTCTGTGCAAAATGTGCATGTTCCAGGTTAGCTGTCAGAAGTGAAGCAATAATTAATTTTGATATTTATGTGTATGTTTGCTATGGCTTAATAACATTGTCATTGTGATCAGACATAAATGAAAGAAGCTTTCAAGATATTCAGAAAATTAATTAGGCTTTGCTATTTTTATTGTTTATTCGACATGTATCTTTACTGATTTTGATAATTAAATTCCTGCTTTTCACAGGGGCATCCTTAAGCTTATACGTTACAAAGAAAAACAATGCAGTATGTCCATTTGTCTTTAAAGTCTTTTGATCGTGGTGCTTTGTGTCTTGTCAGTTAAGACTAGCTACATCCAACCTGACCTTGACAAGTTTCTGTTTACATTTAATTGGTGGTAGAGGAAGACGCTTCACAAGGACACGTTTAAGATTACTCTTCAAACTGCAGTGGTCTACAGAAAACAAAAACTAAAACGATGTATGTTCTTCGTCGGTAATGTGACCTTAGTACTGCTGGTGACAGATTCTGTAAGCATTTTTTTTCCCTTTGTCGCTGTACATTGCCCGAGGTTACCGTTTATTTGCAGCTTGGATTTCTGTGTACACACAATGCAAACTGACCATGGTATTCCATAACAATAACATAATGTCTACGCGTATGTGCGAGCTATCTGTTTAGATAGCTTATTGTGTGTATTATATATATATTTCGAGATAGAGATTAGTGATCTGAGATTCCTTCGAAACAGAGCTGTGAATTCAAGCTAATAGATTTTAAACGTTTTAAAGCTCTAGCATTTATGCAGATGTTCTGAATCAAATAGTGAAGAGTCGGTTAGGTGTAAACCGACTATATGTTTACTTTGGGATTTTTATTTTTTCTAAATTTAATGTAACGAGTTTTTAGAGGCAGTGGTATACAGTAATTGCGTTTGTAGCGGATTCAGACCCCGCATTGAACTACCAAAACGGCATAGACGTGCGCTCTTAACACATTATTGCACTGCTCTTCATTTTGACAAGTCATTTTAACCTCTGAGCACCCGCAGTATGTGTGATATATTCAGAGTATTGTAAAATCTGATTCCTAGCGTCATATTTTCGGTGACAGTTTCGCGTGGTTCACCTTACGAAGAGTAGGATAAAGAAATAAAGAGATGGGATATTGCACTTCTTCACAACGCATATTTTCTACATCTGAAAATAGCTCAACAGTTGCTACTATTTCAGATTATGTTGCAAGGTTAAGTATCAACAGGTTAGTTCTAAATCAACGAGAGACCCTTCGCTCTTTTTCAATGTTCCTATTTATCTTTTTAATGGGTACCATTTCAGTTCAAGAAAGATTGATTACGGATTTATTTTCGTGAGCACAACTGAAGCATCCAGTCTGGAAAAGATAACAGAGGCCTCTAGGAATTCCGAAGATACTCAAGGTAGACTGCATTGTCTTAAAAGCAATAATATGGACATGCACAGGTGACTTAAATAAAATAAGAATAAAACATGAGTAAATACACCTTCTAAACGAATCTCATCATGGAATGCATACTTTGCACTAAAATTCTAAGTAATCATTTGTTGGTGTTATCGAGTGTGTGAATATCTCTTATTAAAAGAGAGGTACTGTAATGTAGGCAATTATACAACTTATTGATAGTCTTTATTCCTTAAAATGTTTATTTGTATTTTAAGTGAAGTTTTTGTCTGAAAGCAATAATAAACTAGAAATGTAAACTTTATGCAAACAAGGGAAATCGTCTATTGTGACCTTAACACTTTTTAACTTCGTCGAGATGCAGGGATTTAAACAAACATTTAATGTGGAAAAAAATAAATGTTTTAAAAACAAGTCAACTAAAATTAGTACTGCATCTCATCTACAGTTACCTTTGTTAAATCAATCGCATATGGCTAAAATGGAATTTTTGCATGCGTACACATACAGATTAGAGGTCTCCATTTTAAAAACCATGAGTCTGCACGCTGAAACATTTTAATTACATTTATTTAAAAAGAAACAACGGTTTAAACAAGAGGAGAGAACAGCTCGTATACAATGTTCATTTTAACAAACATACACCACATATCCTACTGAACAGTAATTTATATTTAATTTTTTACATTTACTCCCGTGCTTTAAAAATCATGCTCTGCATTGTACCTACTTTACAAACATCAAACAATATATATTTGAAACAATTGCAAATATGAAGACTGGTCGTGCCTAAATTTACATTTCTCTTGATTCTATGATTGTACCAATCCGTAGAAATTTCAATAACATAATTATTTTGGATGTACATTGTGTAAAAACTACGCCATTTGATAATACAAATCAATTTAAAAAGTCGAAATAAAAGTCGTGATCATAACATCCCAAGATTTTTTTTCATGGAATATGTGAAGGGATTGTATATTCTAAAGGCACGGTATTTAAATAACAACAACTACAAAAAGTTTGTTAGCTTTCAGACTGTGGTTTGGTGCAGATTAGTTTCTGCATTTATTACCCTTAAAGTGCAGCTATTTGGTTGAATGATTCGTAGAACTATACTCATTATATTTATTGCAAGGGTTAGATGACTGATTATTCATTCAGGGAAAAAAAGACGTACAGTATGCAGAACAAATATCAGATATTTAAAAATACTGAGTATTTAAAAAAGAAATGCATATGCGCCCCAGATTTGACCATACAGTCTACCTTAAAACACAGTTTTGGAAACATAGAAAGAAAACAACAACTTCCATAAAATAACAGTTTATAAATATACGATACAATCAAAAGAACATTTTGCAAGTCGTTTTTGCAGAGGCACTTTCACACTCTTCCCCAAACTGTGATGCCTGTTTTGTTTTTGTTTTTTCTGATTCAGTAACATAAATAGAGATCTCATTTGTATATATAAATAAGAGTTTGCTTGTATTGTAAAACTAGTTTTTTTTTTTTTTAATGCGCAGTGTCTTGTTAGTCTTTATTTTTGCTAGATTCTTGGTCGCTTTGATCGTCCGTGAAGCACACATCCACGTCACTGTCGTTGCTGTTGTCGCTCTTTTGCTCCTGGTCTTGAAAAATGTCCTCCATTTTGTCCTCATTCTTTTTGATTGTTTGTCCAGGGTGTCTCGATTTAACGTGTCTTTCCAGATCTCTTCGTCGAACCAGAACCTTCCCGCAGAATTCACACCTGTAAGGAGTGTTGCCCTCGGCGTGAAGGCGGATGTGCTTGTTCAGGTTGCTGGGATCCCCAAAGGGTCGGAAACAGACTTTGCACTTCAACGGCTTGTAACCTGTATGAGTCCGCATGTGTATCTTGAGGCCATATTTCCGAGAGTAAAGTTTGCCGCAGTATAGACAGAGGTGACCTTTTTTAGGCTTTCCCGACGCAGATGTTGTCGTGGGCATTGACTCTAATCTGGCCCGGTTCTTTTCAACGGCTATTTCAGAAAGCTGTTGAGTGTGCATGGCAATCTCCCTGTCGATGTTCGCGATGGAACTCAAATCTGGGTTGAGGGCTGGAGTACCAAAATAGGACATGGACTCCGGATACTTGATCAGATTGCTGAAATGGAATTTGAGTGGGTAATAAGGAGAACTGTAGAGCAGTTCCCCGTTGTAGACCGTAAAGGGCATGATCGGGATGTTGCAGTCTCCGCCGTAGGGCTTAACCCCATCGAACTGGGGGATAGAAAACCGTTCAAAATGGAAACCAGAGGAAATCTGGGAGTAGCGTGATGGAGACAGCCCGGCGTGGAGACGGCTCTCCACGTGTTTAAAAGCAGACGTTTCCTCAAAGTGCGGCAGTAATGGAAACCCGCGGATGGTGTTACTGCATGGCAACACCGGTGACGTGGAATCAACAGGGTGCACACATTTCGAGGGATGATTGCCAACTAAGGGGTCACTAGATGTGCGTGTGGATTTGATGTTGCCTAAAAGTTTACTAAAGCCCAGTCCATTTGGTTTTACATTACCTTCCTCTCTGGATACATCCGAGGGAGGGAGTTTTGATAGCCCCGTTGGTTTAAAAGCCGACCTCACTCCAGGGTGAAACCCCATGCTGTTCAGTACAGAGGAGGTCCCACCCAGGCCTAGGAGGTGTCCGTGGTTTCTTGCGGAAGTGACGCTCATGTCTAGCGCTCTATCCTGCTCCTCGGAACTCGACGTTTTCTTGCTAATTCCCGTTTTGTTTAAAAACGGGGAGGATGATGCTGTCCGTTTAATGTTGTCGGAGCTTGCGGGGTTATGGCTATGGCCGTTTCTCATCTGCGCGGAGGTATTTGGTATGTCGCCTGATTTGGGAGACCTGTTTGAATTTTCAGAGTTCCTGACTTGCTCGCTGCTCATGAAGGCCCTTCCATTGCTTAAAGCACACTGAAAGTGAATGTGCGCTTTCAGTGTGTTGGGATATTTGAATATTCTCCAACAATACCAGCAGATGTAGCGTTCATCTCCTATCACAAAAAAGAAAAGCAACAAGAACAAACTTAGTTCGGCCGATGTTTTGTATTGATCAAAGTCAAAACAAGAAGGATCATCTAATAATAACAGTCATACATGAAGAAAATGTCTTATTCAGTGTCCTTAAACACGTAAGTGACTAAAAGTGGGCGATACTGAATCGATCATTTGATGTAATGCTCCTGTAATATTTATCATTGCCTTCAAAAGAGCAAACGCGAGTCAAATTCCTGCCTGAGAAACCAATCTGTTGAATTACTACTTTCTATCTTCTACTTTCCCGTTGAAGTGATAACAGCTGTGGCTTGAAATCGTAAGGCGCAATAAACAATGAGGCTGGCCCATCTGTTGATGCTGAAGAATAGGAGGCGTATGTCAAGGACGTGGCTGTACTGGCCGGAAAGCAATGTACACATGAAGAGAAGCTTTTCGATCCAAATTAGGGCAATATACATCCTATGTATAACTTAGTATTCATTAGACAACAATACCTTTTTGTGAGCTCATAATTTACCGTATAACGTTCTTTTAATTTATTTTCTTTAGGAGTCATGAATAATAAAAGCGGTAATTTGTGAATACGTTTATTATTATTATTATTATTATTATTGTTGTTGTTGTTGTTGTTGTTGCTGCTGTTACTTTAAAAACATCGAAATATTAGGATTAAAAAAGATAAATGGAAAGAGCACACTTTTTATCACTACACAATATAAAAAATAACAAACATATTTAAAATTTATATTTTAAAGCTAAAATATAATTAATTTGCAGGAATGTGATTTTACGGTCCTCAATAGAAGTCTCCATATATGCTGTAATGATAGAGATTGAAGTCGTAATCAGTCATTTTGTTTTACGGTAACGTTACTTTAATAGAGGTTCTGCTTGGTGTTTTACGTCTTTATTTTATGTATAGGTGTTGGTGGTACCCGAAAATTCGCAATAATTACTGAAGTAACTGAAGCGTCTTCAGTCATCCAGTTCGATCTCGTTTAATGGCCAAGTACTTTTACAGAGGGAATAAAGAAGCTTGAACATGTATTTCTCCTATACTATATACCCTCTATTCGGTAGTTAATAACGATTATTAAAATGGACAATAAAAATGAAAATAAAACAGATTCACTCAGAAAATAGGTGCCGATCAAGGGATGTTTATTAATAATAATAATAATAATAAACTTGCCTCCAGGTAATTAATGTGTGTGTATGTTTGGTAGTAAAAGGACTTCATTCATTTTTCCGATTACTTTTTCTTACAAATCCTTAATAGAATAAATACGTAATATTATTTTTAAAGAACATGCACTTGTTCACTTCTATTACTAAAACGGGTGACAGACGCATATATACTGTATATACCTGAGACTTAATTCTCAATTGTACTTTAAATATTTAAATACAGATAAGATTATTAAATTAAGCGGACTTTTGATAAAAAAAAGGGTTTCAAGTTTAATTCAGTTTTTGGAATTTCTGAATTGAGATTACATCTACTATGTACAAAGGAAATGTGTAGAAGAATTCTATTTTTATTATTTAAAATACATCTGAAAATAAAACGTTATGAATGTTCGTTTTAAAACGACTCTTCACTGTCAATATGTCTGTAATATTCCGTCATTTTAATTTCTATAATGAAACTGAAGTAACGTTTGATTGTGTGCTTATAATATTAACGGATCGTTGGTGGTTAGTATCGCTCATAAACGATGTCTTTATTTTGACCATTGTGGAATAATGCTTTCTTTTTAAAAAAGCACAACATAATACAACGTAATAGCAATGCATCATAAAATTGTATATTGTTTGAAATAATAGACTACAATAGTAAAAGAAACGAGCACCTGTTGAGCCGAGCTAAAGTGTTGAATTTTAATCCTTCTGGTGTTTTTTCCCAATAATTTTGAACTGTTTACTCCTTTAAATAAATTACGAGCTGTGAATAACTTATTGGTGTATTGAAATTATTTTAAGTGTGCTTTTTATTATAAACGCCAGTCTCGACGCAAACGTAGCATCGATTCAGTGACTGAATTAAACAAAAGAGACGTCTATGGTAGAACACGCGACTCATTTAGTTTATTTAAATAATCCTTACTTACATTTTTTTTCAATTATTGGTTTAAACTGTAAAACAAAAATAAGAATCCGCTCAAATCAATTTACCTTTTTCGTCGTGTGTAGGAGTCGCTGTAGTAGGGATATCAAACCATTGAGCCAGGCTATTAGAATACCACACAGCCAATTCCTCTCCGGGTTGTATGTCTCTCAAAGCTCTGTAAACAATCTGTTAAAAAAGAAACATGTTTAGGTGTGTTTACAAGTCATGCGAATATAAACAATGCCGGCCGATCTACATGATGTGTACAGTGAAAAACGCGTCGTCGGATACCTGTCCTCCGGGGAGATCGGCTGTAGCTTCGAGATTCTGCTCCTGACAGTTTCTAGCTGCTCGGATTAACCCTATCCACTCCGGGACAGGGCTCCCTGCTTCGTCCACAAAATCGCCCCGCAACAGCCGAATCTTTGGGAATAAAAGAAACAAATATGAAGAGATCAACGTTCACAAAATGTTTTGATACTTAACTGCCCGAACAAAATGAAAAACAAGAAACAATGAAGTGGTTTTCTCATGGTTTTTCAGCTACATGCATTCGGAAGGGGGGGGGGGGGTAAAGACATAAAGTAAAATCATATTTTTGGATGGAAGAAAACACAAAAATAACTTAATTCGAATTAGGCTCTGCCCTGTTAAATTGTGCTTAATGTTGCGATTCTGAACCACGTTTATTCCTAAAATCAGAAGAGGAAGAAGTGCAGGGTGAAGACAGTGAAGTCGAATCTCAAGTCATGAAAGATTAATACAGGACGGTACATTGTTTTTGACAGACTCAAAAGCGCTCATATTTTACTTTGCCAAAGACTGTATAATTGAGCTTAAACGAGAAACAAATGCGAGGGAGTGTCAAAGCGTTTCTAAACGCTTAAAGCAAATTAAAAATTAAAGCGTGAAACTTGACGTGGGGTGTGCACCTGATAATATACCAAGCCCGGAGCACTGCGTTTAGGAACATTAATCAAAAACGTGAACAGCATGAAGAGCTTCTTACCTAACGTGTCTATATATCTATATTATGTAGCCTGTGCGGAAACATATTGAAAATGCAACAAAAAATGTTTCATAGTCTTGTCTAAGAATATAGAATGTGGGTAAAGGTAAAAAAAAAATCTTTTGGTAAATTAAATAAACTAACCAAGTATTTGAGTTATCGAAAAAAAAGTACTTTCAATAAATCAATAAATATAACCCTATTGTCTTTTCTTTTTATTTCCGCCAGTCCTCTTTTTGTGGTTCTGTTAGCATCTATGCCTAGGCAGATTATTGAAATTGAAATAAATTGTTAATTGAAATAAGTAGGCTATATCATTTTAATGAGTAGACGGCATAAAATATTACATATCAATTCGTATTTGCTTATTAAAGCTATTGAAGGGAGTTTTGCACTGACATGTAGACCCACTGAGAAAGATCAATTATTTCGAAACTGACAGCACTAACCAATTAATAAAGAAAAGCATCTAATGAAGTATGACATGTCCACCTCGCTGCTGAAACCATGCCGAACCGCTTCATTTTACCTGCTGTTCCGAGTGTGTGGAAATACCTATTAATCCTCAATTTAAATGTTAACGAAAATCCGTTTATCTCGCAACACAATCTAAGTTTTAATCAAGACTAAACTTCAAAATGTTCTTAAACAATTTAAAAAAAATCTAGGTTTTAAATCGCAACAGCTGTTGGGACTTAAAAAAATAAACAAACTTTAAAAAATATTCAATAAAATAACACTTAACATCACTACATGATTTCCTATTTTCCGACTTAAAAGATATTCAATAAGGAAATGAGTGAGTTGAATTTCTTTACCTTTTTTTTGAGCCCAGGCTCCTTGCGGTCTGACATATACTTTCCTAATTTGAAGACGCCCGGCACCGGCCCTATCCTCAGACCGGCTGGGATGCTGCTCTCTGCACACACGCTAATGGCCGGAGCCCTTGTTGCTTGCATAGCTGGCTCTGAGTACAAAAGTGATCAGAACCAGGAAGACCAAAGAGGGGTGGACTGATTGAGACAGGCAAAGACACAGAGATGAAGACAGGCTTATCTCCGCCTGCAAAGTGACGCGGTGGCGTATGTGCTCCGGCTTTTCAAATGAACAGGAGGGTACCCCTTGGCACATTAATGCACTAGGGCGAACAGCTCGGTGAGAGAGTTTAGCTCTTTTCGCAGCTGCAGAGATCTCTCCAAGAGGGTCACATGGAGACTTTCCCTAACCCTCCTGCATAATCAACTGCTCTAAATGGTCAGGAAACAATAGGCCAGGCGACCTTCCCATTCCTAAAATCCAATTTGTCAAGGGCAAAGAAAAGGCTCTGGTGAATCAAAGGTCTGGGGAGACCATTAATCCTCAGCATGTGGTATTGTCCCAGAGACAGTTACGATATTTTAAGTGACAAATCCACTGTATAATTTCTCCATAAATTTTGTCTCCTTTTATTGTTCCTATACAAACCAGTTTTTGGAAATCAGCGACTATTTTAAATCTACTTGGCTGAATCCCTTTAGGTTTAATATACTTCAAAGGTCTTTATTCGCTTTCCTTGGCTTTATTGTATGACTTGGTTAACAAAGACAGCAGGAATGTTTGGAGGACTTGTTAACTTCTATTGATTCCTGGCGTGTGCCTCGCTGAAACTGGGCAGGTACTTGATGGGAAAACACCAGAAAAATAGCAACAGCTTTCAAAATAACCACCATCTTATCATTTCACACTTCTGGCTTTCTAGTCATCAGATTTGCGTGCAAAGTGTTTTCTGTTTGCTGGCTTTCTTGTAAAAAAATGAAAAACGTACTACAATTAGAGTGAAGCAGGTATGGTCTACTATTTGTAGTAATGCACGTTTCCTGAAAAGATTTAAAGCGACCTTTCAGATAGCACGACGTGCTTTAGTTCTTTCTATTGTTACTATCGGAAAATCGTTTAATGGCGTTATAGACCTGCTTTGTCTTACTCTACTTCCTATTCAGGTTTTGCCCATTAAAACCTAGTTTATAATAACCAACTAATTATATTAGGAGTATAAGCACAAATCTTTAGGGCCAATATACAACAGTACTATTATTCCGTCTAAAGAACTCTAATATGCCAGATCGGAATTTAGATCTAGGCCGCCAACGATAAAATTAAATACGTATAAACAGCTTTCCTATATCACTGTCAAAAAATTCGAAAACATTGATATTAAGAAAAGTGAATGGTGATTTTCGAACAGCAAATGCAACATTAAATTCAATATGTCTTTATATTTAATGTAATTTTTTTCACAGATTTAAAGGTTTCGGTTTTTCAAGTCATGTAAACGGTTTTATCTACAGTAGTTGGCGAGGTACAGGAACGAGAAAAGTAAGGCACCGTTCATTCCGCGGTCTGGGAAATGGCTGTCCTAGCCTACTTGTGACTACAGCAAGGGTTGAAAACTGTGTATGACCCCTTTGATCATCTGTCTGAATGGCAGAAAAAGAGAAGAAGAAAACAACAAGAAGTTGTGGGCAATAAATTTAAGCCATGAACATGTCCCGCTAACCTCTGGCCTGGCGACTTTAGGATGACACTCGGTTTTAATTGGAAGAGCAGAGGTGGAAGCCTTTTTGCCGTAAAGGTACCCCACAGCTCCATTTGGGGAGCCGTTCTATTCCCTTCTTAATGAGTCAAAGAGCGTGAACGACACGCGAACAATTTTATCAATAGGACCATGTAAAGGCCGGCTGTGAGGAAAGTTATTTATTAATGTTGCCATTTGTGACTGGTTCCCATCCACCAAGAAAAGAAAGACCCGGCTTTAGTACCGTTCACACCAGCCATCCGATTTTTATTCTTGTCCTGTGGCTCAAAGTTGAAGTTCTCCAAGTGAAATAAATTGCTCACAAAAGAGGGAAGGAAGACATTTTCTTTTATATATTCCTTCCTCAAAAAGCAAGGGTGAAACCAATCTAATGTGCCCACTGGAGCAAGATCCAAAATGAAAGGCTGGGTGTTAAAAGTGAAAGCAGTGTTCGAAGCAAATGGGATGGAAAATTAAATGAAATTAAATAGCTTGAACGACGGCATTGTCCCGTCTTAAAAAGACACATTAATTACATGGTTTCAGCTTTATTCCAGAACAATGTTGTGGACTCAATCAAAACATTCCAGCACTCTTTTTATAGACTTAAACCGTGCTTCAGAAGCTGCCAGTTAGGGATCGAACTGTGCACTCGAAATAAACTTTGAGATAAGTTATTTTAATGACTTATGCCTATACAGTTGAACCGCCAGTGCCTCTGCCTTACAATTCTCCATTAATGGGGGTTTTGATTTAACAGGTTGCCACACAATGAGCCATGAATGTAGAAGAACAACAACTGTCTAAAGAGGCTCAGTTACAGGGTGCAATGTCCCACCAGGAAACTCCATTCAAGACATCAAACTGCTCCAGAGCACAGAAGGTTCAACATTGCGTTTAACTCGGCATGAATGCCTTAACGGGGCTAACACAGGGCAGAACACATTTCTGATGCCAACCGAAAACTTCAAAAATCGAAACGTGGACTTCAAAAATGAACATTACGCTTCCTTTTCCTTTACTAAGCTGTTGAGATTTTTAAGTTGACTTACAAAAAGGAGTCGTCGGTGCCTTCGTGTTTTTTTTCCCGTTTTTCACCTGAATTGTCTCTTATGTCCAAAACTGTGTACGTGATGTTTTATTTAGAGGTTTCATATCTGACCAAGGGATTTCGATGGCTCGTTTTGTAATAATAGTCATCTTAACTTTTTATTTAATATTTAGTTTTGTTATGATTCGTTGACTGAGCAATAATGGCAAAAAAAACAACCTTTATGGCCCTGTAGAAACCGGAGTTTACTGCTGTCGATTACATATACCGCTTCTGGATGGTAGCAAAGGAGGGAACATCCCGACGGTCTGTTTTACTTCTCGGGTTTAAATAATTTCACTTTTTTAAAAAAAAATCTGTTATTTAGGAATAAATATTTGTGTACCTTTAATCTCCTCCCAGTGAGTGATTAATTTTTAATTAGATTTGCCTTCTCACTTCGGTAGTGAAGGGAAAGATCAGGCTGTACAAAGAAGCCCCGACCAGCTGTGCAGCATATAGGAGATGCGGGTGGGATATTAAGTCAGCTTTTGAATAGTAATTATGCTTGTATGGGAATCCCACCAGATGACATGATTGGGATTTTAACCTAGACTAATATTCAAAATCGCATTAAGAAAGTAGCGAAATAAGTGACAACTGAATCGGTGCTGTTCATGCGTGCTCTCATTTCTTTAAATACTCCCTTTTAAAGAAGGGAGTGCTTCATTAAAGTATTCAAAGCCTGGATGGAGTTAGCTCTCCTTTTTGAACCAAATTTCCCTAACTTTAACTCGCTTGTTTCGGTTGAAAAGACGCGGATAAAAGGGAGTAAACTTGTCTGAATTGAAATGTTTCGGTGTACCTTATAAATTCATACCTTTTCTCACTCGATCGCCTTAGAATGAGCTCGTCACTCAATTCGATTTTCCTTGCTGTTGGTCACATTTAGTAGAGACTCTATTTGTGAAGTTCATTTCTAGGCAAATGTATTCAGGGGCTGATTGGGATGAATAGGACTGTGTGTCAGCCGCCCCTAATTGGGATTAAAGCACTTAGAACCATATGCATGGAGTGACAGAAATTCTCAGGTTTCAGTGAATACAAAATTTCGTCCTGAAAGATGGCTCTCTGAGTGATAATTAAAACAGGACCAATTCAAATGCTCTGAGCGATAGGTAGCTTGCATTTCCTTTCATTCTTAAATTCACTGATGTTATCAGTACTTTTCTGACTAAATTTTAAATGATGGCACAAAAATCTATTATTTTGAGCAAATCGTTCCTCCCTTTAATCTTCGAAACACCTGGTTTCGGAAGAGTAGCTGTGACAATTAGATGCCTTGTGTTATTACACACTTTTCTGAATTATTTTCTTAACTAATTTTTTTGGGGAAAAGTGTCTTATTTTAAAGGAGATCGTGTTTGATTTTTAAATCATAGGATACCGATATCCAAAAAAGTCGCGATTAGTAATCCTAAAACTTTCCATAACAAAGATCTCTCCTCTCCCATTATCCAATATATTCGGTTAAACAACGGGTATTGTAATAGAGAATGATAAGGATTTCTAATATACAAAAATAAAAATGTATATTGATTAAAGTTCAAATGTTAATTAAAACACGTTTTCAATGTGGTTAATTTTTGCTATTGTTTTTAAACACCTATTTCTATATTTTAAAAGATACTGTGATTAAGAAAGCTGTGCTCATCATTGGATTTCTATAATTAATTATAAAAATATTAAATATGTTAAAAACGTCATGTTTGGATTTTAAAATACGTGGTTACATTGAAATAATTACAGTACGTTCTTTAGAATGGTGTTTTTGAAAAACGGTTTACTTTCGTATTTCTTTCTTTCATTACAGACATGTATAGTTACAATCAATAATATACTGTACTGTATATTGTACTGTATAACTGGCTGCTTTAATTAGATTTACATTTTCAGTATCTCCAACATTTTTTATTCGTTTCTTCATGTTATATTGCTGAACCAACAAAAAATATATTTTTTAAAATCTTTCTTTCATTGCAGACTCGTTGTAGAAACTACTTAACTGATTTTGTGAAAACATTTGATTGTCTTAAGATTGGGGTAAAAAAGTAAGTTTAAATGACCGTTAAATATAACAAAATGTACTCCATGTAGTGGTGAGATCTAAAACTTCAATATATAATTTTAATTTTTGTATTGGTTTTTTTTGGTGTAATACTAGCAGTTAAGCGCGTTGTGAAAAATTTTGGTGCAATCTGTTTTTTTTCCGAGTTTTGTTAAGAAGAAAAACGAAACATAGTTACTTTACGTAACTTAAGATATACTTAACCATCACCATTACTACATAGCTATGAAAAAATGTTTAGTTTTATTTAAAAATAGAAATAAAGGCTAGTGATAATTCTGTAGAATACGTACTGTATCTAAATTGATAAGATAATTTTCCAGCATCCCCATGTTTACCTACAGTTACTTTAGCGAGCTGTTAATAAATACACTCAATTGGGACATTATACAGTTCTATGAAATAAACATTTGCCAAATATTTAACATAAATATACCAGAGGATTTCACAGATTGGGTTCATATTTAAGGCTGGAGCTTGGTAAAATGTCTTGGGAAACGGTTTACTGTATTTGTTTATCCTTTGTATTTACCACAATATCATGTTTTACAAACTTCAACAGCTGAAATCTCTTCAAAATACTGAAATGCATTTTAGAAAATTTCTCTGTTATCTTGTTTTTCCTCCAACAAATTAAAAAATATCAATTCGAGGGAGACTCTTCAATCGTGATACATATTAAAATAGTAATTGAATTTTCAGTTTTAATTTCTTAGTTATATTAATTTCGATTATCAAAATCTCTGATTTAATTTTATGGATTGAATCATCCTAATTTGTTCAATATGTTTTACCGTTGAAGGTTGCATTTGAAAAGTCTCACGTTCATTTCTAATTGCTATTAAACCATGTAAAAACGAGATTTTCTTATATTTTGGGGATCATTTTCTCGATTGCAGAAGAACGAAAACAACTTGCTCAGTTTTGCTCGTCTGAATGTTTGTACAGCAGATTATTGATTCGAGGGTTTTATCCAGTCGTTTCTTGAAGGATCCCAGGGAACTTGTACATTTTAAGCGTCTGTAGGAAAGGACAGTCAAACTGCCCGTGAAACGCTAATATACAGTAACTAAAGATGTATTACGTAAAGGGCTATTAGCTGTATCCGTATTCAGTTATATTGGGTGTCATACAATTTCTCTTTTTCACAGTTTTTTTAAGCTCCGTGCTCATTAAAGCATCCTTAAACTGATCTTATTCAAAGCTGTAATACTATAGCTTTACCACGACATTGACAGGACCGCGGACAGCTCCGGCCGATCTAGAAAGCAGCCCAACTCATCCTTCCTACACCGCTGCTAATTATATTAAGGATATGCAATTCATAAATGAGCAGTCTATAGTATCGATGGTGAATGTCATCGAAAGTCCTGTAGTCTTCTTATATCGTTGGCCAATTAAATGTAAAGTGACTAAAGAATTCGAACTAATGATATGAAGTAATGGCAGTAATCAGTTGGGCACAACAGGCCTTTAATTCCTCATTAGAGATGCGGCCTGACAGTTCTAGGTTTAATAGGTACATTTCTAGAAAAAGGGCCAGCGTCTTTGGTATTAATTACGTTTCTGTTTCGGTTGAACTGAGCTTGTGGAAATGATGAACTGGAATGACGCCGACTGGATTAACTGACCGCATGGCTGTGCCTTTGATTATAGTCAGATTTCAGTTCTTAATTCACTCATATGATTGCAGTAAGACCTATTTTAATAGCGTCGTATTTTAATCTGTAAGATACAGTGTGGACTACAAAACAAGATGTTGTAGGCTTCTTCTATGTGATGAGATTTAAACAGTTACTTGCAGATTCGATTATCTTTCTTTTTTATTTATTATTGCATGTTATGGTCTTCCTGAATATACAATATAATGAAAAGGCACAGATGTGTACATATATGTGTACTTAAGTCTTAGCATACAGGTCCATTTGTATTAGTAAATATGAGAAGTGAAAAGATTTGGGAAAGTGTATCATGTTGAGATTTAATCCAATTCTCATCTCATAGATTTTCTATCGTTTGCAATGAATGGATAAAATCAAGCTGTGAGTTTATTCTTATTACTCATGTTTTAGGACTTTTTTATCTTGCACACAAATATTCAAGGCAGACAGACACATAGACTCACAGATTAACCCTCACTCTATAGTTTGTTGTTCTCTGTTAGTACTGCCATTAATTCTCTAAATCTTAAAATCTCACTTTTATGTTAAATCATTGTACGACTATTCGTCTATATTCATTGATATGTTCTTGCAATGAATTTAAACTCATGCATATCAAGACACTAAATGAAGTCTTTTCCTTGTTAAATCACAATATGACCTTAAAATACATATAAGAAAGACAAAATCTATTTTGACAAAAGAAAGGATTTCAAGTGTTGTTAGTTTATCTCTGATGTTGGTATCAGGCAGTGTCACTTTGAAGCTTTTTGTTCTCACATCTCATACAGCCTTGTTCGACAAAAAGTGTTGAAATCATTCTTCTTATGTCAGTATCAGTTACGAGAATAAAATTACTCTTGGATTTATTCTGTATTTATGAAAACATTATTAAAAGTTGGGTCTAATACTTTAGGTTGTTATAGTAGCATTACCATAGTACAATTAAATAATTTAGTTACGCTGTCCCTTTCTGTGTTAATGAGGACAGCACTACAGACCTTATAGATGCTCAGGCTGTGACATGTTTACAGAACTGATGTAGACTCAATCCTATGGCACTGCTCTTGATGAATGTGACAGAATTACAGACAACTACAGAATATGTCTGCTATTGTAGCATCCAGAGAAATATACAAGTTGCACAAACAGTCACAGAAATAAAAAAAATAGGACATCTTGGGTGAACAATATCTGTTAATTCATTCATCATACATTAATTACATGTATTCATATACAGTATGTATATTAGGCTAGCCTCAGATGTCCTTTGTGTGCAATTTGGTACAGTATCAATACACAACTCTGTACCCTGTAAGTGTGTGGACAAAACAGATTTCATTTTTAGATCTGCTTACTTTTTGTAGCTCATACTGTTTTGACTGTTTTTTGTAGAATATTTTCTTTAAGAACTTTACAAATACAAAATGCTACCCAGAATCTCCAAGTTAGGTAATGGAATATCATAGTAGCATAGATATGAATTCAGTATCTCAACAATATGCAGAATGCAGCAACTTCATGTGGGCAGTTAGTGATCATGCTGGAGCAGCTGATGTATAGAGCATGTTGAGAAGCAGCGCTCAGACAACAATCTGGAATCAGACTGAGGTATTTCTCAGGCTCTGACAGGTTAACTTAGTTTGTATTCACTTTGATTATTTTCTGTTCAAAGAATCTTGACAATGATTTGACAGTAGTAATCTTTTATATCTAGGGAAGGGAGAAATGGTAAAGAGCCTCCTTGATTTCACCGAGGACATATTTTGACTGTCTTACATTAATTCAAATGCAATTGCAAGAAATGCCATGTGACGTTTCAGTTGTGTTGCACACTGAAAGAATGCATAACGACATAACAAGAAATATTTGCATTCCCAAGGTTCCTCAATACATAGAGTCTGTCAAATGAACATTCATACACTACATCTTAGCCACATTCTGTTTAAAATGAAACAGACATTTGCCTTATTTTTTTACAAAATCAAAGTAGCTGTTTAGAAAATCTGGACATTCTACAGTATCATAAACAGTCATGATATCCCCAATCCTGTGAAAGACATCTTTAGATCTTCAGTCTCCACAGCACCGCTAAAACCTGTTTGAAAAATGGGTCCTTCTTCCATGACTGGGGTACTGATTGGATTCTGTGAATCAGAAGGAAAAGTGTCACCCTTTGTTCTGTAAACACTGCATGATACAAATCCGGTTGTATTCTGGTGTTTTAATTTGATTCTTTCGGCATTAGACTGATGCACAAAGTGGTGTACAATATTTATGTCCATCTCTGGTTTTGAATTTCAGATGTTCAGTGTAATTCACCAAAACTACTGGGCTAAAAGGTTTAGCGTATATTTAACTAACTTATATGAATTAGTAAGTAATTAAATTATTCATCTGACATTGCAGAAAGTCCATGTTAAGATTTACAAAAGACTAGTGTGGATCTAAAACTAATCTGAGAATGTGTTGTAAATAAGAGTCTTAACTTAAAGATTAGAGAATAATTTACATTTAAAGGTGCCTCATGGCACAAGTATTTGTTTTACGGTGAGGTTTCTACTAACACATGCAGTCTTACTGTTTCTTAATTCCTGCAGCAATAAGGCATTATAGTTAAATTGTGATCTGTGTTGAATTGTTCATTAAAAAGATTCTAAATGGTACAAGGAGGCATGACTCATGCACACTGTTTGCTTATATTATTTAAAATTCCCTTCACAATTCTTCTCTTGGGTACGAACTCCTCAGTACTATAAGATTTACTTCTTATTACTGAATCTATCCATTTAGACAAAGAGACTAGATTTTCTTAATAACAACATCTTATGATTTGTAATAACTGAATATTTACATTTTTAAGACCCATTATAATATTATTTGGTCATACAACTGCCTCTGTCTGGTCAAGTGGTTTCCATCCAAGTGCAGTATCCAGTCCTTCAGATTCTTAGTTTTTGCTTTTATTTTTTTAAATTTCATATTAGTGGTGTCTAAATGCTCAATATTTACAGAAGTTTGAATTGTTTTGCATGTATGATTTGTTAGCATCCTGCAAAAAATATATATATTGGGCAGACATTACTTTTCAATCAAAATATTATGAGCAAAAAATTGTTTTCTTCGTATATTTATCACATTTTCAAACTTCACGGTAGAAAATAATTTATAAGCATTTGTAAGAAATCTTGAACAAGGACTTTTACATGTAATTTTTAGCCTGTTTGGGATGTTTAACTTTGCATGTAGACAATCAAGTAGGCAGTCTGGGTGGTTTCTTGTGTTAATTCCTATTTTGTATCATATTTTTAGCTTGATTACAGTTCTCTTCCTCAATTAAAAACAGATGTGGCTATCCTCCTCTCCAAATGATCCTCTCCTACAGTGTGTCATAAGAGAACCTACACAGCCTAATATTTTCAAAACAAGACAGCAGTCAATATAATGCCATAAGGCGCATTTTCCTCTGGGCAGTACTGATGGGGATCACTTCAGATAGGAAAATAGTATATTTTTCATCAAAAACATAAAGAGCACTGAATTCAGTGAGCATACTTTTGTATCAGTAATGTGGCCATTTTATGAACCATTCAAGCTTTAACTCCAATTTTTGTGGTTTATAATGTCCTACAACCCCTAAATTAAACATTTTTTGTGTCATGTTACCTGTATATTATTTTAACAAGTATCATTATTACACTGTCCGTATTATATTACTCTATTAATGGTCTGTTCTTTCGCCCTTTTATTAAAATACGTTGAAATGTTGCTCACTATAAAAAGCAATATAAAATACAAACGTTTATGCAGAGCAAATTTTGCATAAAACAGAATGTATGTGGAATCCTTTAGAATAAATTGCCCTTGGGTTTAAATATACAGACTAAAAATCGAGGATTGTTAATTTCCCACTAAAACAGTGGCAGGTGTTATTGCTTGCAACGAGAGAGAATTTTCGAACTTTCTCCACTGATGCTAAGGTTAGGGAAGGGCTCAATTTCTTATATCGGGATCTTCCATTTAATATTGAACAGCTGATCTGTGAGTCGTAAATCTTCCCACTGGATTGAAACAACAAACCGAATCAGGTTTTATAAGCAAATAAATCTGGTAATGGTGGCTTCAGCAGAACTTACTCTTTCTCACGAAACTTCAAAGAAAGAGATACAGTAGCAAGACTGTTGGACATACCGTACATAGAAGTTTCAATTTAAAAATTATAATTAATTTTAATTTTGGTTTAATAAGAAAACTGTCTTTTATCATTTTCTCAACGTTTTCCCCTCCTTCACGAGCAAACTGCATCCAACTTTAGACCAATCAACGTAATTAAATCGTTTCAAGAATACTACTCAGACCTTTATGCGCTTCTAAAGTTTGCAAAATCTTTTATAGGAAATAGATGTTAAGACATACTGAATGCTTGACCAAATTCCCAAGATATTAAAGAAAAGTAATTCTATTAAATTATTTACCCAAAAACGTTTACCTTCAATGTATGTAATATAAAAAACTCAATCCTGATGTAATGCTGGCGCCTGAAAACTGTATTTCCTCAAATATATATTCCTCAAAGCTACCTGTGTTTCATTGTAAGGATTTTAGGTTTTAGAAATGCCACCTAAAACACATCTTCTTAGCTATATATTAGTGTGTGCACTTTAATTGCCCAGTAGTTTATGCAGGCTGTTACGGACATATCGATGACTGATGGGTTACAAAAAAAAGCCAAAACGGATTGCTGCTAGTTTTATTTGTGCTTACTGAAAGAAGGCATTACAAGGCACAAGCAATGCTAATCTCAGGAACACAGTCCTGGGTATTTGTGGGTTAAAGGCACTTGTAATAAATGTTAATTCTAAGACATATCCATCACTTGATAGAAAGGCGTTTTCAGTCCTGATTTATTCTTCGTCGGTTTCATCAGCAGCGCCAGAAATGGTTATCGTGCGCTCCTGGGTATCCTTCAGCACCGTGTCCTCTTCTGTTTTAACTGTTCTGGGAGAAAACAGGGGTCAGGATGAAACACATGAAACACACGCCCTCCGCGTTTAATTTCTTCCTCTTAGATTTATTTATAGATCCATGTTTATGTATTAATATTTTGTATATTTTGTCTGATGGAATAACTCAGATAACGGACTACTATAGTAAACTCAAGCTGGCTTTAACCTTTCACATTACAAGGACCACCCGAAAATAAGAGGTATAGGCCTACTTGTTAACGTTAATATTTCGAGAGGACGTTTTGCAGAATTCCTCTGAATATATTTGTAATTGAAGTGTCAATTGGTAGTGTGTGGGAGATACATCACATAAAATAATGAATAGGCATTATCTGTATCTGGTTAAGTATAAGCCATTACTATCGTACTAAGCTTTTCAATTAATATTAGCACACGCAAAAGTAATTTCTATTGCAACAGTAATTAGCAGATATTTTTATATATTAGCTATATATATGTGTG
This sequence comes from Atractosteus spatula, assembly GCF_055471065.1. Taxonomy (NCBI): domain Eukaryota; kingdom Metazoa; phylum Chordata; class Actinopteri; order Semionotiformes; family Lepisosteidae; genus Atractosteus; species Atractosteus spatula. The sequence continues at coordinate 47,638,933 of NC_142707.1, read as the reverse complement.
TGTTTTCAATACCTTTACATATTGTGCATAATTACATACAAATGTACGGTAAAGAAGGCAACACATTTTTAAATTGTAAAGCACAAAGTACTACTGCCAATGGTTTACTGATTCACCTGTAGTCTTCAACTGTTGTTAAAGCGTTACTTTTACCTGATGAGTACAGTTTTTCTCTCAGTCACCTCCACCGCTTGCTCTTTGGAAATGCTTTCAACCGCCCCCAGCTGATGGCTGATCATGTTGCCGCTCGTCAGGTGCAAGCTTCTCACCATACCGGTCAGCCTGGAGTCCTCGCCCTCAATGAGCGTCCTTCAAATAAGAAAAGCATTTTCTGTTTCAATTCCAATGTCAAGCGCTACACGCGGGTGCGCTTGAACGCCTTTTCTAGACCCAAACGCGCGATTTCACAAAAAAATCTCGAAATGTTTGTTTGACTTTTTTTTATGTTGGTAAAGACTGCCCACATACTATGTTATTATAAATCGACAATCCAATATAAATTCGTGCTGAATAAGAATGGCAAATTGGATTAAAGGTAAATAATAAACGTTAAAGTGGCATAGATTTTTTCTCATGTTTTATTCAGTTACATAGATTTGATAGATTTGAAGACTAAAAGAATAAGTAAACAAATGACACGTCTCTTTGGCATTGTACTTGAAAGTCGAAAACATTTGTCAGAAAACCAGGTGTCACAGTGTATTGACCCCAGTCGCCGGTAGCAGTGTTTCAGATCAAATGTCCTTGCACTGTTGTAACAGATATCATGCTGATTCTGGCCATGTATCTCTTTACATCGCCATTCGTAGTAAAGCACGAGTATGGATTTACTGTGGATTTACTACATCTACACAACTTCCGGCTCCAGAAAGCGGTTTTCAGTTATCCAAGACTTGGGATAAAACAAGGCGAAGGCGTCTCTTAGTGACTCGATTAGCTTTCACTAGCTCCTTGTAGAGTTACCCGTCCTGCTTTTTTAGTTTGGAAACTCCTTAGGAATTCCAAATGGATTTATGTACAGGATATCTATAAAAGCACTTAATGTATTGTCTAATCTGAAGGGAAACGAAACACATATTTATTTGCAACTTTTTAGTGTTTGGGTATGTCTTGTTTATTATTATACTGGATACATGTTTAAAATCGATGAATAAACTATCATTTGAAAGGCATTATCTTTATTCAAGACGTAAAAACACTCCGGATATCTAAAAATACTCTATAAGATTGACAGCAGGGAATTTTTTTATTCATTCGATTAATTGATTTTTTACAAAAAAAGTCCGAAAACCATTGGTTCCAAGTGATAAAAAGGTTCTTACCAAATGTTTCTCTTTAATTATTGCAAAAATGTATGTTTGGACAAGCTCGCTTTAAAGATAAGGCTACTGTACGTTTGCTGCGCTACAAAGCAACAACGTCACGTTGGTTTACCTGGTTCACTGAGGTATACATTGTCAATATAACGTTTTCTTTCATTTTCAAGCAGTACCTGTAGGTATCTGTACGAATTACCTGTAGGTGGTAATTTCAATGTCAAGGGCCATTTTAATATTCAACAGATCCTGGTATTCTCGAAGATGCAAGGCAATTTTTTCCTTTGTAGACTTTAGCTCGTCCTGGAGTCTCTTTATTTTTTCCTGGTCAAACATCAAAGCAGACAAAACGTTCCTAAGTTTTACGCTCGATGTGGTCAACATATAAACAGATACGTGCAGCTGTACTTGTATTAATTACTTTAAATAATGGGTCAACAGGAATATTGTTGGGAAAGGAAATATAACATATTATTATAATATACGAGCAAATATACTACATATAACATGTATTCATGCATTATTAGCATAAAGAGCTACATTTCCGTTGTTGGTCTGTGCCAAATTAGGCTACCTCCAGATCTTCAATCGCTTTCTTGTGTCTCTCTTGTGCCTCGCGTATTTGGGCCTCCAGCGCAGCATTCTTATTTTTAAGCATTTCAAGCTCTCGTTCTTTACTTTGAATCTGTAAAACAGATTGCATACCGTTTGTCATTGAATAAAGACTTTTCTGTTAGCAAATTATCGTCGGGTTTTCATCAGTTTCGAGCACGGCACAACCGTAATGTTTCCGAAGGTCATCTCGCATTACTTTATTGCAGAGAACTAAATTTGTTCCACTATGTCATGTAGCTTTGACGAACATTATGTATTGTGTTGACAACCATGTTGTGCCAATGTTTTGCCTCTATTGCAAATAATGTAAATAAATTAGTAATGGCTTAATACCGAACAACGGGATTCGAAGACTCATCAAGATAGTCTGAAAACGCTACTGGATGCTTAGTTGTCCTCCTGTTACCTGTCTAAATAGATATAGCCTATTTTGCATTGAACTTGTAACCCTTCAGTTTTCATTGTGACCGATTATTCCATAGAATTTCTCGTCTTGTAATTAAAGTTATCAAAAGATTGGATTTGGTTAACGCTATGTATTTTATGTTGGGTTTTTTCCCTACTCTATCGCATACAAGCACATACACACAAAGAACGTACAGTATTTGCAGATTAACGGCAACATAAATAACGTGTCGGTATAGCATCTTGCGTACGATAACCACGACTCACATCTCTTTTGCAGTTTGCAATTTCTTCTCTCACGCTCCTGACTCTCTCCACGTGCTTTGTTGAAGCCTGGTTAAGATCCTCAAATTTCGATTTATACCAGTTATCCATTTCCTATAAAAGAGAGGTGCATGTGTCAAGGACTGGAAGAAGAGTTCCATGCAATGTCTGTCAAGTTCATGAGATCTTTAGTTTTGTTGCTGCAACCTGCTGAGGAACATAAAGAATTAAGGAGCTATATGGCTCAGTTGCGAGCTGCTAATTGATCTCTGGATCTTATCCAGCTACATATTAAACGAAGTCAGGGCATCAGCTTTCGCAGCATGGCTGAGAAACAGGTTGCAATTCCTACAACCACTTGTGCAAAAAAGTGCCTCCGGTTCTGGAGGTTTTAAATGTTGCTGGCATCCACTGGCTTTTGTTTCACTGGTGGTTCAGAAGTCCAATGAGTTGACCACAGGATTTATCTTTAATCCTAAGAAGGTATCTGGCTGCTCTTTTCTGGTCCAATTCCAGAGATGCTAGTTTCGGAACATGGTGGCCAAAATTGTACGCCAAATATTTTAAATGGGGTCTTATAAGTGCATTGTCCAACTGTTGCATTCCTTGCTTCTTCATGTCAAAGAGAATCTTTTACAACTTCTAAAACGATCTGAATGTATACAGTTAATAGATGTTAATTTATGGAGATACAACACCTAGCACGCAATGGAGATTATAGTAGTATTGGGCAACTTAGACTAGTAATACAGGGTCTGGTGCAAATGGTCACAAAGAAGGCTGGCCTTTAAAGAGGCTTAGAAGTGTTGGGGGACAATGTGTCAATCCCTTTATATTTGGGGGTGTTCACTATAGTATGTCAAGGTTGTATATACCGTAGCTCTCCCAAAGTTTTACATATCAAGTGATATAAGCATTAAAACTGTAGTCTTAAAGGCGTGATGTCTCTAGAATCCTAAGGGCTTTTCATTGCATAGTTTACCTCTAAATTCCTTGCAGCAATATCGTCATACTGCGACTGAATCTGTCTCAAGGCAGCAGCAAGGTCCGGGAGGGAGAAGGCGACATCAACCGTCATGACTCCATTGTAAATCTGTTTCATCAGCTCCTCTATCTCCTGATTGTAACACAACAACGAGGCGATCAGTTTCGGTCTTACAACCGTCGTGTAAGTCGAGGCGCCGGGAGAAGGCCCGCTCACCTCCTTGTGCACCCGCTGAAGGAATTCCAGCTCCACCTCGAGGGTCTCCAGCTGCTTTTCCAGGGCAATTCGCGCCGACGTAGCAGCGTCCACATCCTGAAATGTATTGGGAAAAGCAAAAAAAACAAAGGCTACTGTTGTTCATACATTTTCTTCTTTTTCTTTAGTAGACTGAATATTAAAGGCGGTCGAAGATGAGGTTCCAACAACAGTTCTTACAGGGCGGAAAGCTTCGATGTCCTGTTCGGCTTTCTTCCTTCCCTCGACCGCTTCTTCGTATTTTGCCTTGAGCATTTCAAGCTGTCCAGCCATAGCCTCTTTAGCTGCTAGAGACATGTCCTGCGAAACACGGTATTATCAGTTAATAAATTCGGGTATTATCGGCAAGCCAAGGATGTACTACAAGACCTATTGCTGGTTTACGACCATTTCTAATTTCTCTGCCTTAAGGTATTCTGTTCCCATCCTCCTCACACCCTTGTACGTATAAGGTTACGGTTAAGATTATTTCTGTTCCTCATAAAATCAAATTCCTCCTCCTGGTATCACGCAAAAGGGAAGTGTGGACGTTTTTCTTTTTCATACATATTATACATACAACATAGTACTGTACATGGCTTGCAAACAAGACATTTTAACATTTAATAGACGTTTAAGTATGCCGATCGTATCGTCAACCACTATTGTTTAATTATATCGAAACAGCAAGTTCTTCATATCATAATTAATGTACATTAATTAAGGCCTCGTTATTCGTCATAATAATGGCTTTAGTTCTGGAGACCTGCGGCAGAATTAAGTGCATATACTGTACAGTAAAGACAGACGGGAGCTATCCGTATTTAATGTTGTGATGATTCGCTTCGCAAACGACTTAGCTATAAGGTGAAGATACATTTAGATAAAGAGCAAACTGTTAAATTATACAAAATAAGAAATAAAGACGTGATAGGTCTATCTCTTGCAACATATTCTGAACGGCAGTTAAAACAGTTTAAAAATCAGTTCTTGCCTATGAACACGTTTCTCTTTCATAATGAGTACCCCTCGTGATAATCCGATTTCGGGAGATATAATTTGAAAATTATTGTTTTATGACAACCCCGAGATTGAAATATTTTGTGTTAGTGCCAAAACCGAAATATAACTATAATTTCTTAAATCTTTAAAAAAGAATTTACGATACATAGCATTCATTTTCATCATTTATAATTAAAATGGGGACATGTACCCTTCCCTTTCAGCAGGTAAGTCTGGATGAATTCTACCCAAGATAAGCACATTGTCCTACGTTCTAATTGTGTGCGATCTTCAAAACCCATACAGCTAGTATTTACACTATATTCACGTTTATATATAGGCTACTGTACGTATCTATTGTCTTTCTCAAACTTTGATCCTTATGATGCTCAAATCTATTGTAACTGTGGGGGTCGTGCGATGGTGGTACACTATCATAATGAAATATTAAGCTTTGAACTTCTGCCACTTTTGTTGAAGTTCATGAGCGGGCCCGGAAAGTAAAAGTCATGAGCGTGTAGATGAGGAACACCTGGCGGACATTTCTTTGACAGGACGCCCCAGTGAGAACATTGAACGGAATGGCACAGGTTGAAATTAGTCTGACAGGTATAGGGTCTCACATTCGATGACAGTTTGACAGGGGAATCCTCACTTCCGTGTGTCGAACATTAGTAGACAAAATCCTGTTGCCTGGATGTCGTAACCTTACCCGCTGCGCTTTCATCAGATCTGCGATCCTCTTCAGCTCCCTCAGCTGCTCTTCATAAAGTACCCTCAGCCCAGACGGCTTTCTCTTCTGCAGAACTTCGATCTCCGCCTCCAGCAGTTTGTTCTGCTGCTCCAGTGTACGAACCTACAAGAGAGGCAGCATAGAAATAATAAGAAATAAGGATACAGGTCACTCGGTTTCCTAAAAGACACATTTCTACTGTGCGTGCTGCAAAAAAAGCGTATGACTAATGAAGATCATTAGTTTCTATCAGGCCGCCAGAAGGGCACATTTCGAAATACTCAGTCTGTGCGGTACATTCAAGCGTGGTAAAATCAGAAAACAGAATCGCTCCGAGATAATCCCGGGAGTTGAGGCCCTCTGAAAAGCCCGTTTCGCAGGTAAAAGAAATGGTCTGTTTCAGCATCAGCAGGCCACAGAACACGGCTGCTTGAAAATGATTCAAGGATCTTAAAATGTTATGAATTGTGTTTTTATTTTACACACAATACACAAGCAGACTGTACAACTGTGTAATCACATATTTGAGTAGCCTATTCCTATATTTCCAGTCAGAACAATACGACGTATTTTGTCAACTTGTGCAAGACCCGTTATACAGAAAATATTACAGTGTAATATTACAAGATTGCGTGCTGGTGATTAAAAGCACTATTAAGAAATACTTCAGATGTGGCAGAAATACGGGATCTCTTACACTCAATATATGAAATTGTCCGAAATCAATAAATTGTATTGGAAAAATGTAGTTTTCCATTTATCTAAGAGACAAATCATGAAGATTTCAATATTCGCTTTTCATCTTCAGTTGTAAGTCATGTTGATTTTTCACTAAAAAAAAAACACTCAAGAAAGCTTCTCATCATTTTTCTTTAAATAGAAAAGTTGTTTTACTTTCCTGGGAACACTTTAATCCAACCTCTGTATCGTTCTGTAAGCATTTATTAACGGATAACATACATCTTAAAACTATTATCCTCACTGACCTTCAGGTGTGAACACTTTCTGATTGTATTAAATTACACGGGACTGGTTTGAAAAAACACTGGGTGCACACAGGGTAAAGAGAGGAGAGAAGCTCCATTCAGAAGCCCAAATGATAGGTGGTGTTGAGAATTAATTTGTACCGTCAATAATGACGAATAATTCGAGTTACAAATTTAACCCTATTAATGCATATACTGTATGTACCTAGAAATGATATCTATCACAATTAATGATTTTTAAGATACAAATTCTGGAGTCTTTAAAAAATGCCAGTCCATTGAGGAAACAATTGCCTGAAAAGTGAACGTCGCGTTATGGATAGCGATAGTTTCCATAACAATGAAATGAATACCCACGTTAAAATGTCGCTCTCATAACAAGTTAGGATCAGTCTTAATGTGATCGCAGTGGAGATAGATGGAGATAGATCACTACAAATCTTGCAAAAAAGGCAACAACTATTTTCGCCAGAAAAACGGTAGACGTCTCGCCTTTTCAATGTACGCAGCCAGTCTGTCGTTCAGGACGACCATCTCCTGTCTTTCACTGGTTCGGGTGCTCAGGAATTCCTGGTTCGCCTCAGCAGCTGCATCCAGATCCAGCGCTGGCCCGAGCCCAACTCCCAGACAGATCGCCCCCATGCTGAAATAACCGTTAATCAACGGCTTTCATTACACTGAACCAGAAGACAAATTGCAGCAAGAAAGATGAGAGTGGTCAAGTAAATGCGCACTCTAAAAAACAAAATATGAAAACAACAACAAAAAAAAGTTCTGATATTTTAAAAGGCTAGAAAATATTTGGAAATATATGAAAAGATATTTCAAAAATGTATTGGAGCTAATCCGTGGAATAAGCAGTGAAGAAATACTAATGCGCGCCAATGCATTTTTCTCGGCAACGCGCGAAACCGAATGAAGCGTGAGTGTGTTTGTATTTTGTCACCAGGCAAAGATATTTGTATCTTGTTAGATTCATGTTAATCATTTCGTCGCCTTCTTGTAAGATACTGCAAATGCAAATTTCTTATTTTCAGCGAAGATGTAATTTAAACGTGGGTGGCGATTAATATTTCAACTAAATGTCTTTAGTAAATGGGTTGGCTACTCATATTATTGTTCTTAAGATTGTGTCCTTCCTAGATTTAATATGAATATATTGTGTTGTGGTTGTGGTCATATTTGAAGGAATGTCAACGAATAACTTTGAAATTATCCAATTATCCAAATCAAGAAATGTGCACAAAAGAGTATTTGTAGGACAATAATAAATTAACAACAAATTAAATGCTGTTTTTAAAAATTAAAACAAAATTAAGAACTAGTAAGCAAGGGACTGTTTTGTAAAGGAGCACGTTACTTTATGTGTTAAAAGAAATCTGATTCACAGTGACAAGAAATCATAAATACAGATCTAGCATTAAGACATTCATTCAACTTGGTTGAAGACCTTAAAAAATGAATGTGGTAGACAACGTCGAGCAAAGATACGCTTTCTTTAACATCATTAAAACCTTCAAAAATTAATAGCATTAAGACATGACTATCGCATGAATTGAGGAAATTTTATTTCCTAGTTTTCAATGGTACACATAATTATTCTGCATTACACCAGTGAAACAAATACCACCCAAAAGCCCTTTTTAAAACACATTAAAATGTTGTAACAAGTTAGGATCAGTCTCAGTTTGATCATAATGCAGATTCACAAATTCTGCAAAAAAAGGAAATAACAACAACTGTTTCTTCTCTGTTCCAGATAATCTCATTTTAAAGGTTGACCAAGCAGATAGTAACGTATAACGCAAAATACAGCCAAATTAAAACTTAGATGGTGCTCCATCAGTTGCAGTAATGTGTTCTTTGTGGCCTATTATTCACTGGGATTACATTTTCCAACAGCGGTGATATATCACTGAGCTGTGTCAATGCCTCTTGTTTTGTTTTTTAGTACTGTCTTCTGGGCTCCATAAGCCTTTTCCTGTTTCTTTTCTTGTAGCCTTGTAATAGTGGGCAAAACTGAGTCCACCCATAAAGCCACCTTTCAGTACTAATCCAGCACACACTGCGTTCTGAGAAAGAGCAACGCCAAAATGAAGAAAAAAAATCTCTGTAAAATTTCAATAAAATAAGTTAATCAAATTTTATAAGTAAGGTACAATCTAGCTAATGTTCATACCTCTATCCCTCGAGGAAATAAAATGAGTTGGATGCACACATGTTTTGATTGTGACTTGCTAGAACTCATCAATGTTTCACCTCATACAAGTCTTCATCAGTAAGCCTAAATTGTAGTTTTTTACTGGACAGCAGCTCCTCCATTTTATTTGGGGGGTCTGCCCTTTTCTTTTTATTTCCCCATACATCTGTTTTTACCACTTGTAGCTTCCGTCCCGGAAGATCTTTTCACTTTCATTTTGTTTTCTGTTGTTTGGCATTATCACAGAGCGACACAGGCTACCTGACACCCGGGGGGTCAGAGTAGCAACACACTCGTGCACACACACTCAAAGATCCTAAGCAGCGATACATTGTGCAACAGCCTTTGCTATTTTATAAATACTTTGCTAAACTCTGATGACCTACAAGCTTTGTTTGAAATGTTCATTGTTCACTTTCTCTTGTAAGAACACCTTTTGACATTAAAATACCTGGATTCCCCCTCCCTCCCCTTCTTCAAGAGACCAAAAAACTCCAGTTCCTACACTTCAATAGGACGAGCTGGGATTTTAAAAGCACTGCAGAGCGACATCTGTGTGTCAGCTCTCTACCATGTCTCGAAGACGTCAAGCCAATGGGTTTTCGAGACAATGAACTTGCCGGATCCTCTGGGCTTCTTCTCGTCGCTCTTGACTCGATTGAGCCATCCTACCTGGCTATGTGGGGTCTCCGGCTGGATGAGGCCGTCCTCCGGCCTGTTGCCTCCGCCCTGAGGGTCGTGGAGGAACGGGAGTAGCTGGCAGAGCGGTGCCGCGCCCCCCTGGTGCGAGGGGGAGAGGGGCTGGACACTCGCACCTGGTAGGAAGAGGAGCTGCTGTCCTCAAAATGGCGCCGGTATGAAGACATCCTCTCTGGGCTGTGGCTCATGTTGTCAGCTCGCCTTCTTTTTCCCCTCTTGTGCTGCTTCAGGACACTGACACCTTCCACCCTGTACTGCACAGCCAGACGAAGGCCCTCCTTTTTATACTTGTGCCTGGGCCTGATGCACTCGTGAGGCATCACCTCTGGAATTTCCAGCCTAAGTACAACAAGAAGGCTGACCTTCCCTATGAATATTTGTCAAAGTCATGTGAAGAGTTTAATATCTTAAAAATAGAAGGTTTAGCCAATTAGGCAGCGCTGATCTAATGCTTTTGGATGTGACTGAAGTTTAATTGCATGCAAAGCAGGGCCAGAAGCAAACAGATGAATTCATTACATTAGCGTACAGTGAAATGTGAGGCATTCTTTCCCTGAAGATTTGACATATATGGTCATTAGTGGGTTAGCATTTATGACAGAAAAGGGAAAAGAAAACTGGCGCAGTAAAAGCAAAATTAACTATTGTAGCAAAAAAATAAATCAGAGCCTGGGATGTCTGGGATTTCTGCATGGAATGATTAAAAGACGTGAGCGGAGACAATTGCAATCTGCCCAGACCTTCTTCTCCATCAGTGGGTTGGTCATCTACGAAGGACTATACTAGAATTGTTTTTTATTTAATTATCATTCTGCAGAGTGGATTAAACAGCTGTCATCACTTTCCATATGTATAATAGTCGGCACAGTAACATTGGAAATCTACATATAATTAGAATGATAGCATCAAGAATCTGCTTATCCGCTATGTATTTGACTATTTCTTGTGTCGAAATAGTATCATAGTAAAGCTTGAACACTGATAAGTGAAAGACACACATATGTTCTTACTATCATTCACATTGCGCATTTAATTATCTCACGACATACAGAAGACGTCTGCAAATGTCTATAAAAGTATTAGCTCTTTTCTTCATCATGTATGATCAGTAAATCATTCAAAACAATATCTAAGTAAAGTAAAAAGATAAAGATTTTCACAGATAAAAAAGACTAAATAGCAACATATTGTATATAATTAAGTACATACAGTAACACCAGTATGCTGTAGGACATATCGGAGCATACATATATACATCTATACACATCTGCACATCAAAAGAATGAACCTTATGAAAAACCTAAAAAGACCCTCTGAAGAGAGCAAGCAGCTATGGAAAGTATATCTGGATGAATGTAAGAAAGCATACAAAAGAAAGGAGGTCCAGTTAATTTATAGAGCTGCTGGTAGAGTGTTGATTTAAATTTCAGCTTTGGCTTCTCAAAAAACAGGTCAGCTGGGTAGCTTGTTACACACTCGCATGACTTTTGAAAAGTGTGTCTTGTTGTCAGACATCTTCTTCTTTTTAATTTTTACTTGTGTCCCATTAGAATGAGTTTGACAAATCCTCAAGGTGATGATTGCCAGGACCTCTTGTAACCTGTTTTATTTAGCACTAAAGATATTTAGTTCCTCTAAGCTGTCATTGTGTGACATTCCTTCAAGATCAGTAATCTAGACACCCATATTCCCATTCCCACGTTGCAAAGTAATTTTTGTAAGGTGTCCACCAAAGTTGTATGTGGTATTCCAAACAAGATATGTACAGATTGAACAAAAATTCCCTAGATTCAAAATTTACCATCTTAATTCTGACTAACATTTTTTTTCTATTTTTAATATAGTAGTTCAGGTGGGTAGCTGCGTCAGCATGCGTAGGCTGCAAAGGAACAAGTAATAGGTTTATTCTATGCTGAAAAAAAGAAGAAAGAAAACACAATGTTTCGGCTGTGGAGCCTTCTTCAGGTGTTTTTTTAATATAGGTATATTTTTAATACAGCTCAACCTGAGCAGGAAAATGATGAGTCTGGATCTTTTTCATTCAGTAGATTTTTTATGTTCCGTGTCCCTCTTCTTCTGTTTTTACTTCAGGTGTATATATTTACGAACTGCAATGAAAAACCTGAAGGAGTGAAAGCATTTTAGAATTTAATCTGCTGCTTGTAAAGTTTCTGCGGCTCCTCCTGTTTTGAGTTAGAGGGAAAGCTCTTTTGCCTTTCCTGTAATAGGTCTGGCTGACTTGGTGACAATATATTTCTCTATGCTGTATGTATGTTTTTTCACATAGTCAAATAATTATTTATTTGAAACTTGGCAACCTTGAGCATTCACATTAAATACCAAAATTAAAATCTAAGATGAAGTTCAAGAAAGGAGTTCTCCATGCTGATGTCTGTTTGCTGGTTGTCTAGTTTTTAATGCCGGGGAAAACAACAGACACATGCACATTTAAATAAATACTGCTTGTTGCTTCTACAATAAAAGTTTAATTTTCTGTGCTGTGTAAAACATTCCTTCAAATCCTCAAACATTTTCAAAATAAACCTACCATTTGGTTGATATAACTCTTATAAACGTTTGGTTTGTTATATTACGTTAAAAGCACAATCAGGTGTAATACAACACCCTACAATCTAGGTGTGAAAGGGTGGAGAGGCTTATAAAGACACAATAAGACCTACAGTAGTGAAACTCCAGGAAACCTTGAAAAAGACAAGTACATTTATGCACTGGGCATGGTAACGTGGTCCTATAGTGTGGTCAGCTTCACTTCCTTTCAGTTCCCAATTAACAGACTATTCATTTTAAAAGAATAAAAAAGTATCTGTTCATTTTTAAGTTCGAGTTTTGAAGTACTATTTAAACCATTTTAAGTGTGGCCCTACTGTTGCTGGAAATAGACATTGAATATTAGCTGTTTAGTGCTCCCATGGAGATCTACCACAACTCCTAATAGCAGCACAGTGTCAGGAGAGGACGAGCTGTCCCTGTGATTGTTTTAAGCACTCAAGAGATTCTTTCCTCTTATGTCAGCTCTTATACCCATGTGGAAGGTGGAAAGGGCATTGTCTCCCCATAATGTGAATGAATCCGAAATGAGTTTAAACACCGACCTGCAATATCACACAATGTTTTTCCTCTGGTAATCGAGGCTCGATGATTTTGTCAGAATATGATTGTATTGAGGGGCCAGACCTAACAACAGATCCCTATTGTGATTTTTACAGTGATAAGATTGCTTATTTTTTAATGCTTACGCGTCACATGTGACGTATTGTGTCACATACTAATGAAAAAGTGATCTCAACAGAGATGCTATTAAGAGAAATATGATTTGTTAAAAAAGAGAAAAAGATATGTACTTGAATTTTCTTCCTTATATCAGCACACCATAAAGTAATTTTGAATGTTTATATCCTCTGTATGCTAAACCTAGTACACTGCTAGATGAACAGTAAACAGATAAATATTTCTCTCTTTAAATTATAATTTGAAATTTGAAATTATTTTTTTTTTAAATATGTCTGGCTGTGTAGCAATTATCCCACGTTGCAGCAACATTAATCATGATGATGTTAATGATCACTTACACATAATTTAATATATAGACAAGACATACAGTACAGGTGATAGTTGTACCCACTAGGAGTACTGAAGAAGTGTGCACCTGATGAGTGCTGAAGCAACTGACAGGTGTTCACAAATCCAATCAGGACTGGGTTCATCTCAACCAACCAGTCAGCCAACCATTCATTCATTCATTCATCCAATCAATCAATCAATCAACCATTCAATCAATCAACCAACCAATCAATCAACCAATCAATCAATTTAATATTTATATGGTGCCTTTTACTCAAAGTATTCTCAAGACCCTTGACATACATGTCAGATCTGACATATATAAAGGGTCACACCCTGTGAACCACACCTGTGGCATTGTGAGAGCAGTGTGCAAAAACACCAGATCTCAAGGCTGTGATCTGGAGCTCACTGATTTCCACTTCTTTGGTCTCTTAAAGAAGTATCTGTTCAGCAGATGAATTAAACCTAAAGTGGTAGGCAGCGAACTCTTTTCTCCAGCAGATTCACGGATTTTCTGCTACATCGGAACAAGTAATAGGTTTATTCCATGCTGAAAAAAAGAAGAAAGAGAACACAACGTTTCGGCCGTGAAGAAGGCTCCATGGCCGAAACGTTGTGTTCTCTTTCTTCTTTTTTTCAGCATGGAATAAACCTATTACTTGTTCCTTTGCAGCCTACGCATGCTGACGCAGCTACCCACCTTTTCTACTACACCTACTATATGTGTTATAATGGGACACATGCACAGACAGGTTTGGATATTATGTTTACAACATTTTCTGCTGTTTATGCATACATACCTTATTTGTTGAAACACCCTCATAGGAATAAATGAATGAATGGAATCATGAAGGACTGCTGGCTGCTGGATTTGATTCTGACCCAGGGCACCTTTTACGAGGAGGGTTTCTCCCTGCATCCTCATGGGGTTCTCCAGGTGTTCTGATCTCCTCTAGCAGTCCAGAGACATATCCAGGTTAACGGGCATGAGGTGAGATTGTGCATAAGTCTACACAACGATGGACTGACACCTTGTCCATGGTGTAGCCCCATATTGTACTCTGTTTTTGGTGGTTGTGACTCTAGCTCACCACTAACCATTCATTGTCTGAAAGAAGGATGAATTAGTTACTTAAATCAGATGGAAGAGTGATATGTAATCCTTCGTATGTAATTATCATTGAATAATTCACCTCACAACACCCCACACAAGGTATGTAGGTGATAAGATATAGCTTTTTAAAACAGAATGCTTTCAATATTGTTTAAATTAATAACAAAATTTGAGTATAATGTATTGTATTATCGAAGGTGAAAACAGGACTGCAGGTTTGCAAGCTCACAGAGATGTACTGTCCCTAATATTCAAATAGTGAGTGACAGTGAGAAAAAGAGAAAATAAAATTGATGCAAACACAATTAAAATTAAACTGGGATTTTGTGGGCACTGCAGGTGTGCTCTTGAGCATGGTGCTTTCCTGAAATTGTTTCATTAAAATGCATGGCTTGTAAAAATAGATTTAAAGTAAGTTGTTTGGGATGAAAGTTATATCTAGATAAAATATATTTAAAATTTTGTCCAGATTTGGAAAATATATCATTTGGATAATTATACATGCAATGCATACGTTTTAATGCCTCTAATAGTCGAGGAATGCAAAGAAGATTATCACACCGGACCTATTAAGCACAGCACAATGGGTTTTAGAGTAGGAAGGTTTTACATAGTGCACACGAAGTCGGAGTGATTGTGTTGTTGCACGGTAGGAAACCAAACGCCAGGATAATTACTTCGTTATTTTTTTAGGTTTTATCCAGGTTTCCTGAAAAGAGAAAAGGAAAATAGTCCAAATTTCTACCTCGTTTTTTAAGTGATGGCAGGAAACTTCTGGCAGAGCTCACATTAGTAAGTCATTTTTGATTAAACAATATTAAACTACGGCGGTCTGTTAAATCTTTCTTTCCTTGGGGCCTAAAATACCTTCAGATTTAGTAATAAATATTTTTTTCTCTGAAACTGTTTTTAGACAAAACGTGCGTTAAATTCAGGGCGATTTCATGCACTTAACACTTGTTTAATATCGAGATTTACCACTCGCGTTTCCAGTCTAACTATACATCATAACATGTCCGAATAAAGTGTCTGTACTAATGAATTTCAAAATAATTTGGTAATTATTAACGTTCACCAGGCACTAATTCGATATAAAAATATTAATTTATGGCTTCAGTGTTGTACTATGTTTTTCTAAATTCAAAGTAGTTTTAATGATTTTTCTCTTATCCCTTGGTCACCAGTAGTATCTGTAATATCCTATTTTCTTAAAAATGCGGGTGGTTTTCTGGCATGTTCTTATATGTGTTCTGCAATTGTTATATGTATTGTCTTCATTCCTAAGTGAAAAATTTCATTGTTTAGAAACCCGACAGCACAGGACACAACAGATGTGACGTCATTAAGAGATTACATTTTACGAATAATAGTTCAGGTGGGTAGCTGCGTCAGCATGCGTAGGCTGCAAAGGAACAAGTAATAGGTTTATTCCATGCTGAAAAAAAGAAGAAAGAGAACACAACGTTTCGGCCGTGGAGCCTTCTTCAGGTGTGAGAGAGACAGGGCAGTAGGCAAAGGTAAAGTAGCGGGAGAACAAAGGTTGGGAGGGAGGAGGAGTGAGAGGCGGGAGCAGGGGACAGAAAGAGAGGCCAATCAAGAGGTGTGAAGTCAGAATGGGTGCAGAGAGGTGTGAAATGAAACTTCCAATGAATGGAGAAAATTTAAAAGAACAGTAGTCTGTCGTTAAGGGAAGGGAGAAGGTGTGATCCTAGCTGCAGAATAATTTTAGTTTCGGTGGTCTTTCTGATGTATGAGTTTGGAAAACCGTCTTTGAGAACACAGACGGAGAGATTAGAGTGGTCGTGGCCGTCAGAGGTGAAATGAGAAACAATGGGCTTGGAGAGATCTTTAATCTTTACAGCCCTGACGTGTTCTCTGAAACGGTCTCCGAGTCTCCTTCCTGTTTCTCCAATGTAGATGGCTGGGCATTTACTGCAAGAGATACAGTAAACAAGGTTGCTGGAGGTACAAGATGCTGTCTGGGTGATCCGGAATTGTCCTGAGGGGCCTTGAATGAGTGTGGTGGTGGCTGTGTATTTGCAGGTGATACAGCGAGCTCTGTTGCAAGGGAAAGTGCCTGGTGTGGATGGTTGTTGAGGGCGGTCAAGGGAGCTGTGAACAAGGAGGTTACGCAGATTAGGTGGTCGGCGATATGAGATAATAGGGCGATCAGAAAAGAGGGCCCCAATGGAGGGATCATCCTGTAGGATGGAAAAGTTGTGGTTAATGGTCCTGGGGATAGGAAGTGTGTTAGGGTGGTAAGGAAGCACCAGAGGAATGCGGTTGTTACGGCGGGAGTTCCTGATCGGGTTGATGGTCCGGGGGGTGTTTTTGGCTCGGGCAAGGGCCCTGTCAATCACACTGCTGGGGTATCCTCTGTTGATGAGAAATGAGTACATTTCGAGGGCTTGGTTCTCGAAGTCGATGTCGTCGCTGCATAATCGTCGTAACCTAAGGAACTGTGAAAAAGGAAGAGAGTTTTTAGTGTGGTTGGGGTGAAATGAGCTGTACAGGAGGTAGCTGTGTGAATCCGTGGGTTTGTAATAAACTGAAGTGGACAGTCGGGGGTAGTTGATAGACAAGTGGATGTCTAGAAACGGAAGAGTAGTGGAAGATATGTTAATCGTATATTTGAGGGATGGGTGGAAGTTGGTGAAATGGTGCAGGAAGAACTCAAGCTGATCGTTGGCAGCCATACTGCGCCAGAACGCTCACCACACATCAGCTATTAGCGGGGAGGAGAACAGAGTGATGAAGCCAGTTCATAGGTGGGGGTTATTAGGAGGCCATGATTGGTAAGGGCCAGTGGGAAATTTGGCCAGGACGCCGGGGTTACACCCCTACTCTCCTCGAGAAACGCCCTGGGATTTTTAATGACCACAGAGAATCAGGATCTCGGTTTTTACTTATTATCCGAAGGACGGCGCCTTTTTTACAGTATAGTGTCCCCGTCACTATACTGGGGAGTTAGGACCCACTAACACCTCTTCCAGCAGCAACCTTAGTCTTTCCCAGGAGTCTCCCATCCAGGTACTGACCAGGCTCACTTGCTTAGTGTAACAAATATACCCCTGCGTATAACAGGGATCTCAGCCTCCCGGGCTGAGGGAGTTCTCCTTTTAGCTCAGCTGGCTGTTCCCTGTTGTGTGACGCCGGAGACCCGGGTTCGCGCCCAGGCAGTGAGGGACGAAGGGGCAGGGCAGGAGCGGCAAGGGCAGAAACCCCAAGAACCATTAGATTAGCTTCAGTGGGCTGCCAGTTGTGAGTTGCAGGGTGATATGGCTGCTGCCTGTATGTTCTCCCTGTGTTCACATAGGTTTTCTCCCACAGTCCAAAGACATCCTGGTAGGGTAGTTGGCCCTGGCGTGAGTTTGTGTCCTGCAATGGACAAGTGTCCCATCCAGGTTGTGTCTCTCTTTGTGCCCTTTGCTTGCCAGAAGATATATGGTTGGATTTAACATGGCATAAATGCAAAACAGTATGCTGAGGGTTTATGTAAAGCACAAAAGTATTTATGTTCTCACCTATCCCATTGTTAAATTGCAACGTTTTTTTTTCTCTGTATAACACATAGTGCTTATTAGTTTAGCATAGAGAGCGTGGTTTATAGAATTGTTTAAAAATCAGGGATAAGGTTTTTGGTGATAATGCCAATAGTATGTCTCAGAAGACCTTGTTAAAGTGTTCCATGAGGAACAAATGGAACATTCCAGTCCCTAAACAGATAATCTGTTTAATTTTCTGGTACGTATTACATTGAAAGCTTATTCAGTACCACATTTTTCATTAAGAATTTTTAAATACCTATTATGAAATGAGTTGAATACTTTAGTTGACAAATTCCAGTGTTATGACCAGTTAACCCACTAACAGTACTTGACTGTGTAAAGCTTTATTAAAATGTCCAGATCCTCAGATAGTTGACGTCATACTGTAGGTTCTCAATCAGTGTCAGGCCCTGCATGAAGCACAGGCCCGAGGTGTCAAATTCTCCTGTGTTTGTTTCTGCTGTGGATGTTCTAATTCTGTAAATGGATTGTCATTGGTGGTTTATTTCCAAATTGGTAAATAATCAAGCAGTTGAGGAAGAATTTGAAAAATCATATCAAACCCTTTAAAGGAGAAAATATATAAGCTGCGTCTTGTCTTTTTTATTAGCGAGATTGTTAATATACTTATGTTGCCCCTTTTGATTGCCACTTTTTTTTTATCGTTAGTTTGCAGTGGATCCTTGACAAACAGGATTTGATGAAGGAGCGCCAGAAGGACTTGAAGTTTCTGACAGAAGAAGAGTATTGGAAACTGCAGATCTTTTTTGCGAATGGTACATTCTGTCAATGTGTTGATAGATGTGAAAGGGACATGATATTGCTGTTTTTCTTTCTGCTTTAATCTTTTTCTATTTGTGCTTCAGCCTTATCCACACATATTGTATACAGATTCATACTTATTAGTCAAAGTCAGTGGTTCTCAACCTGGGGTACGAGTACTCCTTGAGGTACCTCGAGATGTACCAGGGGGTACTTCAGTGTTGCATCCAAAATGGCGGATGTTTATGTGGTTAGTTTTTATTAAAATATTTATCAGCAAGTTCTAAAATCATTTAGGTTATAAATGATGTATGCATATTTACAATATTCCTATTTCCGTTGTTATGAGGAGAAAGGGGGGCCAGTCTTTGTTCTGGGCAAGTTTGTTAGACTCTTTCCCTAATATAGCAGACAAAGCAGTTTGTAAACTTTTACCATTTGTGACGACATATTTATGTGAATGTGGGTTTGCCAAATATTGTGACACAAAATCAAAAAAGAGAAAGAAACTTGACACTTCAGCAGACATTTGCTATCAATTGTCAGCTTTGACACCCATTTTCACAGAATCGCTAAAAATCTGTCGCAGCAGGTCTCTCATTAGATTCACTGAGTAAGTCTTTTTTATTTTTTAATTTGGAGTCTTAATACATTTTTTTGTTTCAAATGTGAAGAGTAGCGATTACACTATAATGCACATGTGCAAAAAACCCAGAAAACCACCCCTTTCTTAGTGTTCTGTGCCTACGATAATCTTAGGGGATACCTGAAGACGTGGCTGACCCTCCAGGGGATACCTCGGCCAAAAAGGTTGAGAACCACTGGTGTAAGTAATACCCTGTGAAATCAAAAAGTATTTGCACAGCATTAACGCTGAAATAATTGTTTGAAATAGCTGATTTAACATCGAGACAGTTTGTGGAAATGCAACTGAGACAGAGATTCCTACTTCATTCACAATAATCCCGGCCCATCTAACATTTAATTTAAATGTACGTTTTGAATCTTGTCATGTAAAATGCTGTTGTACTTGGTGTCCTTTAATATAAACATTTTTGGGTAGTTAATTGCTGAATTTAGCTTTCTGCTTTATATTATACCGTTTAAGGTGCAAACAGTGTGGGCAGTATTGCAGAACTCTAAAATTTATTTTAACAATGGCAAAAATTGGTTTGAAAAGCAGGGCTGTGTTTTAGTGTTACATCCGTGTTTAAGGCCAAGAACATTTTAAACTCACAGTTTTACATATTTGATTATGATTATATCATTGTATCTCAAAATGATTATTGCCATCCATGGGGAGAGCATTAGTGTGCGCTCAGTCCTTGCCTGGCACCTTATGCCTAGGGGATGGGCTACAGCTTATTGTGACCCCCAGGAAACACAGCCTACTGATAGCAGAAGGAAAGATGGGGTGTCCCTCAAAATTTTCATAATCCTAGAAAGCTTCCTTCATCCAAGTTGGAACTTATTTAAAATAGCAGGGAGACACCTTGGACGTTATGTCATTCGGTTCTCTGGTTGTTCTGCTGCAGTGATACAAGCCTTGGGAGAGCATCTGAAGCTCAGACAGCAGGTTATAGCCACAGCCACCGTTTACTTCAAACGATTTTATGCAAGGTAAGGAAACTCTTTCTCCAAAACAGTGACTTGAACAAATTAAAGAATAGTTTTGGAATCCATAATGTCTTCTTTCACCTATAGAAGTAATCGCTCACATCTGAAGAAGACTCCACAGTCTTAAAGTACTGCCTATAAAAACACAATTTGCAGTATACATGGCTGCGTTAGAAGGCTGAGAGTTTTGTGCCTTGAGATCAGTTTTGTTCTTAAAACAGTTTCATGTAGTACAATAAACTGTTTTTTTAATCTCGGAATCACAATTTCACTTTTTTCACAGATACTCACTCAAAAGTATAGATCCTGTTCTTATGGCTCCAACCTGTGTGTTCTTGGCATCCAAAGTAGAGGTAATATGATTTTTTTCATCATTTTTGCTGAAATCTTTATACATTTTGTTGCACATCCCTTTTAATGTCCAATTGATAGGTTTTAGTAAATCCATTGCCGTCAATTCACTCTGCCCTGAAAAGCTAAATCTAAAATCTACACTAAAAAGAGGTATCTGGTAGATAGTCAAATATACTTTAATGTATACACCTATTTAAAAGGGATTTAAATGTATCATATATGGTAATGTGTGCTGTACAAAAGGTACAGCCTACTAATCCAAAATTAAGGCATGTCATGGTTGTTTGAGTTATTGTGTGCTTTTTATTTGTTATATATGGGATTTGTTATAAATGGTCTGTTGAAATAATTTGCTTACAGTGCTGTGCATGGTGTGCATTAATATAAAAATGAATGTTTTATGAAAAGGAAATCTGCTACATTTGTGTATTTTGCCATGTTTTACTTTTTTCACATTGTTTACAATTTGTTGCACTTCAGGGGACATCTGTAAATGTAATTGAAGTGCTACTAAGAATGAAAAATTACCACAATGGTTTATGTAGTATATTTATATAGCTATTTCAGAAGCAGATGGAGGTTTGATGTTTTCTTATCATGTTACTGATTTAACACCAGTGTATACAGAAATGATAAAGAGGACAGCAGCTCTGGAAATCAGTCTGGTCGAGTATGGTGAATGAGCCATCCTTTAGATAAGATGTTATACTGAGGTCTTGTTGACTTGGTCAGTAAATATCCCATGACACTTTTGTATAACCCCTGTGTCTTGGCTAAATTCCACTCTGGGCTTGTACAATCTGGCCTACTTAACTTCTCCTCTTTTATCAAGTTGGAGAAGGGATTTCACACTTCTCTGCCTGATCTGCTGTGTAGTGAGCCTGCTGGCGCTTAATAAGTGCTACATGTCAGCGAGGATGAAGATGGCGTCGTTCTTATGTGTGATATGGTTTGAGATCCTGTGAGATAAGTGCTGTGTGAATAATAAGGAATAATTCAAAAGGCTAATAATGAAAATAAATTCCTTGGGTTAGTCTGTCAAGACACTAAGAGGGACGACACGGCCACAGTTGACATTGGTGTGAATACAAGCCTAAATTCTACGCAGGATCTATCATTACTTGTACTTCACAAGTGCTTGTGGAAGAGGTGGCCAGTGGTTCTGTATGTTGTGCAGCAAAATTGAGTATGACATTGTGAGAAGAAAATATCCTGTGAAAAAAAACATCCTGCAGGTATTGATACCAGGTGATTGTGAAGGCTAACCCAACACTTCAATGTCATGTTGCAAAATGAGATGAATGTCTGCCATTTAGCAATAACAGTGGATGGAGGACTGATGACAAGAAGTTGTCTAAATAGATATTTCGGTTTGACTATTCTTTTACAACAAGATCTGATTGGAACTGAGCATCAGTTGCACCCACACTGTAACCCCTTGTCCTCCAAACAGATCTTGTTAACAAGGTTCTCTGTAAATTATTGTTCCTGGGGTTGATTTGATAGATAAGGAATCGTCCATCAGCAAAACTCACCAAATCTGAGTTCATGAGCAAAAATGACTTCATCTGCTTTCTGTGACAAAGAATACCTCCATTTGCTTCCTATTACTACCGTGCAAAGTATAGAAGTGATCCTGATGAGAAACGATTCAGATGTGATATGGACTATAGAATTGTCGCATCATCCACCTGTGCGAGTCCCAGTGAGTGTATTTGTTGTAGCTGTGGCTGATTGAAACTGGCTGTGAGGATGTTGAGGGCAGATGTTGAGGTCCCTTTTGTGCTGTTGTGACGTGGCATACCAGGATGAGGATGATTAGTAGCATTGCCAGTCATTCTGACACTAACAGACAGGCAGCAGCTGGTAGGTGCATGGTAACACGACATGTAATCAACTGCTGTCGTGATCTGGAACTCTGTCTGGGTTCTCCTTGTATTGGTCATTCATGGCATCTCCCAGTTGAACATCGAACGCAGTGTTTTTATTGGACTGGGATGTGCACAAGGCACATGTATTGTGACATCCTTGCTCCAAGAAATTCATGCATCTTTCATCTAGAATCGCCAGGTATTTTTTCTTATACCCACCTGCTTTGGGTATGCGGTTATGCCCGTAGCTCCTACCCCCCACCGCCTGCAGAGACCACCCACAGGCAGGTGAATTGAGGAAGTGGAGGCAGACCTCTCTGAACTGCCCACCTTCGAGCCACTGGTCCTTTAACATGTCCCAGGCAGCTCAGTCCCTTACCAGTGCTTCAGTGCTGATTGGAGGAGAGGCGAGACCATCTCTGGTGTCGCCTTTACCAGCTGAGCCTGGTCAATTTGGGGAGGCCCTGAAATTTGGGCACTTTTGAGGGTGTTGCACAGCTGTCACCAATTCAGAAACAAAGCTGACGAGATCTAAGGGTTTGTTTTTGTTTAAGATTGCTAACAAAAGTGACCTGAAGGTTAAGTGTCGTTGCATTTATGTTCATTTCAGTGTAATAAAGATAATTATTACTACTTTTTGTAATTTTTTTTTCATAACCTGTGTTTATTAGGAAAAAAACTACCTGTCCTTTTTGCTTTTTGTTTGTTTTGGACTTGGTGTGGTGTAGGATGTCGTCTTATTATTTTTGCTTTTATCTTTTAGGAATTTGGTGTTGTTTCAAATACCAGATTGATCTCAGCTGCTACATCTGTATGTAAGTGTTCCTTTAATGTAAACACTGTTTTAGTTTAAATACGAAAAAAAAATCATTGCTTAGAAATGTGTTAATGAATTTACTTGGTTAAAATATGGTGAAAAGGGGACTAGTATTTAATGATATTCTATTCTCTCCATTTGAGCTTATAAAACATTTCTTACTTTTTGAATTAAAGTAAAACAAGTTTATCAATTATTATCTATACAAAATGTATGGATTGGTTTAAACATTTAATTACGTAACTATGAAATCAGAACCAAGGAACAGCATCACCATGTTTTAAAACATTATGGGGAAAAGAAAGACTAAATATGATTTCATTTTCCCCCAAGAACTAAAAATTTAGACTTGGCGTTATGATCAGGTTCTTTGGTGCCTTTGGCGCTTGGCTGCAGCACTGCTAGAGTGGTGTAATAAGGTTGTCAGTGTTTCCCCAGTATCGGCAACACCAGAGTGAAAAAGGAAAACATAATTGGGCCTGGAGAGCAAGCTACTGGCAAGCTATTGTAGGTAGAGGGGATTTACATTGGGGAAAAATTGAGTTGCTTAAAATGATGCAGGCAGATGTCAGTGCCTTACCTTTTCATTGAAGATCGTCGCAACAAGCCTATGACCTGTCATTGCTTCCCGTGGTCAAGCTCAACACACCTTGCTCTCTGAGTAACTTTATGACTGTTAATAATGAGGATGCTGGACAAGAGGCATACAAGAGGAAGAAGCTCCAGTCTGCCAGTGTAGCAGTGGAAGCAGAACAGTGAAGGTGGACGGTTTGTGTCTATCCGCTGGAAGGGGAATGAGAGATTCTCGGCAGTGTGTGACCAGGTGCTTTGGATACATTGGATTAGTCGTGGAAAGGATTAAAATCTGGCTCTGGCTGAAGTGGAAGGAAGCTGTGTGGGGGGGTTGCAACTGGAGGAGAAGGAACAACACAAGATACAATGACTTGGATAAGCAATCTCTGCTGGGCGGAGAGCTGTGGAGGCGCCTGCACCACTGAGTGTCACTGGGCCAGGACAAGAAACAACAACGAAAGGAGGTGCCTGCTCGATAATCCCCTTGAATTCTTCCGCCCAGTTCGCTCCAGACGGTTGTCATGCTGATCTACCACAGCGGACGGACCTGGGCTGATCCCTGGAGTCAGGTTCACGGCCGGCGAGAGCGCTGAAGTGCCACGGAGGCCACAACAGGCTGATTCCGGCGGTTAACATTACACTTCAGCCATCAAACCCGGGCCGGAGGAGGCCGCTTGAAGAAAAGAAGCACCGAGGTCACATGTAACTGCAAATCAGCATCTCGGCTCGACTTCACTGTAACTTCAGCTCTCGCCAGCTTAATATTATCTGAGCCTGAACAGAACAAAATCTGCTTCCATGTATTAAATCACAAAAAAACATCTGAGATATTTCCATAATCAATGTGACAACCCCTTTGACTGCCCAGGGGGCCTGTGAATCTAGGAGGTATCAACAAGAACTATGTCTGTTCTTCTGTTCTCCAGGTGAAGCTCTCAACATCCTCCTATATCTTTAATTTTTCAACATTGCTGAGATGCAGTGATGTCTCAGGTCAAGGAAGAAATGAAGATTCAAGGAATCGAATGTGAATTAGAAGTGAAGTAATTTCTTAAGCTAGCAAACAGTCTAGATAGTGAAGTTTTGCTTGTCATGATGTTGACGCCAAGTTGCATGTGTTATGAAATAAGCTGGAAATCTTAAGGATATTTCCTTACAGTAGCTTTGCTGTTTTACTGACCTGGTGTTTTAAGATGAGTGCTGTAGGAAACTAAAAAATGAGTTTAAAATCATGTTTCTTTTTTTAATTGCAGTGAAAACTAGGTTTTCATATGCTTTCCCAAAGGAGTTTCCTTACAGAATGAATCATGTGAGTATCAAACAATGAAAGTATGCAATGAGGAAGATGAAAGAAACTAAAAAACATTAAGCCATTACATGTATTTAAACATACTTAACTAATTGGGATTGTTGTAATCTAGGGTAATACAAAGAAAAAACATATTGCGTTTTTGACATCAAAACCTTTCCCCTTTTACATTTGGCTTGAAGAATGTTTTTAGCTTTGTGTTGCTGCTCTGTTACCTTGATACAGAGATACCAAAGTTTTAAATAAGAGATTCTCAGCACTACTGAATTCCCAGTCCAGCCTCCCCGGATTTTTCATTGATCCTTGATTTTAGAAAAAGGACGGCTGGAGCATGTTGACAAAATTGAGAAGCTTGTACCTTGAAAAATCAGTAGTCAGCAGGATTCAGCTGAACTGTATGAAATAACTTTGTTGTTCATTGGTTTCATAAATATTAATTGTCCTGTGTCTGAATTTGGAGATAAATGCACAATCACTTCGAGCCACTCCCTAGGTAACTCACTATAATACTTTATTATTTGTTCTATATAAAATATAGTATTTTGAAGACTTAGCCTCTTCATGTGCTTTTACATTTACAGTACTCAAATGCTCATCCTTTTTAAGATTGCTGTGGCAGCTGCTGTTTGTATCTCCTGATTGATTATTACTCCTCTTTAGATCAAAGTCATCTAATGATGTCCTAGTGATAATCATCACTAGACTTCTGTCCAAAACTCAAAAGTAGGAAACGGATGTAAAAAACAAACTAATTCCAAAGTTCAGAAAACGTTTTGACATCTTTGCTTTGTTTTCAGGGACCAAACTAGATTATTTGCATTTTCGGTGTCACTTGGAAGTAAATTAATTGCTAGGCTTCAAAATGCTGTTCCATGAATAGCATCTAATAGAGTCGCTACATTCCAACAGGCTCATTTACAAGTGACTGGGAAAGCTTCAGCACTGTTGCACATTATTTGGATAGTCAATGGCAGTTCACGTTTTCAAGCTCTGTATATTTGTTTTGTATATGTTAAATTTGTTCACTTTAGGACTATATTATTGTAACCATTAATAGCTTGCTTTTGATAAAAGTGGATTCTAAAAAGCATGAATAAACTATTGGCTTGTTTCACAAAGGTTTTCAGGTAATTTGTTGATGTTACTTATTATTGACTTAATGTCCTAATCATAATACTGTATAAGTTTGAGGAAATGACAACTCAGTCTACAAGAACAAATGGGATCCATTATCTTTATCGTACTTTTTTTAGCTTTAATCTGATCCAAGGTACCTTTATGTTTTGTTATTTAATAGAACAGTCCATGTACAGTATATATATACAGTATATATATATAAGGACTCTGTTTCTAGAATTGTAATTATAGCAATTTAATTTTCATATTTCTTATGACAATATTATTTAATCTAAAATAAGTGTACAATATAATGGTTAAATACCATATTTTTTAAATGTATTCTTAAAAGATGTACATGTCTAATAATGCATTTTTTGTCAACAAGTGTTTACATATTTATATTTGACCTAAAACACACTACAGTATTCTTTTCATACTTGTTTTTAGTTTTTTAATGATTTTATTTTTTTACAGATATTGGAATGTGAATTCTATCTATTAGAACTAATGGTGAGTTCAATGTTAGATATAAGTTTTTAATGGGAGGTTTTTGTAGTATTAGAATACTGAGTAATGAGCCACAAACAAGTTTCTAAAAGTTTATAATTTTGTAATTGTATACCTCAGAAGATATATGACAAAAAATTGCCACAGGTAATATAGCTGATGATTCCTAGGAGGAAGTGGGAGGTGTAATGTACACATTTGATTTCTTCGGCTTGCTGCAAGAATGGCTGACATTACTTTCGTATTTTACAGGATTGCTGTTTAATAGTGTACCATCCCTATAGACCGCTGCTTCAGTATGTGCAGGACATGGGGCAAGAGGACATGTTGCTGCCTTTAGCATGGTACATAGTTTGATAAAACAGATTAAGTCATATTTAAGATTTATGAGTGGACTAGGGTTAGAATCCCATACTCTTAATACTTATAATTAATAATAATTGTTTACACTTATATAGCGTTTTTCCGGACACTCCACTCAAAGCGCTTTACAGGTAATGGTGACTCACCTCCACCACCACCAATGTGCACCCTCACCTGGATGATGCAACGGCAGCAATAGTGCTCCAGTGCTCTCACCGCACACCAGCTCTCAGTGGGGAGGAGAACAGAGTGATGAAGCCAGTTTAGAGATGGGGATAATTAGGAGGCCATGATAGTAAAGGCCAATGGGAAATTTGGCCAGGATGACGGGGTAACACCCCTAGTCTTTTCGAGAAACACTGAACACCAATTAGCATGAATAATGGAGGAGATCAGATTTTTTCATTTCCTGGTTTGCAACTAAGCAGATTTTTGTATGTTTAGACATTTTTTCACTTTGTACATAAGTTAACATAGTGAACTTTGTAACAGTGTGTGGAATAAATTACTGGCTGGTGCATTTTAATTAGAATGAGATTTGTATTGTTACTTTATTTTATGTCATTTATGTTTTCCTATACAGGAGGATTGTGAATGACACTTACAGAACGGATCTCTGTCTTTTGTATCCCCCGTTTATGATTGCCTTAGGTAAGACTTGGATTTCTTTTTCTGTTCACCAAAATATGATCATGCGGTAGTTAGAACTGTTACTAAAGCCCTTTGAGCTGTTCCCATAGACTCAGTGTAGTGTTTTATGCCAGTGTGCAGCTTCATTCCATCAATGCTGTTCAGTATATAAATTATTAGTTTCATTATGAAGTACTTTCAGATCTGTAGTGGCTCAGAAAGACACAACATATGATTTTGTTTAAATGGACAGTTAACAATATTAATGTCATGGTAATCTTGTAGGTTTGTGTAAGACAAAGAATAACGCATAATATACAAATCAACCTCATGAAACTGTGGCAGTTTAGTTTGAATAACTTTGCAGGATTCAAACTGTGATTGCAGAAAGAAAAGCACTCCAGCACATGTGCTAGAGATGTTTATGAAATGTTTTACTTTCCAGCTTGCCTACATGTTGCTTGTGTTGTGCAGCAAAAGGATGCAAGACAGTGGTTTGCTGAGCTTTCGGTTGACATGGAAAAGGTAATAGTGCAGTTTTTCGTGTATGCGTTTATGATTTGTAATATTTTAATAAGCCAAATAATCTTTTGTACATATCTGCTTTGATTTTGTATTTAATAAATCGATGGCAGGCTATATAGAAACATTAATTATCATAAATCCTGAAAACTGCATTTACATAGAGACAGGGATGGTGTAGTGATTTTTGTTTTTTGGCTTTTGGTTATCAAGTGGATGCTTCCAACTTTCTGTTCTCTTTGTAGTCTTTAGAGTTAACAGTTTACAAAATAATGAATAGTGTATAATAACACACACCAATTTACATTGTTTTGCATTAATCCATTGGGTTTTGTTGAGTTGTGCATGTTATCAGGTTTTAAAGCTATCTAAAATGACTCTTTGGATAGATCCTGGAAATCATTAGAGTCATTCTGAAGTTGTATGACCAGTGGAAAAACTTTGATGACAGAAAGGAAATGGCTGCAGTTCTCAACAAGATGCCTAAACCAAAGCCTCCTCCTAACAGGTACACATTTTATTGATCCATATAATGTATACATATTGCTTGGATAATTCTTGAAATTATTATCTGAATTACTATAGAAGATTACTGAACACAACAAAATAAACCACTGGATATTAAATTAGAAAGCACAGGTATTATCGTATAGTGCTATTTTATCCAATTTTGAAACTAAAAACCAATCTCTTTAGAGTTTGGTGTCATTTTGGCAAAGTAGGGTCAGTTGCATTTCAATTTTCATTAAGCATGAGTGATATTTAACCTTGATATTTGGTCTCGGGAATTTCAGAATGCTTGTAACTCATTTTGATATTCAGATATGTTAATCTGAATGTAAGCAATTTGCTAAACTACAACACTTAGATCATTTAAAATCTCTAATACTGTGGTCTTAGTGATGCAAGTTAGCTTTCTGTGTGCAGACTGGTAATTTTCATTTTCGTAAGAAGTTTCATCCAATGCTTAGTGGAATTATGTTTTCACTGTGTTGAAGTTTTTTAATGTAATAGTTCATGACTTAATAGATGAAAATTTACTATTTAAACTCTGTCTTTCTGCGTAGGGAGCAGTCCACATCCTGTACAAGTTATCTTTGACATTTTACATGAATTCCTTAAATTATATATATTTACCAGGTGGACACAAACCACCAGAGTGGTTCTAAGAGGATTAGGGCTTTACATATTATTATTTGAACAGTTATGCTGCTCACAAAAAAATGAAACTATTATTAACTTTATTTAAACCTTCTTACCTTTCTTTTTTCCACACAGCGAAAGTGACCAGAGTTCCAATGGAAATCAGAACTCTACCTACAATCAGTCTTAGGTTACATGTGGAACAGGAAATGCAGCAATGGAATACAGTGCATCAGAATCTGTTTTAACCTGGGAGCAATACACACTTATTATTCAAGAATGAATGGTGGTCCGTTGTATGGGCTGGTCATTCTTGGATTTATGGTACCATCTCCAATTTGTCCACTGGACAAGATGGGTATTTAAATTTTTATCCTGAATTATGTGTAGACTTTTGAATTAATGGTAGGCTGCTGGAATACATCTTGATAGCCCACCACTTTAAGGCACTCTATTAATGTGTATGGCCTTTATGGCTGTAATGCTTGAAACAGAGAGAACTGATGTACCTTATGAACCAAAACTAAACTGCTGGGTACAATCGGTATGAAATCAGACAAAGCTCATAAAAAAGCTATAGACTTGCTATATGCCGATCCTGACTTCCTTGAAGAGTCCCAGAGTGTTCACAGGGTTAAAGTAGTGGATTTCTTGAAAGTGGAGGTGTGATTGTGGAAAGTTGATTGATCATATAAATATAAATGTTTAAGTGGCAAGTGGTTGGTGGGTGTTCCTTTTTTTGCACACCATATTTTAGCAGTACCTTCAGCAATAGATTTCTGTTCTATTAGAGTCCATAAAAGAGAGCTTAAGTTTACAAATGTAAGTGTGTTGGTGTGCTAAATGACCTTACAATTCTATGTCTGATTTTAGGGGGCATTATGGTTATTTCTGTAATGGATATCTTTTGAGTGCAAGTTGAGATCTTTTTGAAAATGCTTAAATGTAAAAAAATTATATAAGGCTAATTTAAGGTAATATTTTTACTTTTTATCATGCCCATTTTTTTAGTTCTCAGAGCTGTGAGACAGAACTGCACATTGTGATTGTTCAGCCAAACTCATCATTTACCACCAAAAGCCAGCTTTTTATTTGGTCCTACTTGGTACTTCATTTGTACATATGTATATGTTCACTTGTTAATTTCGGGCTCACACCCTTCAAGGCAATTACATGTAGGAGCAAATGTTAAGTGCGAGGAGTTACTACTCATTAATAAAAGGATACTATACATGTAGTTAGCATTCGTCTATTAAACATAATTGAAGAAATCCCACACATAAACTGAAAATGAAAAATGATCATGTACTTTCAAAACTTTTAAAATTCTTGAAATGTTTTGGTATTTTATTATTGCTATTACTATTTATGTTACTTGGCTTTTCACTTCAGAAATGCATGAAAGCACAGAACACATTAAGATTATGAATATGGATGAGTTGTTCAGTTATCTTCAAAACTAAAATTGAATGCATTGTACCTTTATTCATTTTTTGAATAGCTGTATAGCTGGTTGGTAATCAGCACAGCATTTGTTTGGCAGACCCATATCTCTTTTGGAGCAGTGTAATTGGGACAATACTTTCAGCACAGAAAAGATGGCTACCGTTAACAAGTACCTGGAAAAACAACAAGTGTCAATTTGGAAATTCCTGAGTGATCACGTAGTGGCTTTTGTATGAAACACTGAAGTTTAAAAGTGGCAGTAGTTTTTTTATATTCACGTGTAAGCTAAGAAAGTCTTAACTGTTTAGCAATGTGTATTTGCCTTAAGGGACTACAGTAATGTTTTGAAAGTGTTGGCAAAAATGTGAGTTCAGTGTCTCTTAATGGGTACATAATACAGTTTATTGGACTGTATTATACACGTGTGGACCCCTTTCTAACGGGAACTTTTTATTTTCCATCTATCACCTGCTGAAACACTGGTTGAAGACAAAAATGCTTGAATGCCTTAAGAAAGCTGCTGGTTTCAAAATGATAAAACTTGACAAATGCAGACTGTGAAAATGTCTAAAAATGAAATGTAATTATGATGGATTCAGCTGTTCAAAGTAGTGTTTAATATAGTAGCTGAATTTGGATATTATTACAGTATATTTTCTTTGTCATATACAAACAAAAAGAATATGGGAATAAGGGATTGATCCCTGAAAGTGTTTTACACTATTTTTAAGTTAACTCATTTTATTAGTAAATTTCATGCTTGCTTCTGTTCAAGTAGCCCTTTCTTTATTGTATGCATTAGTTTTAGATCCATCTGAAAAGCCTTTAGGTGAACATATGTTGCTTTAATCATTTTTTTTAATCCACTCATGTTCAAGTACCACTTTTTAAAATCACAAATAAAGTATTACTTGAAATTTGTTGTTACTGTCTTACCAAAACTCCTAAGTGCAACTCGAGCACTGTATAATTAGAATATCACAGGCTTTGCAGTTTCCAGTGAAATTAAGTTTTATGTATGGTTGTAAACATCCTAATTACTAAAACTGACACCTATAACTACAGTGCCATGAATAAGTATTTGCACCCTTCCTGATTTCCTCTATTATTGCGTATTTGTCACACTGGATGTTTTCAGATCTTTAGACAAAATCTAATATTGGATAAAGGGAACCCGAGTGAACAAATAACACTTTTTTATTATTTATTGTATTTAATAAACAAAGTTATCCAACACCCATATCCCCCATGTGAAAAAGTAATTAAACTTAATAACTGGTTGCAACCAAATGCTTCCTATAATTCAACATCAGTCTTTCACATTGCTGTGGAGGAATTTTAGCCCACTTTTCTTCGCAGAACTGCTTTAATCCAGAAACATTGGTAGGTTTTTGAGCATGAACTGCTCGTTTCAGGTTCTGGCACAGCATCTCTATTGGGTTTAGGTCTGGACTTTGACTAGGCCACTCCAAAACTTTAATTTTGCTTCTTTTCAGCCATTCAGATGTGGACTTGCTTTTATGTTTTGGATCATTGTCTGGCTACATGACCCAACTATGCTTCAGATTCAGCTTCAGGTCACAGACAGATGACCAGACATTCTCCTTAAGAATTTGTGATAAAGAGCAGAATTTATGGTTCCTTCAATTACGGCAAGTCGTCCAGGTTCTGAGGCAGCAAAGCATCCCCACACCATCACACCACCACCACGTTTGCTGGTATGATGTTCTTACTGTGAAATGCTGTTTGCTTTACACCGGACATAATGGGACATCCAAAAAGTTCCACTTTTGACTCATCTGTCCATAGAACATTCTTCCAAAAGGCTTGGGGTCATCCGGGTGCTTCTTGGCAAATGAGAGACGAGTATTTATGTTCTTGTTTAGCAGTGGTTTCTGCCTTGCTACTCTCCCATGAAACCCATTTTTGCCCAGTCTCTTTCCGATTGTGGAGTCATGAACACTGACCTTAGCTGAGGCAAGAGAAGCCTGCAGTTCTTTGCTTATTTTTTAAGGATCTTTTCTGACTTCTTGGATGATTTTACACTGTGCCCTTGGAGAAATGTTGGCAGACCAACCACTCTTGGGAAGATTCACTACTGTTCCAAGTGTTCTCCCTTTGGAGATTGTCTCTGTCTGTGGTTCGGTGGACTCCCAAAGCCTTAGAAATGGCTTTGTAACCCTTTCCACACTGATAGATATAAGCAACGTTTTTTCTGATCTCTTCAGGAATTTCCTGAAGAAATGCAGGCGGAGCGGTGGCTCTGTGGCTAAGGATCTGTACCTGTGACTGGAAGGTTGCCGGTATAAATCCCACAGCCGGCAGAGGAATGCTACTCCGTTAGGCCCCTGAGCAAGGCCCTCAACCCCAACTGCTCCAGGGGCGCTGTACAATGGCTGACCCTGTGCTTTGACCCCAAGCTTCTCTCCCTGTCTGTGTCTCATGGAGAGCAAGTTGGGGTATGCGAAAAGACGAATTCCTAATGCAAGAAATTGTATAGGGCTAATAAAGCAATGTTATTATTATTATTTATCCTTTGATCGTCGCCTAATGTGCTTGTTGAATCTTTGTGCTAGCAACTTGACTGTGATGGTAAGGGTCAAAATAAGTGAGGTTTATATTGAGCAGGGCTGGCTGTAATCAAGCCTGGCTGTGTTCAATCAACTGACTCCAATTATCCCTTTAATTGGATTGATTTAATTGATTACTTTTTCACAATGACAACTGGCGTTGGATAACTTTGTTCATTAAAAAGGTTAAATAAGTAAAATGTTATTTGTTCACTCAGGTTCCCTTTATCTAATAATAGATTTTGGTTAAAGATCTGAAAACATTCAACATCAAAAATATGCAATAATAGAGGAAATCAGGAAGGGGGCAAATCCATTTTTACAGCACTGTATAAGCATATATTTTTGGCAAAACCTTAGATGTTTTTGAGAACAATACTAGTACAAAGGGACAAGAAATGCAGTGGGTTTTAATTTTCAAACTTGCAAAAGTTTACATGAGTATAGAATATGCACAAGAGATACAATCTTATTTAAACTGTTTTATTTGACTATTGCTGTTTCTGAGCCTTCTGTTACTCCGCTATATCTCTAATCAATGCACAATATTTTTAAGACTGTTTAATGAGGAACATTTTTAAACTGGAAGCACTCTGTATTGTGTTTTTCCTCAAACTTGGTCTCAATGTTGAAGTGTGCTGACCCAGTCCAACAAGCAGGAATGTTGTTTAGTGGGTGAAATTTAGTAATTTTGCCTTTCTAAGACATGGTATATTTCTCACTTTTAATAAGAGTGATGCATCCACAAGAATATGAATTCTCTTGTTCTGTCAGTATAAAAACTTATGGATACAGCATTTAATGTCCATTAATAGACAGCAGCAGCGCATGACCACGTGTCCTTGCTATACACTTGTCTCATGATTAATCTGTAAATTGTATAAAGCTGGAAATTCCTATAATGGTGGTAGCCATGAATCTCCATTAATAATTTTTAATATACATAAATCAATGGATATTTCTCATGCATTCTCAAATGCGATTAAATTAAATTAAACAAACTGAGGTGTTTTCTTAATATTTTTGCATAAACCTGTTCTGTTTATCTCAATAGAAAACAAGTGACCTTAACAGTACAATTATGTACAGTACATGGGGCATCTTCAGCAGTAACTACAGAAAATGGCAATGCAAAAGACAGATGCATATACACGCAGTTCTGTATGTCAACAACAAGGGGACATGACCACACTTAAAAAATGTGAAAAGTCCAAGAATAAAAAATACTCCTTAACAGTTAACTATCACAGATTTTAAATTAACCTTTATATATATGGGGACACGTGTATACAGATACTAAATGTAAAGCATAAAAGCAAAAATGTAAAAAAATAATGTAATTGATTACAGGGACACAGAACAAGGAAATTCTATTACCTATACAGTACATAGATAAGGCTCATATTAAAAGATACCAAGAAATCTTTCTAACTCCTTAAATTGATTAAACGCTTTTACAATGACACCTTTCACTGGGTGATAATCAGAGGACATTTTTTCTTCCATATCATCTACGGACAGCCAATGATTAAAGTGCAATTTCTAGAACGCAGCCCCACTGTAATATCTGAACTGTAAAGCCATTTTTCTTTCAGAAAAATCAAACTTTGCACATGCACAAAACCAGCTTTGGAACAGAGATCGGTTATACAGACCATGCTTCTTCTTAAATTGGATGTAAACAGGAGGCATTTTTCATGGAATCAATCATTAGATGTTTTTCTTCCATTTGATTTTTTCAGGTAGTGGTTTCAAACCACTATTCAATACTGTAAAACCCCTTTCAGTGATAAAGTCCTTAGGTTTTCCTGTGCAGTAATTCATTCTTCACCCATTCTTCCCAACCTCCAGGATAATGCTGCACACTGCAAGGAAGTAAATAATAAAAATGGTTATTTTCAGCAACTTAAAAGATTGAGCAATTTCCATCTTAGAATGTTAGATAGCACGTTGATGAATGAGGTAATGAATTTAAACATTTCTTTCCTATGAAACTTCTATGTCTCATTTCAAATGCTTAAAATAAAGGGTTATTCATCTAGGTAAATGTACTCCATAATTCCTATGAATTTTCAAAGGTGCAAATCTAGTAACATGCAATGCAAATCTTTTTTAGCCTATGAATCATAATTTCCAGACGTATTTGCCAGTTAAGGGAAAAAAAGAATATGTACAGTAATGCTTTTTTGATTGACTGTTTTTTGCTTGAGAAACCAGATATTACATGTTATTATTAGCCCCCATTTATACCTGAATTCATTTAGATTCTTACAATAGTGAAAATAAATGATTTGTAGCATTTTCAAGCAAATAAATGTACATTTCCATCACTTTCTTGATACATTCTGGCATCTTCAGAGAGCAATGATAAACAGATATTTCTCAAATGATTTTAAAGGAATTCATTAAAAAAAAGTTTTGGCAATTTGTAATTTTGTCATCTCACTGCAGATATGTATTTGGGATTTTAAAATATCTGTTATGATGTTTGTTTTTTTATTAAGCCATAGACATTGTTATATATATATAGAATTTAAAGTGAAATAATAAACTGTCACCCTTTCCAAAAAGACAGGTCTTAATTTGTCCAAAGCACTGAAATTCACAATTAGTTGCATAAAATAGTTATGTTATATATACAGTTCTAAGAGCTGATCTCAAGTGTGAAAGTACTTTACTAGTCTAATGATTCTCGTGAGGACATACTCTTGTTTATATGTTCTACAAATGAGAATGGACTTTTTTCATTTCCTAGTCACAAAAAGACGCTCACTTGGAATATCCTAAAGATACAGCTATGTCCAGGGCTTTTTTGCTCCTAACGCCAGCAAGGCAGGAAAAGATAATGTTCTCAGACTGTGATGGCATATCTGAACCATATTTCTCCTTGAACTCTTTAGGGTCCAGTTTCAGGGCCTGGTCAACCTGTCCCACTGTGAAGAACAAGTAAAGAAGAGTGGTTACTGTGTATCTTTCACCCTGGGGAAGGAGACGATGACATCACTGCAAGACTGCTGAGGAGGATGTTTTGACCAAAACAAACAGCAAAACTGAAGGTTTCAAGGCAACCCTTTTGGAAGTTTTATTTTGAGAACAGTTCTCCTGTTTATTTAGGTATTCAAATAAAATGAGTCTGCACTTATTGCATGCAGACAAGATACCTGACCATACTACTTCTGGATAATACTGTAAGAAAGAAAACACAACGTTTCAGCCGTGGAGCCTCAGAGAAGGCCGAAACGTTGTGTTTTCTTTCTTTTCTTTTCAGCATGGAATAAACCTATTACTTGTTGCTAAAAAATTAAGTAGTCCACAGAAATGTGATTACTAGCGAGTGACGAATAATTACAAAAACAATCGTAGGTAAAAGCAAACGAAACACTCCGTGTCTACTTACAGGGAACATTTACTGACCCAGGGATCTGCCCATATTCTCTGAGTTCCCACGGTTCTCTGACATCAATAACCACAACCTCGTCTCTGGCTGCGAGCAGCTGCTTCAACTTTTCATAGGACACATCTACGTTGGTCGCAGTACTACTACAAGTGCGGAAGACAGGATCTCTCTGACGGGAAACTAGAAACCAAGTTAGGTTATCAGCCCAGAGCTCTCAATGAAGTCGAGATCACTTCTGCTGTAATGTAATTTTATGTGGAACCAAAAACAACTACAGAAACTCAGGAAGATCAGTTTGTTCATGCAACATACAGTAAAACAGGTCTTCGCAAGCATACTGTAGAATCAGTTACGACTAGAGAGAACTGCTTTCAGTCGCCAATGCTGTAGTTGCGGATTGACTTCGAAATGTTAAAAAGCAACCAAACACTACTAATGATGACAAAACCATGGCTTTTCAGAAACTGTTTCACACTCACATATCATATACGTCGAGGACGTCTTCGCCGGATTCTTCGCGAGCAGAAGTGATTGTCTGCAAGCACAAGAAAAGTCCCGAGTTGCAACATTCCTATACAATAAAATTCTAGGAATGATTTCCTTTAGCCGCAGACCCCCAATTGCGGACATTTCGAAAATATTTTGAACGTCGGGGGGGGGGAAATGGAAAACTTCAGTCGCACAAATACTGCTTATCCTGCGATAGTGAAGAGGTCACCTGCCCTGCACACGGCGCCTGCGCACTGGTGCAGCCCGAGCCGCTGCGCTCGTGTGGGCGTCGCTCCGTTGTCGTATCGCTGCAGTCGCTAAATATGCGGTACACAGTCCCGGGAGGTCCTGCTTTCGATGAAACACTGCTTACACTTAAACATTTTCCGCTCAAACCGCCTCTTCATTGTTTTCGCAAACACACGATTGCATAAGGGATTGCCATTTCATAGAAAAAGCCTTCCAGACATTATGAGCAAACTGGCAGGCATAACGCTCTTGGAATGGGAGAGTTGTCGCATCAACCACGTTGCAACTTTGCACAGGGCGCTAGGTGGGATTTCACACAGCACTGGACGCCAGCCCATCGCAAGGCAATACAACTTTATACATCCATACATTTTTCAACTTCTTACAGCAAAGACTTAATTGTTCTGCGAACGTAAACTGCATTTTTTTGGTTCTGTTTCGTGCTTCTAAAGTGTTAAACACCATGATGCTAAAAATAAAGAAGCGTGACAAACACCAAGGTTTCCAAGACGTGAATACCAGATAAGAACAAACCACGCCCAGAAGAATATGGCAATAAACAGCCAACCGAACCGAAAAGCTCTAGTAACATCTAGACCAAACTTTGCCCTCAGTAAATTGCACCTGGGCAGTTTGGTCGTTTAGAGAAGTTCAAGCAACAGCACCGCTGTGTTTAACCCAACTGGGCTTCCGTAGGGCGAAATGTTTTGAGGTCTCTGCACGTGACCGTCTGAGCTCCTGTTTCTCGGGGTTAGGAAATGCTTGTATGTCAGTGTGTTGTTGTGATTGTTAAGAATATTCTCGAAGTTAAAAACACACAGAAGCAAGAATTGTATTTTGAGCTTCTCTACAATAAACGGAAAACAAATTGTTCAGGTTTCAGAGCCACTAACTACATACCATAAAGGTAAGTCGTTTTCGAAATGTCTATTAGTTCGCTAGCCAGGTCTGTGTAATTTGATTTATTTTAATGGAATTTCCTTTCTTTTCATTGTAGTTTGTCCGTTGTGCGCTTTAAGACTTTATTATACAACATCAAAATAAAAGTGAAGGAAGGCTTCCATTTAATGTAACTTCGCAGTTACCGTACCCTGGAAGTATTACGGTTTTCTCTGAAATTCAGAAAAGTTCAATAAAAGTCTGTTGGTCCCTGGGTTGTTTTATTTCCCCCTGATGAGGGAGCTTGACGTTTTTCAATTTTCATATGATATTGAGCTTCTGGTTGTGTGCTGTAATGGAAGAAGGCCTATTCAGCCTTAACATTGTGAAGTTTTTAATTGGCGAATAATCCGAACTATGGTTAGATTTTTTTGCAGTTGCATTGGAGGATACTAATAATAGTTTTATATAACGCCTCATGTCAAGACACCTCAAAGCAGTATTGCTTTTGTTTTGGTAAGAAAATTGTGTGCAAAGGAGGGGCTTCAGTTTATTCAAAAAAGCACTATCACCTGTCAGTAAGGCTGAGTCAGGCCAGCACTGGGATGGGAGATCACCATTATAAAAAAAGCGGGTGTTTGCTCATGTGGTTCTTGTGGACACCTAGGTGGCGCTCTTTCTTTTGGACTGGGATTTGCCATCTGCTCTTCCAGTATGGTGACTGGGGACACTGGGCTGGCACAAACATTTCACCATTGATTAGATTAGTGAAGTAATTTGGCATTTACTCACCTGATCTGCTTTGTATTGTGGCTTTTGCCATATAACTATGAATCTATGAATTGGCTTCATTACTCTGCTCTCCTTCCCACTGATAGCTGATAGTGTGTTGTGCGTTCTGGTGCACTATGGCTGCTGTCGCATCATCCAGGTGGGGCTGCACATTGGTGGTAGTGAAGGGGAGTCCCCATTACTTGTAAAGCGTCCAGAAAAGCGCTATATAAATGTAAGCAATTATTATTATTATTATAACGAGCACCATATGTCACCCAGGCGGTTGCTGCACTTCATTTTTGTGTTAGCTTGTTTGGGATCCTTTGCGATGAACAACGTGCAGCAATATGTCTCTGCCCACTGTTGCCCTTGGCTGCTGATGTCTTTCCTCCGGAGTTTCATGCAAACGTCATCTTAGACGCGGTGGCTCCTTGAAACATCAGCAGGTTGAGATGTCATGGTCAGTGAAGCTCCTGCCAAATTACAACAAGACAATGATTCAAAACATACCTCAAAATCAACCATGAACTTCAAGAAATGAAGGATTAAGGTTTGGGAATGGCCTTCAGGGTCCCCAGACTTGAATATTATTGAAAATCTGTGGGTAGATCTCAGACATGCAGTGCATGCAAGATGACCTAAGAATATTTCTGAACTAGAAGCGTTCTGCAAGAAAGAGTGGGGAAAAAAATTCTAAAGCACAAATAGAAAGACTGTTAGCTGGCTACAAGAAACGTTTGGAGGCTGTGATTTCTGCCAAAGGGGGTGTTACTAAGTACAGACTGATAGAGTGCCCAAACCTTTGCACATGCCACATTTATTTATTTTTTTTCAATCTGTTCAATTCAGAAAATAATTAGTAACAGTGCATTAACATTTGCAGTAATATGTCAAGTTTAAGTTTGTTCACTGGAGAGTTTGTGTTAACTTCTTTTCACTTTGAAAATCAACAAAATGTGTGATTTGGCCAGGGGTCCCCAGACGTTTGCATACAACTGTATATGGCATACCTTAGCCGTACTGGCACCCATCTTAATGTATACCTTTAGAATGCTGGGATGTTATCTGCTTAATTAGCACGTGAGCCGCACCTATTGTATGTGGAAACCCTGGCTTTCAGTATACTGTACATGGTGCCCCTCATTAACCCACGTGTTTACATTCTTTTTGCCCTCTTTAACAGAA
Organism: Atractosteus spatula; assembly: GCF_055471065.1. NCBI lineage: Eukaryota > Metazoa > Chordata > Actinopteri > Semionotiformes > Lepisosteidae > Atractosteus > Atractosteus spatula. The sequence continues at coordinate 47,598,671 of NC_142707.1, read as the reverse complement.
GTTACACTCATGTTAAGATATAGTTATGTAGTAAACATAGTTATGTAATTTGCATTAAATGCAAAGTTTTGTTATCCAAAAGATATTCAAGAAGTGAAACTTGTCAGATTTATTCCAAGGTTCGTCAAAGTAAAATTAGCCTTAATATGAAGGCAGGATATGTATAGCCTGACATCCTTCCCATAAATAGTTGCAAGGTTAAAATAACTTGAGTGTACTGTTTGGCGCAAGAGAAATAAGGAGTGAATATTTTAATGTTATGGTAGAATTCAGTTTTCTTAGTGTAATATATAAATTAACATCACGTTACTTTGATAAAATGTCCTATTGCAACAAAGAATGCAGTACTATTGTATGAAAACAAAATACTTTAATAGTATTGCATGATATGTTGTCTTATAGATCATGTCTTAAATATGTTACACTTTATCGCTTCTATAATTGTTCTTACAGTCATAACATATCTTTTACTGTTTAAGGTTTAATTGTGTTGTTCTCTAATACAGGTATATAATCTGATTTAGCTCATAACATCATCATCATCAGGCAGTTTCACTCTTTGAATTTTTTTAATGCTGACAGAGTGGTGAACATTTTTAACAGCTCCCTGTGTTTTTTTTTTGCAGGTACAGATGCGGTTAAAAGATCCATTCTCTTTAAAAGCTTCCGAAATGACAAAGCGGTCGAACAGGCCAAGAAAGCCTAGAGAGGAAGAGTCCTCAGATGAAGTCAGTGGTAAGGCTTAAGCATTTCTCTCCTCATCATAACTGGGCAAAATGCAAAACCACTATTCTTTGTTTAACAAAATACATCTTGCTGCTTTTAATGATGGACACATTTTTCTTATTGCTCATTGAACATTTTGTCAGAAACGATGTTCTTTTTTTTTGTAGGATGGAATACATAAAAAAGCAAACCTGCAATTCAGTCAAAACTGATTAGAAATTTAGAATACATTGTACATTTTTGTACAATTAAAGGGGTCACCACTGAAACAAACATTTCATGCATTTCATTTTCTTATCTCTATGCCGTGTTTTCTGTTTCCTGACCTTTACATGGTTCTCAGGTTAATGTTGCACTTTTTCATGGATTTCCTTTCTTTCTTATTCATCAGGGATGACATGTCAGCATGTGAGCAAGGCAGTTGATTTGAGCTCTGTGAAGAAAGCAGTGTCACAAAACCTGTGGTCGGTTTGTTCAGAGTGTCTTAAGGAAAGGACAGTCTATGATGGAGAGCCTGCAGGCCCTTTTGATATTTTGGTGTGTCTCAAATGTGGTTTTCAGGTAAGGGAATCTGGTGTTTACTCGTCTGATAATTACAATAGCAGCAATAAATTGTAAATATGTAAGCCTTATTGCTTTTTGCTTTCTGAGTGCAGTCTTTTGCTTTGCTGCAGTTTGCAGATTTTGCCTTTGGATTTGACACAAATAGTAAACTAGGACATTTTATCACAATTAATCTCCAGATTGGTCCTTATAGGGTCGTCAGGAATATATTATTTATTATTTCATAGTATATTATTAAAAACATACAGCTGAGATTCAGCATTTACAATCCCTTCTCCTGAAGCACATATATTATAACCAGGAAATCTCTAGATGGGACTCAGATAAAAGAAGGTAGAGTGCACTAAGACAGTGCTTTATGTATGTTTTGCACTGGCAAGTTGACCATCTGGTTTTGAAATACAGTGCAGCAAGGGGACTGTATTATATTAGTTGCAAACCAGACTTAGGCCTTGGTTACATGAGTCAGTGTGCTGGCAGCATTAATTATAGCAGTCTGTTGCCTGTTATGTCATTGCATTCGATTTCACTGAGTACACCAGGCAAGTACATTCAATGCAAATTGCCATTCATTTACGCAATGTCCAGTCACGCTTTCAGAGACTGGTAATGGATAATGTTTAAAACCACAGCGTGGAGAAACGGAAGTGGCATTTTTCTGTTTTTTCTCTCTTTATCAAACCATTGTAATCAGGTAGGTTATACAAAGTGGTTGTACGAGAGTTTGCTTTTTAAAAGTAAATCTCCACTTGATTACCAAATCAGAAGACTGTAATTCACGGCCATCTTTCCCAAAACTTTTTAAAGTATGACATTGTGGAATCATTTTTAATATTTTTATTTTTTTTTTGTACACCAGGGCTGTAACCAGTCTGATGGACAGCACTCCACTAAACACTTTCAGGCTGTACATGCAGAATCCCACTGTATTGTAATGAGCCTTAGCACATGGAAAGCATGGTAAGAAATATGTTACAATTGCTTATTTTTGGTAATCTCTTAATATTTAAAGTTAATTAAGAGTTGGTTTATATTTTTGTCGAATCATGGTGTTATAGATCATTTTAATGTGTAACACTATTTAGGACTGAAAAAACAGTTTGTGTTTTGATTCCAAATGTTTTAATAAAGGTTTTTTGATAACAAGCAACAACTGTAACCAATTATTTTTCTCCAATACAGGTGCTATGAATGTAATGAGGAATTATCAACACACTGTAACAAAAAAGTTCTTGCTCAGACAGTGGATTTTCTTCAGAAGCATTCAGCAAAGGCATCCTCTGGTAAAATTATTTAGATTTCTACATCTGGGAAAATATTATAAGGAATTATGTGGTCAATAATGTAGCAGGTTAGAAGAATGCCATTCAGAGAAAGGTCAAAGCTGTTGAAACTAGTAGCACTTTAAAAGCGCCGAGGTGTTTTTTTCTATTGTAATAAACTTAAAATTTACTGTACGTGTAACAAATGTCTACTATATTTAAATAAACGGGCTTGACACAAGAATAATATCGGTGACACATAAGAGGGACAGGCTCGCCCACAGTAGTAATAGGGAACTCTGATTTGTTCTTCAGACAGGACCTGACAGATGTTTAGAGAGATGGGTGTATACTTTGAATTTGGGTATTTTGTTAACAGACCTAAGTATTGCTTATTTCTGCATATTAGAAAATATCTTTAAAATATTAAAAATCTTGTTTACCTATTCAAAGAAGTTTAAATCTTTAAGAACCTTGAAGAGTCAGTATAACTACATGCTCTGTGAGTTTGCTGTACCCATTTTTCAGATGTCAATACATTAAGAAGCTTTCAAAATTGTTCATGGTAAAACCTGCTAGGTCTTTATAATCACCCTCTTAACTGTAAGATTTTAAATATATCTGGTCATTTTGTAAAGAGTAGATTTATGCTGACTTGTGAACCTGAAAATGCGCTGAAGGAAAAATATACCACAAATTCAAATACTATTCATTGCAATGCAGTGGATAGTACATTGAAGTACTGTACTTTATTTAATTTATAACAGCGTAATATACTGTATATATTTTTTCACTTGCTTACCAGAAGTAAAGAAGTTTTGTCAGTGGTCATTTCATATGGATAGATTGTTTTTTAAAACTGTTTTATCTAAGTATTTTATTAGTTCTTTATTAACACAGTTTAGATGAAATGCTTTAAAAGGGCACAAAAGATTTTTAATCTGTTGATTGGAAGCTGATGCATTTGTATTGTTAGAGGAAATTGTTTTATATATAAGTCAACAAATTCTTTATAAAAAATTAGTAAAAACACATTTTGATAAAAGGAAAGCATTTAACCTTATTCTCTCATTAAATGGGTAGTTATGACTGTGTGATGTCGAAGGAGAGATTTAGAAGTTAAGGGCCTTATAGAATTGTAATAAACTGTTGAAAGTTATGTGGTGAAGTGTGGCCTGATCAGTCAAGTCCTCTTTTCCATGTTCTTGACAAATGGACAAGAGCACATCTGGCACCAGCTCGACAACTTCTGTGGCCCTGGGTGCTTGGCTCCAATACTGAAGGGTTCTGGTGGTTCTGTAATGTTATGGGGTTCATTTTCTTTTCCTTTTCTCTCATTCCCTTCGAAGACAAGGTCAATGCTAATACTCAATGGTTCTGAGTGATCATGGTCACCCCCTGTCACAACATTTCTTTCGTACTGGGAGGGGTGTCTTCCAAGATGACACGGTCCCCAGCCACAGAGAAAATGATGTTAGCAGTGTCATGTCATGTTTTCCGTCACCAATCTGACCCCAATCCAATATTCCTGAGATATTATGGAGCAATGCCCGAGACAACATTTTTCACTTCCGTCAGCCAGGTTTGAGCTGCTTGGTGCCACATCACTCCTGCAGAAATCCAGACTCTGGCAGACTCGGTGCCATGTAGCATCCAGGCTATGTTGGCTGCATGTGGTTGTCCAGTGCCCTGTTAAGTAACTTTAGGTGACCTTACATTTACAGTAGTGTTTCCATTTTTGTGTCCAGTACCTTTAGCTGTGATCATTTAGTAAGTTGGGGGAGATCTGTGCTATATTCAATATACAAATTACCAAATGAATAACACTTCTCGAGAATTATTTTATTCCATTACAGTGGTACTTGAACCCGCATAGTCTAGAAGTGTGATACTATTTTTTACTATGTTTTCCTTATCTTTTTACTCATTATGCTTTTTTTAAATGTTTTTTATTAGTGGCAAGTACTGCAAGGTTATCAGTTTAGATTCACTCAATGTAGTATTCAAAAATCTACAGTTATCGCCAGCATTTTCCTGCCATTCATGTTGCCCATTAGCATTTAAGTGTTCCGCACCGATGTAAACATTTCCGAATAAGTGTTTTGCTAATCTTTACCTCGGTTTGTTTAAAATATGGCTGTATAGTTGAATGGTGTTAGGACTTAATGACATTTCTCTTGTCCTTTATAAATCACAGCTTCCATTAAACCAGTGGTTGTAGTCGAAATCCTTTCATACAGTGTGTGCCTGTCTTCCATTCTTAACCATTATTAGACCTTTATGAATAGAACCTATTGGATTTTTTTGGTGTTAAGATATTTTTTTCTGATGCTTATGCTTGTGTACTTAATAAAAACAGTCTTTAAGAAGGATCATGAACGGCTGAACCTCCGCTGGTAGAATAAACTAAACTCCGTCAAATTAACCTGCATGGAGTGTGCAGGGAAGCAATTTACATTCAGTGGTTGTATGGCACTCTCTAAGTGTATAAGCAACAAAACACAAAGCTTTATAATGCATGTCACAGTCACTTGAACTGCTGAAAATCACCTTGAAACAGGGCATTTGTTTGTCACTTAGTTTATTAATTGTTTTATTGCTATCCTAAATTCAGTATTAGTCAGAGTTGTTGCCTAGCTATGTTTTTTTTTATTCAGGGAAAGAATTGGATTAATTATTACAGGAAAAACTCTTGAATCCTCTGCTAAGTCAAGCAATCCTCTTGCTGGATTCTCAATATTGAAATTATTACTTTGCTCGGTATATTAGGCTGTGCAGTGTTTGTAATCAGCTATTTGAATATAAATGCTCAGTGAAGTGCATTAATGTGTTATTCACATTTCTCATTCAAAGTGTTTAGCTTCATACTACTTTCTTGTGGTATACTTTTATAGTGTGTCTGTATTTATATTATGAGCCTTGAAATTCTTAGTCTTAATGTGCATCATGGCACTAAATAAAAAAGCTCATTACTTGGTACCAAAATGGTGGAATACAGTGGCAGCAGGCAGTCTGTTTCATGCAGTCTGAGTCTTTGAGAATCAGATTGCAAAGCAAAAACAATGCTCCAATTACATTACTAATACATGGATGCATTTATTAATTACATTAAACGGTTGAGCTGATCTCCACTGCTGGGTTCCCAAAAGAATGTTCGCAGCTGTGAGTAAAGCAAATTTGATTCTGCGGTTCAGTGTGTGTATCACACACTACAGGGATTGCAGAGCTCTGCCATGCTTGTGGGAGCCAGAGGTCTAATAAATGCATGTGGAGGAAAAACAGAATCAGAAGTCTTTGCGTAGTCCCAAGAAAGTTGTCACTTAGCAGAAAAAGCTAATGAGAGCTGGAACTAAAGTTTATTCAACAGCGGCACCGCATCACTGTCCCTGGACTTTTCTCAAAAGTATAGCTTAAAGTTGATCCATTGACTCACCTGGGTTTTAATTTTGAACTCCCCAAATATAAATCATTCCATCCATCTGTCCATTTTCAGTCCAGTTCTCTGTTTGACATACTGAGTTTCGCAGATTCAGTGATTCTAACAAAACTAGTTCTGAAGACTTTGCGATCAGTACATATGCTGTCATGTATTATAAATACATGTATTCAGGTATATTTATTTTTTATATTATTATGTAAAGTACAATTATAGATATGGTAAGATTACATTTTCTTAGAGAGCTATCATTCAAGATATAATCCCTGTGGCTCAAGCGTCAGATGTGAATCCAGTGCCAGTATTAAGACCTAAATTACAATCCTTTAATCAGTGTAAAAATCTCATGTTATACTAGCTGCTGTAGAAATTCCTTCTACATATAACATTGATTTTGTGTTCTTGTAGCTTTGGGATATATAGTTTTCTTTTTGTGGCTTGCTTGTTTCTGGAAGACAGACAAAAATGGCTTAAATATGCTTCAGATTAGTCATTTTGCAATTCTTCTTGAGTCAGGTATGTATGTCAGATGTGTTTTGTGTCTCTTATAACTTTCATCATCTTTTTGTAACTTTTTTCACACAGCGAGTATGTCGAAATCATTTGTACGCAGTCAAAAGTGTATATAACTTTTGCTTGTAGTGGGGAAGTATTCGAATACTGCAAGAATCCTCTTAATGAATGGCCTTGGGCCCTGGAAAGAAATCCAGTTTGTTGAAATAGTATGAGATGGTGTTTTGAAAATGGAAGAAATAAGATAGTTACAAAATTCAGTTTCTTTTAGAGATACCTCATACTTTATTCATTATTGTTATGATAATGATGAAATCTAAGAATTAACACAGTTATGATAAATGATAAAAATACTGTAGTCAAATAAAAGGTTGTGTTTTAGATAGGTATAAAAAGTGAAAATGGAAACGTAGAGTGACATTGAAATGTTAGGATGTTTCCAACTCTTAAAATTACCTGTTACCATTGTTATGTTGGAATTGTTCCAATGTTGTATGAAATGGGCTGTAGCTTGCTTAGAGAACTGATAAAATTAGATTTCTGCTGAAGGCCAGGTTTAAGGGAAGAGATTTTTGTATATTCTTTTCCCATAAACCCTCAATACAAAAGAGCCCCGGCAAGAATTTAGAATCCATAATAATGTTGTATGACAAAAGCTTAGAAAAGAAAATCTATTAACTGCGCTCTTACCAACAAGGCCTTCAGCTGAAGTAGCAGAGGATTGGTAAAAAGAGGCTTGACCTCAGAAAAGCATATGGTCTTGAAACACAGCTGGGATTCTTTGTTGGGGAAATTAAAATGTTTCTCTGAATAGGCACCAGTGATCGCAAGTAAAGAATTGTGGCCTTTATTTTCTTCCACCGATTAAAAAAAAAAAATCCATTCTAGTGTATCTCTTTATAATTATTCTTTTAAATGTTATCATTGTAAAACCTGATCAGAGATGAAGAATAAAGTTGTTTACGGAAAAACAAATTGTGTTCAAGTAACAGAATATAAAAAAACCGTGAACGTGGATCTTTAGCTGTTGCACTTATTGTTGCTTTATTAAAAGTGATCACCTTATCTCTAAAAATGTATCTAGACAAAAATAGAAAAAAAAATCATATGTCGAATATTTATTTTCTGTACTCAAAAAGGTGTGATATGCATACAGTCATAGCTAATGTAATTTTAAAACAGTTTTGTAATGGGGTAAATCTCAGGAAAAAACAAAAATTGCTTTAGTGGTATTATGAAAATGCACTATGTAAGTGTTTATGAGCAGGAGATACTGGGACCTTCTTTCATTAAAAAAATATTTTGGTGTAGTTAAAAGCCACAGTGGCTTAACAAAACTGACACTGGAATGTGCTCAGTTTTCTGTGAGCAGGCCTGATGCAGTGATTCACACTTCCACAAATGATAGCTTCTGATTTCATGCAGTAACTGCATCATAGAAGCCCTTTGCAGCCCTGTGTAGAGCTGTCTTTTTCTAAAAGACAAAAGTTGTCAAGTGCTGATTGGTTTAAAGTGATTATCAACACAAGTGGTTTAGTGCCAGTCCAAAAAAAACAAAACATTATTTGCCCCCCACCAATAACATGTGGAATTAAGTTCTCTGTACTTAAAATATTTTAAAATAAAATACCAATAAATGAAAAAAAATGAACGGGCGAGAAATGTAGTAAATCAGTTTGCCCTTTTCACCCAGAGAACTTGTCATGTTTTTTGAGTACACACAGTTACACAAATAACTTTCTTTTTCCTGGAGAATTCTGACCACAGTAATATTGTTAAATGCGTACATTTGTTTAACTACTGTTTTGGGGGTTATTTTTCTGATGGGTCTTAAAGCCTCAGATGTTGAAAGCTGAAGGATTGATGCCCTCCAGTGACAACAAATTAATAGGGCATTTGGAGCTGCTAGCTTTGCTTCATGACAGCATGCTAACTGTTTAATAAAAAAACCTTGGCACATTTGTTTAATTAAAAACTATTTACAATTGTAGCACTTCTATTATTCTTTAATTCTGACAGACTGAATAATACGAAATCTGTGCAGATTTGTGTGATATCATATATACTGTACAGTATAATGTATAGCTACTTCATTTGTAAATAGATTTAAATGTATTTAACATTAAAACAAACAGTTAACAGCAAAATCTGTAATAGATCCAAAGCTGCTTTTGTTTCTTTTGAGTTTTTTGTGCCTTGTATAGTCTTGGTTTTACACTACATCTGCCATGTTACTTTGTTTAATGTCTCATTTTCTCATATTGAAATATAAAAGAAGTCTTTCAATGTATTTTAAACTGGTTCTGATGATCTTAGGTTGGTGCTTGTATACCTTTTGGTTGTGGATGGGACTTTGACCTCCCGGTTGTGTAGTACTAGTGTGAAATATGTGTTCAGAAAGGAGGAGAAGCATGCTCACTTTGTTTGCCCTGGAGATAAGGTCCACAGTGTCAGTGTTGTCCATATTTGGTGGCTGAGCAAGGAGAACCAGGTGGTGCTGCAAAGCACAGCACAGTGAAGCGTGGACAGATCTCATCCTGACATTTGCCATCCCATACTGCTGGAGGGGAGAGAAAAATCTGCTTTTCCATATGCTTCTGGTTTACTTTTTGCCTGCAGTTCTGGCCAGATGGCCCTGTGAACATTGTTTACCTTAAGTTGCGGTCCCAGATGTAGTATTTATCCATAGGCATTCATATTTAGATGATTTTGTTTTCCCAAGAACAAGTAACATAATGTAAACCGCTTTCCCTCCACTTTTTTAACTACTTTGTTGTAGATTAAGTGTAGCCTTATTATAGCTTTATTTTTAATGAGAGAAACCCCAGTGTATGAAATTGCATGGAATGTTTGTGTGCTCACATTTGATTTTTATAGATTGCATCACCCAGGTCAAGGTCAGATACTGAATTCGTAGAAGAAACAATTTATTTTCTTTACAAGCGAGAGTTACATTGTTGTTTTACTATCTGGTCACATTAAAGTTCGTCAAGATTAACTTTTCTGTGAGGTGTTAAATTGTAAGCTATATTTTTCACCAATAGTCATTTTGCGAGTGATAAAATATGACAATGTTATCATTGTTTTCTCTTGGATGAATAATGGTACCTAGTTTTTTATTTTAACATGGTGCCACCTTGCTAGATTTTATTAGAGGAATTTTGAGGTCACTGTGCTGTGCTTTGCACAGTCTCCAATTTGGAAATTTGAAGTCTCCACATTGTGCCTGTTATTGTTTGTGTTACAAAGGATTAGAAAATTAAAATAATCAATTATGGAGTAACTTGTCTCTAGGACATTAAAAATGAATACATTAACCTGTTTCTGACAGAATGGTATAGTAATAGTCCAGTGTTTTTTGTAATGGTGCGTGTCTAGCTGGTGTTTTGTGAGTATGAAACAAAATGGTTAGAAAAGTAAACTTTATTTTTCATTGTGCCATTTATGTATGCCTCGGTCCCCTAATAAATGTAATATATTGTATGTGTATTTACAGGTTATGTTATAAAATAGTAACTAAGACTGATAGAATGTTGTCCTTTAATTTAAAGTATTTTGCTGGGTTTTGCTAGTCCTTTCGCTTTAACCCATTATGTTTTTTCCTTCTTTGGAAATATTACACTGTAATAGGACATTTATAGAAGGAATGCTTTTGATTTGATTTAAATTAAACTGGCGTCTTTCTGGGTATGCCATTTTCTGGTTGGAATGTTTTTCCTAATGAGCTTAGTTTATGAATCCCTTTCCTGTGTTATGCTTTAAAATATTTTCTGCATATGAGGAGGACTGTAGCCTGCAATGGAGAGTAAGCACTTGAGTCCACATTGCTTAGCAGATTAGATGTAATTGGTACTGTAGTGGTTTTGCAAATCAAAACAGAAATGTATGCCTGTTCATTGAAAGCTGGAATCAAACAAACCTAATTTTCATATTTTTTCTTTTTCCGTGTTCAGTTTATAAAACTTGATTTTAAAAGTTGGTGAATTTTGTTTTATATTTAGACTTCCTAAGTAAAAACAAGAATTTTAGGCCACGAATGGTACTGTTTTAACTCAATAACATTCCTGTTTGTTATTTTATTGCTATTATGGACATTAAGTGCACAATATAAAATTATGTAATATCTATGTGAAAGATGTTTTAAAAAATCAGGCTATAGAATCAATTCCAATTTAAAAGAAGACTTCAGATTGTAGTCCTCCCAGACCATCTTTGTAATAAAATGGTGTAGGTGTAATCAACATACTGTATATGTATACATGGACACATTGGAAATGATGATTTGTTAAAGAAAAGTTATTTATTTCTTTTATGATTTGCATATATGACCTAAAAATCAAAATAAAGGCATGAAACTGTCGAATGATAAATGGATGATGCCTGTCCTTTTGGGCTGGAATTTGGCTGGTTTTCTAGGTCTAGACCTTTTACCAAATACTAAAAAACTGTTCCATTAAGAGCAGAAGTTGAATGAAATATTACTGATGCCATGGCCTGTTTCTGTTACTTTATAATGCACCTGTCCTTTAAAAATAAGGTTGTGAAAAGTCTCAAGTCTATTCACATATAGTTTATCACATAATTAGAAACAAGTCTTATTTGCATATCTGTACGTTTTAACAGCTGGGTCCAATGTAGTAGACTTTGAATGTGTGAAAAGATATGCCAGCTGTCATCTGGAATCCCAGATGACAGTACTTCCATCCAGATGCTGTGTAAACTGTTTAACCTAGTTACATTGCAACAATGCAGATTGTCTTTATTGTTTCTGAACATGTCCATACACATACGGCTTAGCCTTCCAATATCTAATTCTCCAGAGTCAAAGCCGTTTTGCATTTTAAACGATGGTTCATGGTGTTTTGAGACATCCGTAAGGATAAATAAACATGTATGTTTTGAGTATTCATATATTTCAAGTATTCATATTTTGAATATGCTATAAACATTTCTTGGCATCATTTGATTAATTGATCATTCGTAGCTGATGGTGATAAATGCAAAGTGACTAACAGTTGCTTAACTACTAAATCATGTCAATAGTGAGAGCATTTCCTGTTTAGCAAGAGAACAATGTCATTGTGCCATTGGTATGTTGGAGGGTAGACCAAGTCATTGACTATCAAGTGATTACACTTTCTGACCTGTCATAACATTGTTGCCCAACATAGTCCACCAATGATAAGTCACAATGTGGAAAGCCACAAGTTTCGATATCTTACCAAGCTTAACAGTGAGGTGCAAGACCCAGGCATGAAGGCCTGGGCAGAAGTGTTCAGTCAATACAGAACTCTGCTTGTTGCAGTGGGTGGCAACCCGATTGCTTGACCCTCAATGGTTCAAATCCTTGGACTTCACTTACTGCCCTTCCTGCGAGCTCATTATAACATGACAGCGTTCCAGCAGAATGAAGCGTGGCCTTTTGTTTTTGTGTAACTACTTGCTTGTCAGATGAGAATATGACAAATGGATGCTGTACTTGGCAGACTTGATCTCCATTGAGTATCTGTGGAATAATCTTGGATGATGTGTGGTATCTAGGGCTCAGAGAGCTGTGAACAGGCACATGCTTATCTAGCCTTAATGAGAGAATTGGGGTACGATCTTGCAAAACAAGACAAGCTATGGTTGCTGCTGGAAGTGGTGTTAGTGGGACCAGCAGGAGGCGCCCACCCTGCAGTCTATGTGGGTCCTAATTCCCCAGTATAGTGGCGGGGACACTATACTGTAGTGGGCACTGTCTTTTGGATGAGACATTAAACCAAGGTCCTGACTCTCAGTGGTCATTAAAGATCCTCGGGCAGCTCTCGATAAGAGTAGGGAGTTATCGCGGTGTCCGGGCCAGATTTATCTTATCTTATCTCGATAAGAGTAGGGAGTTATTGCGATGTCTGGGCCAGATTTCCCCCCCTTGGCCTTCACCATGACCTCCAAATTGTCCCCATGTCTGATTGGCTTGCACTTGCCCTGTGATGGACTGGCGCCCCGTCCAGGGTGTACCCTGCCTTGCGCTCGTTGCTTGCCGGGTAGGTTCCGGCTTCCCGCAACACTGTATGGTATAAAGTGATTTGGCAAATGACATGACATGATGACTATACCCTCTTTGCTCTAGATGTTAATTTTCAACTGCTAAATAATTTCCAGAAACGTTATTTTATGTGAATGCATTATTCCAGGGCTTTGCTTCATTTCCAGATAGGCATTTTTGGTACATAAAGTAGTAATTTAATCTAGGTTGTTTGTAAATTCAGTTAAAGTTATGCAGGTTTTTGTCACTGACTATCACAGAAAGTGTATAACTCACATTTCTAGTGTCAGGAATCATTAGGTTGATGTTTCTTAAAATACAGTAGGTGTGTTGCCTAATAGGTACAGTATGTTGTTTGCAAATATCTGGAGTTTATTTTTTATTACTGAAAAGTAGCGAAGCTGGTTTTAGAAAATTGAAACTGATATTAATTAAATGCTTGTAAAGTGTGTTTTTGTAGACTAGAGGGCATAAATGATTTCTGCTTACCAATAATTTGTTTTATTTTAGGAACAACATCAAAAATAATAAAAATTCGAGAAGAAACCACTGAAGGTACTGATCTCCTAAAAGGAAAGAATCCAGTCAACAGCACCTTTGTGCCAGTTAAAGGCATAAACAATTTAGGAAATACATGCTTTTTTAATGCAGTGATGCAGGTAAGATATTCCTGTACAGTCTAGAATAAGCTTTTTAGAAATGTTTTGCAGGTAGATCCACAATGATCTATATAATGTGCCAAGTCACATGTGTGACTTCATTATACTCTTGAAAAAACATTGTTTGGACAAGTTTAGTCATTTTGGACAATTGGGTCAATTTAGACATTTTAGAAATATGGTGAAGTAGTAACCATTTTTGGTGTCAGTGTGTGCATCTCATAATCATACTGTATCACTAAAAACTGCTACATTTTTCAGGTAAAATCATACAAACACAGGTGTTTTTCCGCCTCCATCCTACATATGCTTGTAGGAAACTAGAGAAGCCACAAGGCTATGGCAGCCCATAGCAACAGCCTTCTCACCCGTCAGCACTGCTCCTCTGGTAGGAGGCCTTCTGAAACAGTGCTGGGTAGTGTCAAGCACAGCAGCAGCCTGAAGGGCTGTACAGCACTGCCAACAATGGAAATAACAAACTGGAAACCCATCCACATCCTTGATTTCTTTTTTCAATGGGCAGACTCTTTTTGTCGCATCTCTAGCACTTGTGAAATAGAATTTGCAAGCCTCTGCTCTTTTTACCTTTTATTCCATAGGAAAAAAAAATGTTTTTCAGTTGTTGCAGTTAGACGGCACTGTGATTAAAAACAGGAGCAGCTGCTTTGTCTCTCCAAATCCTAAACAGTAATTTACTTAGTAATTATTAGTCTATGTCAAACTTCTGGCATGTCTGCACCCTAAGGTATTGCATGATGTTAAAAATTAAACACATAGTTAAATGGATAACTGGTTGAAGAAATGCACATAATTTTTTAAAATATGAGACATATTTTAGATAACCATTCTATTATGGAATGGTATGATTTAATTTAAACTTTTTGGGTCTTTGTTGGTTACAGGGTGTCCCATGTTTTGTCATTGTTTGTACCTTTCACTATGTGTTTACTTGTTATCCAGCTCTTGTATTCTGCTTTGTTCTGCTTGAAGCAGATTCATTTCCTTCAATCTGTAATAGCATCCCCACTACACATAAATGAAAGAGAATAGTGTAAGATAATAATGTCAGTGAAGATATTGAGACATTAACACAATGAAAGTGGTAAAATAATGTTTTCCGTCATGTTTACCAAACAAATCAATTAAGTACAAAATCTGCCATATTCATAGTACTGATAAAGAGATTTGGAAAACTATTCTTCTTTTAAGTATAGAGATTCTTCCCAATTCCCAAAACTTACACTAAATCTACCTATGTGATGGATGTAAACAACCGTTTATTTTTTGCAGTGTATTTGTTCAGGGCAAATAAAGTAGCATACAAAATTAAAAGGAACAAGTAATAGGTTTATTCCATGCTGAAAAGAGAAGAAAGAAAACACAACGTTTCGGCTGGCAGGTATGCCTGAAGAAGGCTCCACGGCCGAAACATTGTGTTTTCTTTCTTCTCTTTTCAGCATGGAATAAACCTATTACTTGTTCCTTTGCAGCCTATGTATGCATGCTGACGCAGCTACCCACCTGAACTACACAATTAAAATGCGAGAGTTAAAAGTGATTTGTGTAGCAAATATTTAAGATTCAGTTTTGACTTCCAACTTTGTTATACTGTACAAGGACTTTATATTTTGTTGCACCTTTGTCGTGTCTTTTCTCAGTAGTTATTTTCTTAGATGTGTTAGGATGAACAGAGAGAAGGAAGGGGGCATTGACAGCATTAGAGTCACTGAATAGCTGCGTTGCTTCATTTCACACACTAGAATGTCATTGAAATGAGTCTGTAATAGAATCATGCCTGTTATTTTTTTCTTCTTTTAAGTTACCCTTTCAATAAAATCATAACAATTTACTGAACACCAGCTGTCCTTGGAAATTATGACCTGTGCTGGTCAGGACTCCCTCATAGGTTGTGTTTTAGAATTATTTGCTCTCTGTACAGCTTTAAGTTATAAAGCATGGCCTTGCTCTGTATTACAAAGAGACTCTTGCTGAATGTTTTCTAAGTCCACATTTTTGTCTTAAAATGATGAATGTTCATTTACGACAGACATGTACGGAGCTGAAAAAATAGTTTTCTGGGAAATATTGCTTATACACATTCACAGTGCAATTGTGTTGTTAAAATGTAATACATCCACAGATCTGTCCATAGTTTCATTTCTATTGATTTAAAGGTGAATTAAAACATTCTGATAAGCCTCAAAAGGTTTTATTAAAAATGTAATTTATTGCAAGTATTTTAAAGACATTATGTTTTTGCAGATATGGCCTTGGCACTTTAGCAGTCTAAATGCTAATTACTGCACTGTTTTTTTTCTGATATTTTTTTGAAGAATTTGTCTCAGACACACATGCTGAATGATTTGGTCTCGGAGATGAAGGAAAAAGGATCAAAGCTGAAGATTTGTCCACTTATGGAAACAAGCTTGGTATGTAAAATTGGGTAATGCTCCAGGAAAAAAGAATGATGTCTCAGCCCATATTAGAGCTCACAGGTCAATAAACCTTTCCAAAACTTTCCAACCTTTTTTCCAACTCACTGTTATTATACTCTAGCACTTAATTCTGTTTTTTTGTTATTGTCAACTGCCTTGAGATGATACATGGTGACAGGTACTGTAAATAAGAGTACAAAAGATTAAGATTATTATGTCTTTCAAGGCTTGCATAATAACATATCAAAGTGAACTCATAGCTTTTGTTGTGATTTTTAAAACATCTTTATTGCTGTGATATTTTAGATTTGGTAATGAGTGCTATACAAGTTTAGATGAAGTGAAGGTTGTTTTTAAAGTCATACTTGGTTACATTCTGGGTATTTATACCTAGGTGAGGAGAGGAGGGGAGAGACAGAGGTCTTTGGGGTGAGGAGCACCCCAGAAAAGAATTGTGGAAAAAATGGTGGATTTTCTTTCTTTTCTGTGTAAATTCAAGGGTAAAACTATAAATAAAAACACAAGATGGTCGTAAAACAGGATCTGGTGAAAGTGAAGCACAGTTGAAGGTGAGCAGCCCTGGGAGAAAAAGGGAGTCATTATTTTACTTTTCTTACTTACTGCCAGTTTGAAATGAGGAACAGTTAAACGTCCCAAGTATGAAAAAATGAAATTCTAGCAAGCTACCCGGTCTTGATGTTGAAGCTGATACTCTGACTTCTTTCAAGAAAACTCTGGATGAGATCCTGGGATCAATTAACAACTAACTACCGAACAGGCTATATGGCTATATAACAGGCTGAATGCCTCCTCTTGTCTATGTTCTCATGTAATCTGGGGTGTATAAAAATGACATTACCAAATTTAAACATAGTTGGTATATTAAAAATAATTTGATTTTATTTAGTCAGCATTTGATTTCACACCCTCTGTGTCATCGTGGGAGGGCACTCGACTCCAGCTGTTCACATAGCATTTGCTCTTTTCACATGCAAGCTCGTAGCTACTGTATGTGCTCTCCAGATACGCCTTTCCCCGCCGGTCGCAGTAGAATAGCTGACCGCTGTTACACATGTGCTTGATTGATTTGTGGGCTCGCACATGTTTGGAAGCCCTGCACAACTTCAGCCTGTTAAAGAGATGGCACTGTTGATGAGACAGTTTCAAGTCACAGGGGTGAAATGCATGTCACCTGAAGGAAGGGAGAGCGGCAGTATATTAATAACAAAGATGCCAGGAGTTGTTTGAGCCAGTGAGCCTCGCTGACGCTCAGCACTGACCAACCATTTCAAGAATAAATTGTTGAAATTATCCTTCAAGTCATGAGTGTTACTTTTCTTCTGTAAGAAAATGTGTATTTCATAATGATTAGTTATTAATATGGGGTTTGTACACTTACGACTTCAATGTTACAGTATTTTTCTCCAAGAATGCATTGTTATATTGTGATTTTTTTTCTTTTTTAACCAATTGCTGTAAAATAATTTATTGGCAAAGATTAATATACCACTACTTGATTTAAATTCTCTTAGCATTTTGTTTTCCTTTTTAATTACTTCTCCATATAGTCTAGAAGATGTAAATGATGTCTCAATATAAACATCCTGTG
This sequence comes from Atractosteus spatula, assembly GCF_055471065.1. Taxonomy (NCBI): domain Eukaryota; kingdom Metazoa; phylum Chordata; class Actinopteri; order Semionotiformes; family Lepisosteidae; genus Atractosteus; species Atractosteus spatula. The sequence goes on along the minus strand of NC_142707.1, from coordinate 47,581,439 downwards.
CAAATACACCATTTATTCATAATACTTAATGCTTTTGTTATAGCGTTGCACCGATTATTTTTATATTTTGCGAATAACAGCAGCCTGTGTTTATCTAGTGAAATCAAAATCGTGGGAAGTTGCGTGGGAAGATATTGCTGAAAAACACCTCATAAACTGTAACTTGAGGGTACAGTTAAATTACCTTGTAACCTGAGACACCTGAGACTCCTCCTTTGAAGAAGTTGTTAAATCAGTGTAGTTCCAACTACATGGTTATTATATTATTGTGTTAACCCCGGTGTCATGGCTCGATTTTATTCTGGGCATGTGCAGTCTGAACGTCCTAAAGTTCACGTTCAATTTAAAAGATGAAGGAGCTCTTTCTCACTTTCCCGTTTGATGAGCTGTGATGCATAATGTAAAACAGGTGTATGCTACACTACAGTGGTATAAGTGTATAAGGCACTTTTGTATAAGTAGGTATAATTTTATTAATTTTGCAAATCATTATTAATATTTTATTTAGATGGTTGAATTTTTGTCCAAAGATGCAGGTAGTGGTTAATACACAAAGTAGAACCGGCCTCATAACATTTATTTATCTTGGAAAACATTACATTCTTCTCAGTATAACTCGTAAATGTAATGGTTCATTTTTTTATGTATAGGACCCATTGGTGGTGACCCTGCCCAGTCCAGAGCCTTTGACGTCTGCCATGTTCTTGTTCCTGAACTGCATGAAGGAACCAGGAAAGGGACCAGTTTCTCCAAAAATACTTTTCAACCAGCTGTGCCAAAAGTAAGTTAAGAGCATAAGAATAACATGTAAATATACACCATGTAACTGGTTGTTGAAAAGTTGTCTCTTTGCTGGGTGGAGGAGATAATCAGATTGTTGTCCTCTTCCTGGACCTTGATCCGTCATTAAATGGACTTAGCGGAATCAGGTTAACTGCTCCTGGTGTTGTCATGGGCTCTGCATCATGAATATTGGACTGACTGTGCAGGAGCCAGCTGGTCGCGTAGCCAGTGCAAAGTTTGCATTCAGAGGTGAGTGATAGCTCCAGCGAGAACTGCAGCTTTCTCTTGTCCCCATGCCAGGCTTTCACTTCATGCTTTTAAAAGCTGAGGTGTGTCATGGACAAGATCGGTCAAGACCCTGTTACCTCATTTAACACTATTGCACAGTATTAAAGGCATAGGATACTCCACGGCTTCATTTGTATGAATCTGTTAGATGTTGATAGAACTGCAGTGGCACTGGAAAGTGGGTAATGATGAAGGGGTGTTCATGTGATGAGCACTGAACAGTGTCTAAGGACCCATATTTATGCACTTGAGCTGAAGTTTGGTAGACTTGGGGCCTGTCATTGTCCTGAATTTTTGCTATGAGCTCCATTTCAGAAGAGACTGGCTATTATCAGTTTGACAAGGCAATGCCATAAACAGTAGAAAGTTCTTTCACCAAGACAACAAAAGAACCATTAAGGATCCAGAGTTAAAACTGTGAACTTCTAGACAACGAAAGAGAAATGACTGACGAAATGAGAAAACTAAACCAAGTATTTGCAATTAATCTGACCTCTATTACCACGATTATATAAAGTAATGGATCTGATTATAAGAACTAAATGACCTAATCAAGTATATGGAAATAATATCCTAGGGTATAGTCAACACGGATCTAGAAAAGGTAGGTCTTGCCTTACCAACTGGTTAGATTTATTTGAATAAGTAATTACAGTAGTGAATACACACTGGGCTAATAATAGGAATGTATTTAAATTTTCAGAAGGCTTTTGATAATGTTCCTTATAAACAACTAATTCTCAGTTGAACGATGGTAGGTATTCAGGAACATGTAAGTGTTTGGATTGAGAATTAGTTATTAAATAGAAAGCAGTGGGTACAATACTGAAATTGGGGTGATATAATTCGTGTAGTACTTCAGGTATCTGTACTAGAACCACTGTTTCTTAATTTATATAAATGATCTGGATTCTAGAATAGTTTGTGATCTGGTGAAGTTTATGATGCAGATGGTATCAAATTAGGAGAATTAGCAAACACTTTACAGGAAGCAAATTAAATTCTAAATGATCAAATTCAAGACAGGCGAACACCTGGCAGCTGACAAGTATATAGAAAAGTGCAGAGTATTGCTTGTAGATAGTAAAAGTGTAAACTGTAAATAAAAAATAGGAAACACTGAGCTAGAAAATGCTACCTATGAAAAATAAGTCATTATGTTATATTGACACATCTCTTACATCTCCTAGACAATGCCTTTAAAAGACAGATATAATGCTAGGATATATATATATATGATATGGAGGAAGCAAGGGTCATTGGGCACTGCCAGAGAGGCAGAGTAAGAACAGAGAGAAACGTGGTTAGGTCGAACAGGAAGAGGGAAGGCTGGAACAGTGAACATGTGTTTTTTTTATTAATGCAAGGAAAGAAAGACAGAACCACCAACTGGAGAAAAGAGTGATCTGAGATGGTTATCAATCTTTAGAGACTAAACAGGCCTATGCAGAAGACAAGTGGTCCTTGTAGGTTGTAAGGAAAGTTAAAATGTCATTGTTTGTTTACAGAAATGACTAAGTCATTATGGCAAGATCCTCAGGTTACACTTATTAGAGTGCATATCAGATCTGAAACACTTTTAATGTGGTAGGCACAGGAGAAGAGGCAGTTGTAGATCCCTAAATAATCCACTGCTCAGTGCAGTAGATTCAGACAAACCATTTGAGTGGTTTGTCGTTAGGAGCTTTGGTGGAATGAAATGTTGCAGGAGAAAGGCGAAACAGTCCTAGTTTCTACACTGAAGAATGTTTTCCTGAGAGAGCTTGCGGTCTAGTTAAATCCACCACAGAAGTAAAAATAACTTTGGATTACATACTTTACATCAGAGCAAGCAGCTGGAAATCGAAGTAACAGTTGGACAGCAACAGAGCGATGGAGATGGCAAATCCATGATTTAGCTGTCTGAGGTCAGTGATGAGACAGGTATTCTGCAACATAGCTTTCTATAACTTGATTTAATATTGAAAATAGGTACAAATAGAATTCTTGAAAGTGGCTGATGAGTAGAAAGGCAAACTGTGAATTGGGAGTTAGTGCTACAGTCTCCTGGAAAAGTGGTCTCAATCAATATTTATTCCTTGGATCTGATCTCAGTATGACAGCTGAACAAAATGGCAATAATTGCTGACTCTGTGCTGCTTTGGCCATGACTGCTGGTGATAACCAGTGGGTGGTACAGTTTAGATTCAAGTCAGGATTCTTTGGATTTGTAAGATTCATGCTTTAAAAATGACCTTAGGCCTTTAAAGATGATCTGCTTAGGTCCTTGGTTAAAAACACAAGGGAAAAACATTCCTCAAAGTAATTAAAACATCATTTTTTAAAAAGCTCTTCCATGGGTACTGATAGATTAATAGGATTGTGCCAAATGACATTTAATGTTACCTTAAAAAATCAATATAGTCTGTGAGCCTTTCACATTAACTACTTGAAAAAAATAATTAAATTATTTGCAGGTCATTTGAACTGAATGAATTAAAGAAGAATAGAAAACTAAATTCTTAGATTTAAACCTGCAATAAATTGTAAGATAGGCAAGGTCATTTTGAATTACTTATTTATATGAAATATTGTAAAGAGTCTAAGTGAACATAATAGGAGACATCAATAGTTGTTAAATGCATCTATGCTTTATGTACATCTGAGTCCTTGGTTCTCTGTGCCTTTTGTTATTCATTTCGTTCAGCTCTTACGAATTACCAAGCATTGCTGCAAGTACATGTTTTTAGACTTGAGCAGACTGTAAGTGACTAATTTTCTAATTTATTTCTTGTCAGAAATACTGTATGATATTTTAGTGTGAAGCTGCTGTAAAGAGGTATTCCTTAGCCACATTATGATAAATACAAAATGGGAGGTTTTTAAGATATTCTTCTAAAAACACAGGACACATTCATCCATAGAGTAAATAAATCAAATCTTTGACAAATGTGGCCCCAATCTCTTTATAAAAAATAGAAGAAATTAGGTAAAAACAGATATTAGGTCTGAGAGAGAGTGGGGAAAAATATTGCAGTGTAGGATACAAAATATGTAATAAAATGTTTTATTTGTATTCCTACAGCTAAAGAGCAGTAATGGAAGGCATGCCAGATAATAAAAGTAAAAATTTGCAATGACTAATAAACAAATATTTGACTTGGGTGTTTACCACAGAAGAAATTGACAAAATGCCCAAGGCTCTGCAATCACAAAGTTCTTTATTAAATAGTATTAACATAGAAGTGGTAGGAGTGTTATTGGTACTAGAAACACTAAAGATGAATTATCTCCAGGTCCTGGTGTTTTTCTGCCAATTGTACTTAAGCAAAATATACATTATTCATAGATCATTAACAAAACTCTTCCAACAGTCATTCTAAATGGGTGATAAAACTGAATCAATCAATTACAGACAAGGAATTTCAGTAGTTTAGAAAACAGCTAAAGCAGAGGATCTTTATTCTAGATGACAATCAACTGATGCAGAAAATGTAGATGTTGCATAAGTAGTTTGCAGAAGAAACAACACTAATGGATATATAGATATTTAGAAGTATTTTGGTGATTCCATTCATATGGAATGGTTAATTCAGTCTACTTGCTTGTTTTGGATTGGAAATGGAATACTGATCAATTAGTCAAACAATTTTTAGTTGTAAAGCACCATGTTGCACTTATCATCTCAAGACACTCGATAAAAACACTTTAAAATAAAGAAGAAGGTATAGTTAAAGGACTATCACCAAATTTTTAAGACAGTTTTAAGAACTTTCAGAATCAGTTTCTTATGGACAAAGAACTCTACTGATTATCCTTAGATTGATAAAGCTAGTAACACCTAATTTAAGTAAGTTGAAATTTATGAGTTGTGCAACTTAAAATTAAGAGATTAAAATCCACTTAGTTTTATAGCTAGGCAGCGCAGTGCTTACAACAGTGGTGAAGCAAGAACCTGATTTTGCCAGGAGATGAGCAGCTCTGGGTTTTGTTTGCGCGAGCTAGAGTTGTCAATTGTTAGCTCCAGGAAAAAAAAACAGGCATGAACATGTTTCTCAGCAGCAGACGTAGATTAGTATAAAATCCAAGCAGTAGTACATAATGAAATGTATGTTCTAATGGTATTCCGATTATGGTGTTCAAAGGTTGCAGTAGAATCAAAACGTTTTCTAGTTTTCTAATCACAACATTTGGATTAAAATCAAAATGATCAATTACAACCTTTGACTTTTAAATTCCATTCTGATGCTAGGAATATAAACCTCTATTTCATTGGTGCTTAACTTAACATTTTCATACATCTGTGCATGATATCCTGATAAATAAATGACGGTACTAGATGACAATGACAAGGAAAGTATTGTTTGTGTGTGTGAGCTACAATTAAAGAAATTGTGAGTGTTGTCACTGAATAAATGTATAAAAGTAAACACCATTTTTCTAAATGATTTGCACTAAAGTTAACATATAGCTTATAAACGAGAGGGGCCTCAATATTGACCTCTGTGAAATCACAGCACAAGCAGCTGTTTTGAAAAAAGTGAATAGACAGTCAAATCTATTTGTTAAGAAGGTTTCTGTGATCAACAGTGCAAAAGTCAGCATTCAGACTGAGTAATACAGTAATTACCAGGAATCCAGAAACCACTGTCATTAATGGATATGTGGAGCCATAGCCAAAGCTTTTTCTGTGCTATGTTTTGAACACAACACAGATAGGCATTTCTTATAGTTCTTTTTTTCCTAGATAGTTTTGTAATTGAGTGACTAGAATACAGTCAATCCCCTAATACAAAAGGCAGGCTTGAAAGTGGCAAAGGACATTTTGATCTTTAGAAGGTTTAAAAGCTGGGGCAACGTCACCAGTACACAGAGGGTCTTTGTAATCTCAACTGGGAAAGGGAAAAAAAAAACTGCACAGCATGAACGTAAAGATATAGGCTAAGGATCAAATTGAGTACTGGTCTTGATTTTATGTAATAAATCTGGCACCTTGGATGGACTTGTTAGAAACTAGAAATTTGAAGTCTAAAAAACTGAAGGAGAGATATTTGCAGGCTTCAAAGACATTGCCTCATTTTCCATAGTAAATTTTTTTTTTAACCAAATGAAAGAAAAATTATGTTAAACACATGTTCAGTACAGACGTTGTTGCTTTAGTAGCATGAACGGAGACAGAAGTGTGATGTAAGCTTTTAATGATCTTGAAAACAATTGTCTTGGAAGTTTCAAATTTCAAGTATAAATGGCTGATTTTTCATAATGGTGCCCTATAGTGTGCATAATGTTATTTCCAGGCCTGTTATTACAGATTTAGTGTTATGTGCAATACATTTTAATAGTTCAAGTAGGTAGCTGCGTCAGCATATGTAGGCTGCAAAGGAACAGGTAACGGGTTTAAATTTTAATATGCATTTAAGAAGACAACAGACTAACTATACTATTTTTCCTCATAACAACACTGGGACAAAGATGTCCAGAATGTTTTCATATTACACATTTTAACATTTCTGACAGTCTGTTGTACAACTTAGCCAGATCCAATGTTAACAATTTACATTAAATGAGTTGTAGTGGTAAATGGTTCAATCTTGTGTTTCTAGTAGTGTTCTGACTGCAAGGTTGAACAAATTGTAATGGAAAACAGGTATTCGCTAACAGCCTGGTTACTAAGAAGTCCACCCATCCATTCCGCCAGAGCCTAACGCAAGTAACAGGTGCATGGCTGGGCGCACACTGGATGGGAATCCTGTCCATTGCAAACACAGACATGCACAGAATCACACTCACGAGGGCAAATTAACCTCCCTGTATGTCTTTGGACTGTGGGAGGAAACGGGAGCACCAGGAGGAAAGCCATGTGATCATGGACCCCTCAGGACCCCAGTGCTCCAAGGCATCAATGCTGACCACTGTGCAGCCCAGTCCAAGTCCAGTGCTGTCAAAATTAACAGTTAACTCCTGTGTAGTAATCAAATCTGGAGCACGGTGACAAGAAAGATTAAAATGTTCTCTGCCCATCAAACAGAAATAAGTCTGAATATTCAGAACCTCCAAAAATAAAAGCTTCTCAAAATCAGGTTGCAAGGTGGTAAAATCTGATCTTGAAAAAGCTATATATGAAACTTAGGTGTTTATGTTGACACCATTTTCATTTTTAAAGAAACTGCAAGCAAAGTAACTGTGAACCACAGCTGTATATTTAGTTTAAGGTGCAGAGTCAACCTGTCATATTTCTTCAGAATCAACAGTGAAACATGAACCAGATTAGGCAAGGGTTAAACAATGGGGGAAATGCATTTAAATTGAGAACATGAGGCACTTCTTCAAACAGAGGGTTGTAGGACAAAGTAAGCAGCACCCCAGCCTCCTTCAGATCTGATCCACTCATTTCGTTGAAGAAGCAGCTGATGGAGACCCGCAGATCACTGTGGATCACAACCATACAAGCTGAGAGACCCAAATAGTTTCCTCTTGTTTGTAACATTTCTTCTTTTTTGCTGTGCTTTTCTCACAAGGGTGGAAAAGTTGGGTTTAAAAATAGTTTTTTTGTGTAGATGCTACATCGTTTCAGGAGTATTAAACAGCTTCATGGTAGCAGTTAGCTACTTAGTTAGACTTGGAAAGAACAGCTCTAATTATTTATAATATCAGGGTATTTTTTTTGTCTGTAACACTAATAATACATTTTCTTTAGTATTATGATATGAAAAGGCACAGCTGTGGTAGAATGTACAACCAGCAAAGTGCATGTTATTTACCAAAGTAGAATGTAGATTATGCCAAATTATTCTGGTTGAAGTAGTCAAAAGTGTTATGGTTCCTGCTGAAATAATGATAAATTAATTTCTCAAGATCTTTCCTCCATACTAATGCACATCTGGGGTTCCGATGTTTGAAGAAATGTGATAGTTCAGACCATTGATTTCTGACTTATTTAAGCATCTTCATTTGATAGCCTAAAGTTTCATCTGCAGTTAGTATATTTAATAAATTTGCACACTCCAGAGGGGTTAAATGAACTGGCAAAGATTATAAGGAGAAAAGTCATTGCATATAGTTGGATGGTTCTTTCTGTAGCAAACTGCTTAGCGTCTGGTACTAATTCATCCGCTGTTAATTCTGTTAGTGTTGCAGCTGTCAAATGTTTGGCAGCGACAGATTGCCTGCATTGCTACAGGGCCCTTCTGCTTGTTTTCCACTGTGCTGAGTTTTCCGACTGTAGAATTTTGACTGATCCAATTGAAGCAGCTTTACTCATTGAGCTTCTTCTAGAAAGTCCAACAACTAGATGAGTCCCCTTTATTATAATAATGATTATTCCATTCCGCTGATACCTGTGAAACCAGTTTGTTCCATTTTTATTGGCATTTTATGATCGGAATGGTGTGTGACAACAGTTTGAAATTTGTTGTCTTAAGGCAGTTCAGCTGGTATTTTAATGTATTAATTTTTGTGTTCAGATGAGACAGGCTTTCACTTTCTAAACACGTCCTTTCGTTCCTGTGAGGACTAAGGGTGCCCCTCTCCTTCCATGCTCCCAGCTCATGCAGGGCTGATGAAGAGACTACATGATGTTTCCTTCAGGCCTCGCCTTGAAGCAGTGTGGGGCTCCACCTGGAAGGACAGCCCTGACCAGTATTGAAAGCAGGTGGCAGGAGATTCGTCTTCAGCCTTGGCCATACTGGAAGTTGGGCAAATGTCACCACACATTAAAAGAGAAGAAAGCCTTTAGTAGACGATGTGAACACATTAGGTCTCTCTGGCTGCTCTCTGACACAAGCTAGGATCATTCTTGTGAAAATGCTTTGCAGCAATTAATTAAATCTTAGCACACAAAAGATATAACATTTCCGAGTTCTTTAAGCGAGCCATGCTGTTGAACGTATTTCCAACATCTCTAATTTGACCTGAAAGACTCAATTTATTTGATTCAATGTGAAACATGTTTAAAGGTGGTCCTTGTCTGAAGTATCCACTTAATTTGCAGTAATAAATGCATTTCTAAAAATAAATGCTTAAGAAAAATTTAATGGTAAAATGCTTTTACATTCAATCTTCATAGAATGATTTCCAGGGGTATGAGATGTCAGCTTTTTTGTGTCCATTTCAGTTTCTTTGAATGCATATTTTATAACTGAGTGAAACCATGTGTGATTAAAATAAGTAAAAATAATGCTGCTCCTCAATAACATTAATATGCGTTTTAATATTTTGAACTCATTCAGTACATTGATTATAAAGCAGCTGGTCTCACAGTGAAACTAAAGATGGTTGTTGAACTTGAGTTATGTATTCTAGAATGTGACATGCCGTTTATGGTTTGAGCTCCCAAAGACAGAAGTTCAGTTGATCACCAGGTTGGGGATCCTGTTTTTACTTCAACCTTTCCTTGAAATCTTTCATAAACCAATATCACACAAGCCTTACCCATATCCTACCCATCTTATTATTCAGAACCAATGTCATGCCCATTTATGTAATGGAAACGCAGCACTGTATGCCCTTCTTGAGAGAGAAGGCAACCGTCCACACGTTTTCATGGGCATTAACAGCAGTTCAACCTGTTCTTTCTTGATGCTGCCGACACTGTACAACAGGTTGGAGAGCACGGGCACTGGCTTCCATATGCCAGCACATCTGTTTGTCTAAGATTTGTCCATTTCAGCCAATGTCTTGCTTCAAGCATCATTTCAAGGAGAAGAGATCGGACATTATGTATTAGAAGTTGCTAGCTTCTCTTCACTTAAAAAAAAAAACAACTGAGATCTTCAGGTTGCTTATTGAAAAGCTTTTTTTGAAGGTGCTTACCATCAGAATGTATTTTATAGCTTTTTTGTTCATGTTTTTAAACTCTCTTTTCATTAAATATATTCATAGAAGATTTTAGCAGAATAAACCAAATGTGTATTTGGCATTGTATTTTATGCAGTAAACGCTATAAAAAAACACATTTCAAATGAGTGCCTTGAGGACTCAAACATTTAAATGCATTGCTTTGTGTGTGCTTAACAGGAGATGCCTTTAAGTATTTTAATTGAGCTTTTTCAATGAAGTAGAAAAAAAATAAGTCTTCAGAAACTGAATAAGGTTACCCTTCTGGTGAAGTGCTAGTTTACACTAAAAACATTCTGGAAAACCTGCTTTTCTGCACACTAATGATGTATGTTGCTAAGGTGTTAGATAAAAAGCTATACAGTGTTGATAGTAGTCTTCTAGTACATTAAAAGATGTTTTCTCCCAGAAACCTTAGAATTTTCAACAAGCAGCCTTGATTATATACTTAAGAATTTAATGGATGTACTGCATATCAGTATATTTCATATTTGATGACAACAGATTACAACAGCTTTGAGAAATAAAATATAAACTAAAGCTAATATTTCTTAAAATATTAATATAAAATGAAAAAGAACTGTTTTGAACAGCATATCCTAAAATCCCATCCTAAAGGCCAGAGAGGGCCACACATTATAGATCAGAAGTTGTAAGGACACCCAGCCTGGAGGACCTTTGAGGATTATAAATGAGACTCCTCTCATTTATAATCCTTCTTATGTTCTTATTACTAAAAGAAAGCAAATTTGCATTCTATCATTTGGACAGTTGATTAGAAAAATATGTAATATATTTAACAATTAAAATGGATATATCCTTATTAAAATAATTGCTTAATGTAAAATTGTTATCAAACTGATGATGCTATTATCAAAGGTGCCTGAAAATGTCTGATAAGTTTATGGTAAATTTTTCATTTATACATTACGTGTTCTGTACCACATCCGTGATCAGGCATTTTACTTAGTATGCTGTGTGTGATTGTACACCTAACCCTAGCTAAGTTTACCTGTAAGAGCTTACCCAAGGTTGCAGAACATTATTTGTGCTTGCGTAACCCTGTGTTATTATTGCCTGTAAGCCTAAACCTAATAGAAAAACATATGTACATTATTAGCAGAGAAATTATTGTTTATGTGCAAACCTAGAGAATAAATCCTCTGGATTTTCAGTTATTGGTTTGTATAGAACCTCCTCATTGGAATTCATGTGAAGCACCTAAACATAGGAAACCTAAATTAATTTATCATCCTAGGAAATAGGAAACTGACAAGTCTTTGAAACCAAGAGAGTGGATGCACCAATGTCCTTGGGTGCTACTTGATCTGTGAAAACTACTGACAAATAGTAGAAACATAATATGTAGAGTAATTTCCCCATTTGTTATTATTATTAGTTGTTATTAGATTGCTTTTGTCCAAAGTAATTTAAATACTTATATACGTACAGTAGGTATTAGATTATAGGGTTAATCCCAGAAACAGGACATGTAGTAGCTTGTGAAGTTTGGCTGTGCTCAGATGAACTATAGGCAGTGAAGTGTATGTAAAAATAAAAATGACCAGAACAGGCCTTCAGTTTACATATTGTGAGAATGAGCTCAACAGGATACAGGCTACAATGAAGTGATTTTTTATTTCAAGGGGCATTTTTGTATCCTTTAGCTCAAGAACTGTCTAATGTTGATTTTATGAGGTAAGAAGAACCTTTTTTCAGAAGCTCACCCAAAAGCAGTCTTGTTTCTGATCTGGAAGTGTTAAATCAGATTTAGAAACACATCAAGCACTTTATTTTTTTGTCTTTTAAAACATTTAGTAAAATAAATATGGTTTTGGAGACCTGTGGACAAATGGCTTTGAGAAAGCGCTGTGATGAAAAATCTTTTTAGTAACCTTATATTAGTCTGCATGTTGTTTGAAAGGGCACATTTAACAGTCTCGGAAAATACTGACACTGCCAGTAGATAACGGATAGACATCATGGGTATTTGTATCTTTTTTTAACCATTTGTTTCTCTTTGCTTCAGAGCTCCTCGATTTAAAGGTTACCAGCAGCAGGACAGCCAGGAGCTCCTTCATTACCTGCTGGATGCCATGAGAATGGAGGAAACAAAGGTAACAGATGTTTCGCTTAAAATACACAAACTAAGTACATTTTTATTCATCTTGATTTTTTATGAATCATTATTAATGTAATCTCTCTAGAGTGCAACCTGGCACTCTGACCTTTGTGTCGGGTGCCTCATCCTTACCCTGTGGAAGCCAACTCCCAGCCCTCCATCCTTTGTCCATTACAAGAGGGATCCTATACAATCTCAGAAAGAAGGACAGAAAAATGAATTTGCAATTTATCATTCATTGTGTAATTTCTGCTGTGTTCCTCAATGACGTTGCTCTTCTCTGTCTACCGTGCTAACAACAGCTCAGCTTCACTATGACCAACTCAAGCAGCTCGGGCTGTTCTCTCTGTTCTTTTCCATGCCTCTGACTGCTTTTAAACTCTGGTCTGTCCTTGTCCTCCTCTCCCACCCTGCCAAATTCACTTTGCAGGTTTTAGTCTTTGCATGTTGCCAACCGCTCCCTCATTAGGATGTTTATTTTGTGTGCTTGGTTTGACATAATTTGCTTGGATGTAAAAACCATTAAAATTGTAAAAGGATTCCTGAAATATCCTTGGTATTGCAGACAGTCATTTATGGAAATCTATTTATCCCCAGAAGTAACCCAACACATCAGTCAAATTGAATTAATTAGACATAGAATTCACAGAAACACAATCACAGAGAATGGGAGGGGGGTTTCATGCTTTCCTGTCAGCGCCACCCTCCTTGGTTCACATGTAGAGAGACCTCAAGCGAGGCTTCGCACTGCTCCAGGTGACCTTATTACCCAGGGAGCCACTGGTGCCCTGACCGAAATCCTGGGCCAAATTCAATTGTTTGACTGCCAAATATGCCATCTTTGGAAACCAGGGATATTTGCACAGTATGTGAAAAATATTTCTCATTTCTTACTTCAGGAAGTCCGATGAATCCTGAGATCATATTGGCAGTATATGAGTTGGTACTCATGTGCACGTGTGTGAAGATTATTATGGAATTTTCTATTCCGTCACTAGCGATTTCTTCATTTTTGTGTGTGGGGGAGAATTTCATTTTTACGGGGGGGGTGTGCATATGCCATTCAACATTCATAACCAGAAATAACTTTTTTGGTGATGTCTGTGTTTCTGTAGTTGTTCTCTCCAGTTGTAGTTGTTGTTTGTTCTCTCCACTGGCATTGGCAAAATATGTTGTGGACTGCCTGTATTTTTTTAATGTTGCACACTGGAAAAAACAGTTCAGTGCCCTGTATATCTGCGTTACAATAAAGGTACAAATCACAGCTTCCATGCAGTTATCATCAGGAAGCCACTTATTGCTGTTAACGTCTCAGGAGCCCAAAGCCTGTCCTTTGCGGTCCACTATTATTACACCTTAATCTTGCAGCATATCGCACGTAATAGTGTACTTTAATATTTTCTGTTGATTTGCTACATATCAACCCTATTGATATGGCTAGTAAGCTGCATACTGATCAAACATTAGCATCTGAAATGGTTTCTCAGTTGCCTTCCCATGGCTTGGCCATGGTCTTTTGTACGGTAACATTATGGTACCTTGTTTTTGGCAAGTGTAGGGTTGGTCCCACCGTGTACAGCAATTAAAACTCCTTTCAGCGTGAGCTGTATTATTTTTTTAACGGTCACTTCATGTCCCCAGGCAGCCCAGCAAGTGACATGGCTAGCAAAATAGAGCACAGTGGCTGCACGGTGGGACTGCAGACATTGTGACAAGATGAGAATGGCAGGTCTATGGATCTATTCAAACTTGTGAGCATTGACAGTTGTGCCAGTTAGAAATTGCTAGTTGTACCCGGACGGCATCATTGTGTGTCCTGGGAACTCCACATCTGCTAATCGAGCTATTGTTGTGAAGTGTCACTACCATGTGTTTTTGAAGGGAGGAGGCTTTTAGTAATGCGCACTGGCCACCAGAATCCTGTAAAAATGATTATGGCCACTAACTCATTTGGAATCATATCACTCAGAAATACAAGTCCGTCTTTGCTGTTTAATGTGTCAGAATTAAACTCTAAGTATTCGCCTTGTCTGTATTTAGATCATATACATCAACTGGGCGCTTTTTGTCTAGGCTGCTTCTTTCTTTTTCCATTTAGCCGCCTACGAATGATTCTGTACTGGGAATATTTAAAGTGGTAATAATAAACCAAATATTACACTTTCTGAATTTGAATTGAGAAACAAAAAATCTAATTTAAATAAATACATTCAATGACTCGTTCAATTGACACATTTTTCTATCTAGTCACATATTCTTACACATTTAAAAATTATCTGGGGGAAAAAAAGAAAAAATTTTGACTAATTTAAAGAAAATGAACAGTTTAATTCTTTAAAACTTAAAACAAAGGCATTCATAGTAAAATTTAACAATAATGTAATTATTAATTATTGGTTTCAGATACTCAAAGTAGCTAGTAGCTAGGTTGTAAAGTAGCTAGATCCTGCTTCTAATTGATTAATGTCTTGCACTACAGTCGCCAGCTCTGCGACCATCTAATAATGATGCTTTTGACCTAAATAAACGGTCTAGTGCACTGAACTTCACAAAAGGGGGCTACTTGTTTGGTCCTATACTGTATAGAGCTTGGCCAATTATCTATTGATTGCTACTTTGTCTTTAATGTTGGCATAAGGATAAAAGGGCAAAAGGAGAACAGAGTCACTGGCCATGTCACGTTATATAAAGGCCTTGAAATCATTAGTTATGAGAGAATAATGTAGGCTCTACAGTGTACATTCCATTTGTATTGCCTAACTGTACTGTGTGTTCACATATACACTGTTTTGAATCAGGGTTTATTTAAACAATGTGCTTTTTTATATTTTAGATGTGTGTCTGTGGATGTATTCATAGCTATATGGTATTTCTGACTGGTGGACCTATCCAGTTTTTGTAGTAATAATGATTATGCAGTAACAGTACTTTTATTTTTATCTTTAAGCCTTTAGCTCTGTTTTTGCGACGTTATGAATTTTTGTACAGGGAATTTGTTGCTGACTAATTTGTTAAATAAAAGTAGTTTGGTTTTAGCCACTTTGTTGAAACTAAAATCCTCTTGGGTTTTTTTTCTGCCGATATTTGATCTAATGATATAATCCGGCCCTTGACTGAAAAAATCATGTTAGATCTGTGAAATGGCCTTCTCTCATTTGTGACTGTTCTCATGTAACTCATGTTGAAATCTTTTATGAATGTTATATGGGCATGTTCTGTATTTTGGCAGATATTCCTTTATTCTGCTGAAAACTGTAATCAGACTTATTTGTTTTTGAGCCATTAAAATCTTTCTTTAATACATTTTTTTCAGCGTATAAAAGCTGGAATCCTGAAGGCATTTAACAATCCCACTGAACGCACTGCAGATGATGAAACTAAACGGAAAGTGAAAGGTAAGATTTATGAAAGGCAGTCTTAAAACAAACTTAGCTCAATAATGCCATCTGCTGTTAAAATGGCAGAACTGCCATCAAAATGAAGATGACCTGCATTTTTTAATCCTGTTATGAGCTTGTATCATCCAATGCTTTCAATGTTTGAGCTCCTTTTTATATATATAAAACTTTTGTGTATTTTTTTATTTTTAAGTCAGTCAGTCTTAATATTAAATTGCTGAAAAGGGAGAACGCATTAATAGCTGACCGAGAGTTTAATTCATTGAAGCTGTATAACTTAATATTTAAATTACCAACTTAAATATCAGTACACTGTAGTTTGTATTCTCTCATCCTAATCCTTAGTGCTGTTCAAGCTTTGTTATATTTTGATACAGACATGTATAACAGGGTATGTGATGTGTTTTTGTGTAGGTGATGTAGGTTACGTACAGTTCTAATACAAGTGTTTTATGCATAATTAGGGGATATTTAGTAAAATATTTTAGTAATAATGCTAGATAATGAGAAATGTTTAAAGAACACACAAACACATTACACACTTAAATATTTTGTACCTGAGCCCAGCAATAAATGATTAAATAAAGGATTCTGAGGGGCAATAGAATTGAATTAAAAACACATGAACTGACAGCAACTCCTATTTCTGACACAAAATCATATGAACTGTAACGTGTTCACTCATTTGAGTGAATACCTCACCTTGTAATGTGCATTTCGTAATCAATCCTAGAGCTAGGCCATATGATCAAAAAGATAAATGCCTGTCTTGGTTGGCCTCTTGCATAAATTAGCATTGTTTGCCAGTATAAGGATGTGTCTGTCTTTAATTCCTCATTTGGTAGTTCTTTGCAATAAAATGCAAACAAAAGGTATCAGTAATATGAATGTTTTTTTTAAATGTGATTTGTGCTATTTGTACAATGTTAACTCTTCAGTTTACAGTTTAGCAGGATAAATAATATGATTTGACGCCAGACACCATTAAAAGAATATTTACTGGAACTTTATTAATCTAAAAATGAACTGTATTTTTTGCAAAATAATGAATACAGCAATGAATTATACAGTAAACAATTCACTCAAAATACATGCTAAAAGTGTATTTATAGATGTTTATCGATATTTGTTCTGTCTCCTGTACAGATTTAATAATCAAATGTTATTGATGGTGTGTATCATTGACAAATAATCTCAGTGTATTTCAGAATTGACAGTTATATGCATAATTAACATATATATTTTCACAGCCTATGGAAAAGAAGGAGTTAAGATGAACTTTGTTGATCGGATCTTTGTTGGTGAACTCACTAATACAATCATGTGTGAGGAATGTGAACATGTAGGTATCTCTGATTATTTGAATCACCCTTGGACACTGTACTAGAGAGCATTTTTATTAATTTAATTTGTTAGTCTTTGTCTATATTAAATATGAATATGCATTTGCATGTGAATTCACAAGCATGCTTATGATCTTTCCTGTGAATTCAAGGCCTTGCCTATAATTTACATCACACGAGGTCTATGGGGATTTCTCTGCAGCCACAAAATATCCTGCTGTTCCCATAACCTGCATATGACATAGACTTATCACATCAAGTAGTCAAAATTACAGGGAGTTCAAAATGTGGTTGGTACTCTTCTGCTTCAGCATTAATCAACTCACAGGCTGATGGAGACCCAAAGATAGGTTGTGCTGCACGCTTTTTGTAGATGCCATATTATTAGAAATGTCCTGCAGTGTAAGCTGAAAAAGAACAAAAGTTCAAGAAACTGTCACTGAATTTGTCTCTTAATCACAGCAGATTATCACAATTGACTTTTAGCATCTTCAAATGTACACAGTAAGAATGTAATGATTGAGAAAGCACTTGACTAAAACTTAACAACAAAGTTAACTTTCATACCATAACCTGAATTGATGGTGTATTGGCGCAGAGAGGTGGTGTTATTATTGCTGTAAACAATAGTAGTAAAAATTGCAATTACTACCTGCAACAGAATATTTTAGAAATTGAATTAAGAGACATCATTTGTAGTATAAATTCTGTCCATTTTCTAGATCTCGACTGTGAAGGAAGCATTCATTGATATTTCTCTACCAATAATTGAAGAAAGGGTAAGACATAATATTCTGATTATAATATTACTTATGATTAAGGCTAGTATGGCGTTGAGTGTTGCAAATGCTGTTATTGTTACTAATATTTGTGATTTTTGTGGATTTTGAGAGAATTTTAGTATAACAATTACCACACTGGTCACCTTACTTTTACTGTTGCAACCCTCAGCAATTTCACTGATAAAATGAACAAAACTGAAAATAAAAATTGCAAAAACAAAATGTGTACAGTATCCTCAGCATAAAACAGCATTCCATTAAGACACAAATCTTCTAATCCTCTAATAATCACCACATTAAAAAATAGTGAGCAAGTGAGCACAGGGACATTATTTTAAACTTTGTTTTATTTTTAATGATCAGGAAAGAGCGAAGTTATTTTTGTGTGTGTGCACTGTCTCCGCTTATGTGTTTGCTCACTGCTTAGTGTGGCACATGAAGGTTTGATAGAGAATTTGCAGTTGCATGGCGAATTGAATGGTGCTATCAGGCTGCTTCTCTCAACCTTAAATTGTTGAACCTGTGTGCACCAGGCACTGCAGTATGTTTTATTCCATTTTTCCTCTTTGCGACTTCATTCTCACTGGCTCTGTGTTTCAGTGATTTCGAGCAAATTTACTGTGACTGCTCGGTGATTTAAATCCAAATTTACCCTGACAAATCCTAGCTCTGCTTATGACTATTGACTACACCATCATGAATTGTTGGCTGATTTCAGACTCGGCAAGTTCCACCAGAATTACCCCTTGTAGTGTGAAAAGCTAGATAGCCCTTTTGAGCTGAATGAGGTCTGATGTGAAATTGGATTAGAATTTCAGTAGACCGTGTTCATTGTTATTACTATTGTAATTGCAATTTCATTTATCTTTTATCTTTTTTTAATCCATGCAATTATGAACAGATAATGTAGAATTTTGACCTCTGACATCTAATTATTGATTAGCTTTCACAGACTGTGGACTGTATCTTACCAATTATCCCTCGTCTTCCTGTCTCCTTTGAATTCTTCCCATGAGTCCAAATTTCCATTTTTTGATGTGTTGAGAAAATGATCAAATGTGAAGTTTTTTAATTGAGGGGATTAATGCCTCATATCAATTAAATTATCTTTAAATATATTACAATGAACTTTCTTTTCTTTATTGATTTGTTTTGTCCCTTCACTGCTAACTACCTATGAGAAACATTCTTTCTAGATGTATTAAATAGCTTTATCTTGTAGCCATGGGTACATATATAAAACTAATTCTGTATCCTCTTATACCTTGTTACTAATTTCCTGCAGTTTGTTTTTTTGTAGGGTAAGGTAGGACATTGCAGCTTTACACTGTAGATTTGCTGTAATAGCACTTATCTCTCTAGCACCTCGTAAGACATTTTATCAAATGTTTTGCTGAATGTACAAAATGTTTGTTTTGTGTGCTTTTTCAACAAAAGGCCTACCTTTAGCTTTTGTTTGTCTCTTTTTAAGGTTTCTAAACCGGCCAATCCAGGAAGAGGGAGCAAAACCAACAAGCTACAGGAGAGAGAGCAGGATCAGTTCATTTTGGCTGGTGACAACACAGCTACTGTCACACTGGCTCATTTGCCCAAAAATAGCAAGAAACACAGTACAGCGAAAGACAAGGTAAGAAAAAAACATTTCAATTTCATAATTGCACAGTTTCATGTTTTTCATTTGGCAGATATTAATCCGCTGATGCTGTTTTTGTTGTTATTATTAATATTATCTAGATTCAGCAGAGCAACTTGAAGAAGCATGAAAGGAAATCTTCCTTTGGTTCTGAAGAGAGAAATAATGATTATTCCCAGACCCGTTCAGAGGAGGACTTGGCTGGAGATCCCAAGAATAATTACAAGGACACTGGTAGTTCAAAAGTGGCTAATGGAAGTCAATCTGAGGCAAGTGAGAAAGATGGGAGTCACTTGGATAGCAGCAATGATGCAGACAGTGAGGCCTCAGAAAGTGAAAGCACTTCAAAGCACACTTTAAACAGCAGCAGCGCTGACTGTTTCAATGCTGGCGGCTCCAATCAGACCCAGTTAAAGAGTGACTTGTTTCACAGCAAACAGAAGGATGGCAATCACATTGACCATCTCGCAAGTGCAATGTCCAGACTTGGCCTTTGCCATAACGTGCATGAATCCGTGATCCATACTCATAGTCAGGAAGAACAAACAGACATTATGTCAAATAACAAAGATGCATCAAAGGAGAAACCCTTGATATCCCAGAATCCACAAATAGCTTTCCAATCATTGTCACATAGCTATGTGCCTTGTTCCAAAGAATGCTCTGTACAGTCATGTCTGTATCAGTTTACTTCAGTGGAATTACTGATGGGTAACAACAAATTGCTGTGTGAGAACTGTACTGAAAAAAGACAAAAACATCTGAAAAAGACCATTACATCAGGTGAGTTGAGGTTGCTTAGTAAGTATGTTATTTTTTATGGGTTTTTTTGGGCTGGTGATTTTGACATTTTAATCAGTTACAAAAAATAGAAAAGTGAGAGATTAAATCATAAGTGAAACACATGTATTAGCATGTATCAGCATTGTATCACTGATATTTTAGGTTTTGTCACTTTCTTTAGGACCTCTTTAAAATATACAAAGTCATTGTTTTTAAATCTAAACTTTTTATAAGAGAATTTTAAAAAAATTTAGAAATTTACAGCACACTTATTAATGACCAAAGCGATATTTGGTTGCTGTGAAGTTGCTTTAGGTGACATGTTGTTCTGAATCTACAGTATGCAATAAATTTATCTATGTTTAAAGTTTGTCCCATCTAAAAGATTCTCATCAAATTGTAACATCTCAACTTTTTAATCTTTTTTTCACCATAGAAAAGAAAGTGGAAAAGGTTTATACCAGCGCACGTAAACAAATGCTCATCTCATCTCTACCTCCTGTTGTCACTCTTCATCTCAAACGGTTTCATCAGGTAAGCATTCAAATATGATAAAAAAAGAAAAGAGCAAATATTTCCCATATGCACTTAGAAGATGAAAGTATAGCCTCATGAACATGTAAAAGAAAACATGCTAATTGTTCGCATGGTGATAGTCCAGGTGTGAGGTATACTGGAATATTTTATGAGCTCCAAGAGTAAAACTATGGAAAATGAGAGTTACTATCACATAAAACCACTCCCTGTACATGTACATTTACTGTGAGCCTTAGCTTAGAAACCTACAAGTACTTTTAAATTTACAAAGATGACAAAGAGGCCCATTTTTCATTGTCGTTTTCATTTAGTTGTTTAAATGACTTTCTTTTCACGTTCTTGTTTGTGATTTAGGCTGGTATGAGTCTGCGCAAAGTGAATCGTCATGTGGACTTTCCCTTGGTCCTGGATTTAGCTCCGTTCTGTTCAGCTTCTTGCAAGGTATGGATTTTAGATTTTAGATTTGAGTAGATTTCTTTCCAGCACTGCGAGCATGTTTGAGATGTGTTTCGCCCTGTGATGGTTTGTGCTTGTGTCCCTGCAGAACATTGTGCAGGGGGAGAGAGTGCTGTACGGCCTGTATGGAATCGTCGAGCACAGCGGCTCAATGCGGGGGGGTCATTACTCCGCTTACGTGAAGATCAGAGGGCCCCATAGGAAACTGGAGCAGAGGAGGAATGTTGCAGGTAAGGACTTCATTCTGGGGAAAAAAAGACATTCTTCTTTTTGTTATTTTGTACGGCTCACAAAAGTTGCTTCTAAACATCTGCAGATTTTGGTTGTTTTGCTCATTTTGAAGAACTGCCCTGTGCCAAGTGACATACTCGTCCCTCACGTCTTGTTGAATATTACTTTGTTGTAACTGAATGAAATATTGAAATGTTGGATCTGCATGCCTTCACACCAGCAGGTGGGTAGCTGCGTCAGCATGCGTAGGCTGCAAAGGAACAAGTAATAGGTTTATTCCATGCTGAAAAAAAGAAGAAAGAGAACACAACGTTTCGGCCGTGGAGCCTTCTTCAGGTGTGAGAGAGACAGGGCAGTAGGCAAAGGTAAAGTAGCGGGAGAACAAAGGTTGGGAGGGAGGAGGAGTGAGAGGCGGGAGCAGGGGACAGAAAGAGAGGCCAATCAAGAGGTGTGAAGTCAGAATGGGTGCAGAGAGGTGTGAAATGAAACTTCCAATGAATGGAGAAAATTTAAAAGAACAGTAGTCTGTCGTTAAGGGAAGGGAGAAGGTGTGATCCTAGCTGCAGAATAATTTTAGTTTCGGTGGTCTTTCTGATGTATGAGTTTGGAAAACCGTCTTTGAGAACACAGACGGAGAGATTAGAGTGGTCGTGGCCGTCAGAGGTGAAATGAGAAACAATGGGCTTGGAGAGATCTTTAATCTTTACAGCCCTGACGTGTTCTCTGAAACGGTCTCCGAGTCTCCTTCCTGTTTCTCCAATGTAGATGGCTGGGCATTTACTGCAAGAGATACAGTAAATAAGGTTGCTGGAGGTACAAGATGCTGTCTGGGTGATCCGGAATTGTCCTGAGGGGCCTTGAATGAGTGTGGTGGTGGCTGTGTATTTGCAGGTGATACAGCGACCTTGCAACAGAGCTCGCTGTATCACCTGCAAGTACACATCTAACACATCTAAATAAGGTTGCTGGAGGTACAAGATGCTGTCTGGGTGATCTGGAATTGTCCTGAGGGGCCTTGAATGAGTGTGGTGTTAGATGTGTACTTGCAGGTGATACAGCGAGCTCTGTTGCAAGGTCGCTGTATCACCTGCAAATACACAGCCACCACCACACTCATTCAAGGCCCCTCAGGACAATTCCGGATCACCCAGACAGCATCTTGTACCTCCAGCAACCTTATTTACTGTATCTCTTGCAGTAAATGCCCAGCCATCTACATTGGAGAAACAGGAAGGAGACTCGGAGACCGTTTCAGAGAACACGTCAGGGCTGTAAAGATTAAAGATCTCTCCAAGCCCATTGTTTCTCATTTCACCTCTGACGGCCACGACCACTCTAATCTCTCCGTCTGTGTTCTCAAAGACGGTTTTCCAAACTCATACATCAGAAAGACCACCGAAACTAAAATTATTCTGCAGCTAGGATCACACCTTCTCCCTTCCCTTAACGACAGACTACTGTTCTTTTAAATTTTCTCCATTCATTGGAAGTTTCATTTCACACCTCTCTGCACCCATTCTGACTTCACACCTCTTGATTGGCCTCTCTTTCTGTCCCCTGCTCCCGCCTCTCACTCCTCCTCCCTCCCAACCTTTGTTCTCCCGCTACTTTACCTTTGCCTACTGCCCTGTCTCTCTCACACCTGAAGAAGGCTCCACGGCCGAAACGTTGTGTTCTCTTTCTTCTTTTTTTCAGCATGGAATAAACCTATTACTTGTTCCTTCACACCAGCAGTGTGAGCTTTCACCTTAAAATTACCTCAAGATTATTTTTACATTTTATATTATTGTGTAAACATGGAATGTATCATTGTACATGGGAAACGTAAAGGTATCTCTTTTTACAATGTTCACATAGGTGGAGCCTTGAATATAATACAAAAAGTAATGGTTTTCTGTTTTTTCCCCATATTGTCTCATTGTTTTAATGAACTTTTATTCATTTTAAAAGTTTGACTTTTCTCCTTAAATGTATGTGTTATAATGTGAATCATGTTATTTCTTCAAAGTGGAATTAGGAATGGGGAGGTTTCTGGAAGGAGTTTATGATGATGAAAACTGGGAGAGCAGGAATTCTGCAGATCTTTCCACCAAATGCCAGGAATGGATAATCAATGTTTACCCGAGTAACAAAAATCTTTAGTTCAGCCGAGCACCTTTTGGGGAGTAGTTTTCCATTTCTCATTTGTCTTTGCCGTTTTCTCATCGTCCAGTACAGAGCAGCAAGCATCGCTGGTCAAATATAATAAGTGGCTGTATTTGAGCCCACTGAATTTGAAGTAGTGCCCATCTCCCACTTCGGGTTTAAGACACACTTTTTGACCCTTGGACATCGACTCAGATATAATATGTTGTTTTTGGTGAAGAGTTTCGGCTTTTTTAATCAATATCAAAGCAGCCAGATCTCTCAATGCTACATCATATTTGTTTGTGTTAACCAAGCAGGAAAGTGGTTGACGGTTGTCCTTTCTGTGATTCTGCAGGCCAGAAGGAAGCTGCTGCAGCACCTCCTGGACAGTGGGTTTACGTCAGTGACACGCATGTACAGGTGGTTCCTGAATCAAGAGTCCTCGGTTCACAAGCTTATTTGCTTTTCTATGAAGAAATGTAGTAATTGTTCTGGAAAAAACCTGCTTTTTGTCTTCAAGTACGTAATGCTATTCCAGGTGCCTCATGAAAGGATAAGCGTATGAGAAAAAAGATTACATAAAAAAAGCTTTTCTGCTTTTACTTTTTCAATTCAGCACATCAGAATTTCCCCTTGACATGCATGGTAAGCTGTATATATTTTATTTTTGCTAGAATAAATGGTATCATTCTAAAACAATAAAAACTATGATCCTATCAATTGGTTTTCTATAGAAAAGAATCATTTGTTTACTGTATATGATTTGAAAGATCCTGTCAATATATAAGAAAGATTAAGAATGTGTAACTTGATTTGTTTATATGATATAAAATGTATCAGAAAAGTAAAGTTGTTTATATATAGCGTGCAAGACAAAATCTATTGTTTTCTTTTATAGTTTTTTAAAATGATTCTAGTTACTGGGTTATTTTTCAAATTGTTATTCCAAAGATTTTGTAAAATTGAACTCCTAGCACAGTTTGGTAGGTAAGGTGTCTGGGTTAATTCTGTGCCACAAAAACATTCTTGGAAGCAAGAATGAAAACCCATATAATCAGTGTATCTCTAATAATCAAATTGTTAGATTTATTTAATGTTACAAGTTCCTCTTTCATTATTGCTTTTCCCTGAATAGAAAATTTAACACTGCAAACGTACTGCTACTTTCTTTTTAATTATTACAAATATTTAAATATTTTCCTAAAAGGATCATATAAAGAAAATATTTATAGATAGCTTTTAGTAGTATAAACACTTTGTATTCTTTCCAAAGCAATACAATTGTGAAATGTTAGGTCAAATCTTAAGAGGTCAATTCAAGCAAGTCTTTGATTGCAGAATGAGAATCAACGGTCATGCTGTTGTTTTAGAAAAACAAACCTGTTTAATAATAATGTTTTTTTTATGGGGAAAAGCCAAATTAAGAGAATTTCATGGAGCACATTGTGGCATGCCCTTCAATAATCATTTATATCTGCTTTTCTTTTGTTGTACCATTTAACTGTTGTAGTGTTGTTAATTGGGTAAAGTTCTGAAGTCATATGGTTTAATTTTAAATAAAAAAGGCATGCCATACATATAGGCATTCAGTTATTTCATACTTGTATCTCTTTAGATTTTTTCAACTGCATAGAAAACAAAAAAAACACAACAGCACTGTAAGCAAAACAAAATTGGCAAATGGGGAAACTTTGATTTGTGTTATTTTTATGACTTTGTTTATAGTTCCATGGTAATTTGTGGATTTTTTTGGAAGTGGGTGTGTGTGGATTATCATTTTGCCAGTGATTTTCATTGTTTCAATTATTTCATAAATGTAGAACAAAAAAGAAAAAGTGTAAGAACAATAATTCATATGGCATTTTAATATTATGTACCATGCATATTGTATTCGTTCAAGAATCATCTTCCTGAGAACACATTGGTTACCAACAGTAGGGCACTTAACGTGCTCAAAGCATCATACAAGAAGCACATCGTACATCTCCAGCCACAGACTAGAGTCTGAGCACTCGTCTGGAAGGATGTGATGATTTGGAAGTAGGAGATTCAGGCTGATGAAAAGTGTGGAGTCTGAACTGAAGTTTAAAGGGAATGAGGTGCTGACCTTAAAACAGTCCTTCTTTAATGAGCTGATTGAATGTATAACATACTTTATTTTTGCAATTCATTGTGATTATGTTGATGTTTTTACGATAACACCAAACATATTTGGTTCCCCCTACTAATCACCCATGTCACAGATGGCAAGTACTGTATTTTATTTTCTGTCTGCTGCTTCTACGATGCACACAACGCTCACCTATTTTTTCTACTGTTAACCTCCTAAGACTAAGAAATGTCTAAAAAGGTGAAAACAAAGCTGTTTTTTTTATAAGTGACTATAAGTTATAGTTTACTTTCTCCTGCTCTCTGAATTTTCAATCACCTGTTCTGATTTCCAGGTGGCATAGTGTGACAAGTTATCAAATCACCTTTCTTAAATGTGCATGTACCATTTCCTTCACTGCATTTTGGGGTTTCTTTTCTTTCACAAACAGTTGTCAAATATTAACTAATACAACCGCACATGGAGTCTTCCTTTATTAATTATTTATAACAATATTAATATTATACCATTGATTCAGTGCAATAGGTGGCAGGTGTGGCACTGGCTAATTTATAGGACGGTCTGGTAGTTAATTGTTCCCTTAAAATACATTTTAAAGCTGATAATTAAAACTGTGGAAACTGTTAAGTTGTATTCCTGCATCTGCAGAATACCTGCATACTGAGGGCTGTTGAGCAAAACAAATAGTGGCAGTATTTCTTTGAGGACTTAAGGTTATCCTTGTCAGAAGGCACCGTTCCACCATCAGTGATGCAACTTTAACGACGTCTGAACTTGCAATTAAAAGGTCTTCTTTTCCTTTTAAGTCATCCTTACAGGAACATGTTTTTAAAAAGGAATATTTGAAATGTTTAGGTAGCTTGTGCTCCATTTTCCAAGAAAACATGCAGCCAATGTTTTTAATAATAATAATATAGTTTAGCAGAATAGCCCTTCTTTGGAGTGACCTAAAAGAGGGCAAATAGAAGATGTGGCCGGGAAAATCCGGATGTATGGTAACCCTGTCAGCCACCAACACCAGCTCTGCTGCTGAACCTGACACAGACAGCACTGCTAGTTTTAGCAAGCGTTGGAAAACGGCTACGACCCAGATTAACTAAGTGTTCAGTGCTATTTTTATTATACGTGTGTGTGTGTGCACGCGCGCGCGCACGCTCATGTTCGTTATTGAGAGTTTCTGTGGTTCCTATGAGAAGATGGCTTGTAGGTGGCACTTGGTCCGAAACATTTGAGAACCACTGGATTAATCAATTCATTATGGACCACATGTGAATCTATATACAAACAACAGTGGCCCTAATGACCTCTAGTGGCAGCTCAGCTGAAATTACTACTCTTCACTAGTGTTATTCAACATTCATGCAGTTTCCCTGAGAAGGATGCCATTCATGTCTGTATCGGAGACAAGTTAGACATTTAGGAAATGATAACTCTTCCAAAAATCTGCCACACCCATTTAGTCTGGAAATGTCTCTTTTTGACGTGACATGCGTCCCTTCAGTTGTTGCTGCACTACCAGAGAAACAGTCAAACAGCACAACAGGCAGTGGTTTGATGCACAGTACCTTCACTATGGATATTCCTGTATTTGGAAATGCCCCATTGGCCTTAGAACATAGTGCAATGAGCTTTTGAAACTCTGATTTTGGAAACCAGCTATCTTTGTCATCTGAAGTGACACTTCATAAAGCCAATGACAGTACACCCTTCTGAAAACTGGAACTGTCCTTCTTTACAAATTCAAAAACACAAATGAAGTATTGAGTACAAATTAAACTGTGTACCAAAGCTGGTGATCCAAACAGAGCCAAAACATGACTTCAACATTACAGGCCTTAGGCAAGAGCACTAGGCCATTACGCTCTGCTACACAATATATACTGAGAGACATGCAACAAGTGAATATTGGAACCCATATGATTTATGTTTTGTATGCTTCTCAATATATACTGTAGCATCTAGTGCAGAACTGCAATTGAGTTGAATATTTGTTTACCGACTTAAAATTAGCATGGCAGCCAATAGCCAATAACAGGCAATTTTTGGATGGCAAAAGAACCTAAACTTGCTGTGATAATTTGTATCTGAATTTGTCATAAAGCCTTGAATAGTATTCCCTCCTCCCCAAATATGTTTGAAGTGATTCGCTTTTATATGCTTCTATACTATCCAAAGCAATACGACTGACAAGCACAAATACTTGGCAGTTCTAGTGCCACAGAGCAATGCACTTAAACATTTCTTTATTTTGAAAGATAAAGGAAAAAATAAATGAAGATGTCTTCAGCTATTAATCCATGCTGTCTTCTTGAATCGTATGTCTTGTTCTTGCATAAAATGTAGTAACACAATACAGAATGACAACTACAAAGCAGCCATGTTTTGAAACATGGCCTGTGCTGGTAATGAGGAGGTGGATACAGATTTAGAAAAGGGCAATGTCAAGATAATGTGACTGGGTGGTTAACATGCCTTCCCATTGTGTGACATCTATATCCAACTGTTCTAACATTAAACTGTACTGTCCAAACAGAAATTGACATGTATTTTTTTAGAATGGGCTTTGTTGTTCATATTACAACACTTCAGCATTCAAATCATTATGTAATGCAGTTAAACATTAAACAAACATTGGTTTAAATGCACTTGTTCATTCCTTTTTATTAAGATAATAAGAAATTCTCATTTTCCATGCAATGTTTGGTATGTTGAAAAACTAGAAATGCAGCCAAAATTGTAGAAAAACTCTTTAGTAGGTTTATTTGAAATGTTTTGGCAACACTTGTTATTTTATTTTTCAACATGGGACGAAAGTAAAAAAATCATGTTGCACAGTTGAAAAGGTGCATCCGTCAGATTACCTTTGTGAACAGTACATAGTGAATTCAGTCTTAACACTGAATTCCTATAACTAGGATAAATGCTATTACAAAAATCAACATGACAGTAGTAGCAACACTGACAGCTGTTCCACAAGAACCATAGGGATTTCTGTTTACATCAATCATTAAAATAGACTTATCATTAATTATAGTTTAAAGACTCGCTAGTAATACATTCCATAGTGTACTGTATCCAATATACAGTAGTTGTTTGTATTATAGAAATGTGCAGCATTATGTTCAAATGAAGGTTTAATACAAAACGAATTCTGGATGTAGATGATTGCACAGTTACTGTAGCACAGCACACTGGTTTGGTCTGAGCTATCCTTTATTAGAACGGTATGATTCAATAATAATAATACCAAAATGTTTTTTTTCTAGTAAATTCTTTACTTCAAGTGCTTAAAAGGAGTGTCCTGCACTGACAGGCTAAAAGAACTGAACCATTTTAAACTTTGAAGTATTCCAAATCCTTGAAGACATTGACCAAGGGAGACCAGAATCAGCAGTGAATCATAACCTATAACCAAAGGTAGGGCGGGTAAAAATACAATATTCGGACACAAAAATGGGGGGGGGGGGGATAATATTCTGTTAAGACCTTAGAATTAAAAAAAGTAAATTATCGATTCAAAATATTGGAACCGCTGTCACAAGCTACACGCGCGGTACATCTGCGACACGTGCTTTGCAGCAGGTTGCAGATGCCGCGTGACGGAATCCCGATTCCTCTCCAAGAGCCTGGACAAGGAAGTGCCTGTCCACTAGTGTCTGAGCCCGGGATGCCACATGTCATGCCAGCTCAAGGCACACGTGTGCAGTGAGGCTCAAGTAGGGCACTCGCAGCATAACTGTCCCATTCTCACCTCAGATGAAAGCCCCTGCTACACGAGCAGCTGCCCTGCTGCAGTCGCATGTGAAGTCACATGAGAATGAGCGCACAGGAAGGGAGGCCAGCGGGGTCCTGATCAGAGCGCAGTCCAGGCTCTGTGGGAGGAATGGGGCACGATCCCAGAAGACAGCACCACAGCTCGCACATCTGTGACTTTCACAGAAGAGCCCTTGTTCTTCACAAATGGTAAAAGAAAAATGAATTCATCGACGTTGTGTCTACTCAATAGAATACCAGTAGTCCTGCTAGAAAATACTGCAATTGTCATTTATTCAACAACTTCATTAATTTGTTACTTATGTAAATGGTCAATTTATTTTATTGTTCTGTAGGTTATATATTTCTGTATAAAAGCGTTTTCATATAAATTTGTCATTTTTCCGTTTATTGTATGAAATAAAGATTTTACTATGACAATTACATAATATGCTTTTTGGGTAAATGAACCTACACTAACCTGGAAATATATCTGCATATACAACGCTACGGTTAGAAACTAAGAAGTAATTTACATTACAGAAATCTTTCACCTTGGACTTGGTCCGTTCAATACTGAATTTTTCTATCGTGTTGTTTGAATGACCAACGGCACCAGTTGTATCATTATATATACACAACACAATACAGTAGCGCGCGAGTTGCGCGACTCGACTTCCCCTGGACTACTTCCGGGTTGAGAGTCAGAGCGCCATATTGTCTATGAGGCAGTGAAGAAGCTGTTGAGGAGAGGTGAGGAAAGAGAAAGCGGGTTTGTTTTATTATGTTTTGATTGCTGTATTTTTTTTAGATGTAGAACAGTGTGAGACCACGAATATTCTCAGAGTCGATTGCACGAGAAGACGAACGTCTTTAGTTCAAAATATGTTCAAATGTAACCGCCTGTTTTTTCTTTGAGGGCTGGCGAGGCCCAGGGGGTGTAGCTCGGATATACCCGCATAGAAAGCAGCCTCTGGGTTTCAGGCTTGATCATGCAGCAACAACTGCAAGGAATCGGATACTTGCTGCATAAGCGCAATTCCAAGTTTTGTTAGTCGACGTGACTGCATTGTATCATTTTAAGTTGATTTGTGAAGCATTTGCGTTGCGATTCGTTTTTTAAATTGATGACATCGATATTTAGACGATTTACTGTTAATACGATTGCAATACTGATTGTGCTATGCATATCTGTTTTTAAATATTTGCAGAATTTAATCGATACGTATTTAGTAGTTTCTGTATCGGTTTTATAGAGATGAAATCTGGGAAATGTACTCTACATACCGTTAAATGGCTTTCGCTGTTAATACAGCAACATCTATACTAACAACAAGTTAGTACGCAACGTTATATTGTAACTGAAGTCTGAGGACTCGATTTCTTTTTTTAACATACAACTGAAATATGTTTGTAGCATTCCGCAGTCGGACTCGTTGACCTAATGTTGATTGTACTGACATAATAAAGCCGATTGAGATTAATAGCCTAAATTGCATTTTGTTAAAGGCAACAAGGCAGCACGTTAAGTGTAGCTCATTTTTTGCTCTTTTAACAAGTTTCATCTGTTAAAATGAGTGTAGGAAAATGTGTGCATTCTTATTAACAAAAGAAAAGTTACAACGTAGAGGAAGCCATTCGGCCATTCTAGTCCGTTGTTTTGCCTATTTTCACTACTTATTGTTGCTTAGTAGACAAAACACTAAGAATAACCCCTTTTCTTTCTGAAACTAAACTGGTCCTGCAGTCCATTGCTATTGTTTTCAAATTCTGATTTAAAAAATAAAAACTTTCTGTGTAATTAATGGTGAAGCGTGATAACTTTGCTGTCTAGGAGCTATAGAAACATACTGGTTTGCCAACGGCTGTTTTCTGCCTTTGCAGGATCCAGGCTGAACTTTACGGTTAAACATGTGGGATCAAGGTGGTCAGCCCTGGCCACACTGGCCTCTCAGCCAGCAGCAGTGGATGCAGTCTTTCCAGCACCAGCAGGACCCAAGTAAGAGAGACGACTTGTGTTTCTCAGACACGTCATCCTCTGCCCTCGTCTTGCATGAGTGATTAACACACAGGCCTGTATGAGAAACGTACCGCTGAAGAGTTCCATAATTGTGTTTCTTTACAGTTTTGGAGCTTTGCTGCCGAGTTCATTCGTATTTATTGTGAAAGAAGAAGTTGAGGTTTATTAACTCCAAAAAGCAAAAAATGCTTTTAGCTGTAGAGCCTTCAGGTGTGAGGGAGGAAGGGAAGGGAGTAGGATTAAGAAACGGGGAGGTGTCGAACTGAAGGAAGAGCATGTGGGGATGGGCATGGTGGGTGAGAAAGCCCTGTGCCTCACACTTGAAGTCTTTACGGTTTCTTTTTCTTTATAGTGTTTTTTAAACTTGGGTGAGTCCTCTGGAAATGTTCACCTAGTAATTCCCCAGTCTGAATGTCCCTGAGCTTTTGCAGTACTTGATGTCTTGATTTCCTCTTCCTAATCAGGCCAGGTTGACTGGGCAGCTCTGGCACAAGCCTGGATTGCTCAGAGAGAAGCTACTGGACAAACGGTGCTGGATCAGCAAGGACTGCAACCCAATGGCCAGGAAATCCAAGGATTAGAGACTGGTCCCAACAATCATGGGACGTTTCAGGGTGATCCAAATTTTAACAGAATGTGGCAGCCAGGTTGGCTTCTCTTCTTTACCTCTTCAACACCCACTGAAAACCAAATTAGTGCAGAAAGAAAATCAGAACTGGGACAGTATGTATAAGTTATTTGATGTGAACAGAGTGAGAGTATATATAATCTGTTGTACTGTAGATTTGGAAAATATACATATATATAAATGTGTTATATATTTGCATCAGAGGATGTGTTTTCAAACTGTACATTTTTTCATTTTAGAGACTCAGCCAGTGTGACTTTATTATTTAAAGCCTTTGTTTTTCTAAGTGGGGGTATGTGTTAAGTGCTCTGCAGACTGATAGCTGTGCTTTCTGTATTCAAATCTTTAGACTGGGGAATGCATGGCCAGCCTCCTCACCCACCCCCTGACCAGCAATGGATACCTCCAGGCCCAGGGCCAATGGATGTACCTCCATCTGAAGACAGCAACAGCCAAGACAGCATCGAATTCCCTCTAGACTCCAGACGTGGAATGTTCAACCAAAATAATCACACATTTGGAGGGCAGCCTGACAGCTTTCCCATGGCCCCGATGCCAGTGAACCAGTTCGATTACCAGGTATATAGAGAGGAAGACCTTGCTTGAACCATAATGTAGAGAGAAAGCAAACGAGGTATCTGTCGTATATACTGTTTTAATGGATACTTCACACCTAGCTTTTGCACCCCTCACAGATGTTACCCACGTTTGTGTAGAAATGGTTGAACCTAGTTAGTAGCGCGTGAGCGTTCCAATCCAGAGGCAGTTCTCCGTCTGTAATAAAGAAAAAGCAGCGGGCTTGATGATGTGTTTGGTGTTCATTGTGGGTTGCTGCTGTCTCCAGCATGGTGCTGCTGCTTTTGGCCCTCCGTCGACGGGATTCCCTCCCCCATACTGGCAGCAGGGCCCCCCGCAGAACCGCAGAGACAGACCCCCGTCGTTTAGGGAGCGCCCCAGATCTCCTGTACAGCTGCCAGTGAAACAGGAACCCCCAGCTCTCGGTAAGTGCTTTGTAACCTCGAGGTTGTCAAGGTTTGGAGTGAACAGTACGCTTCTTCTCTGCAGTTCTCTAAAATAATTGCTCAGAAATTAATTCGGTTACATATCATAACCCCGATGCGTATGTCGATATGTATACAGACGTACAGTTTTTTATGCATTTGTATCTGGAGTTTAACTATTGTTCTTAATTCATTTTCTCAAAAATCTGAAACTACAGTAACATGTAACCTGGCTGGATTTTTCTGCCAGGGTGGTAACTTACAATATCTTTTTAAAATTAGTACTTTATTAAATAACCTTGTGGTCATCCAACCTTTTAAAGGAAATATTGTTTTCCAGTGATTCCAACTTTTTGAAAATCAGCCCAGAGCGTTGATAATTTGCTGAGCCTTGGGATGCACACTCTTATTTGACATGCATTCATAAAAAAAGTGATTCATTCAGAGAAGGATCCAGTGCAATTTCTTCTGGACTATTCCGCATTCGTTGTCAAAATTAAATCTGCTTACCTTAGAATGCAAGGACCAATGTTTTTAATCAGTTGTTTCAGTTTCTTTCAAATGAGAGACAAAAATCCTTATAGAAGAAGGTTCCTTTTCAAGTGATGCTGTATAGCTAATTGTGATGGTTTCAGTTTGGGCGATATCGTTTTCCTGTTAAAAAACTAGTGCAGAATAGTTAACTCTGATCATGTTTTCCTTCAGTGGCACCGTGTTTTAATTGTGTGCTATTTTACCCGTTGAATGCGCATCACAACCATTTGCTAGCAGGTTGTTTTGGATATTTACCGTCCCTCCGAGGCTACAGATCATCAAACTGTTTTCCCCAGATGCTGTGAAACGGCGGACATTACCTGCGTGGATCCGTGAGGGGCTGGAGAAGATGGAGCGAGAGAAACAGAAAAAACTTGAAAAGGAGAGGATGGAGAAGCAACGTGCTGAAATGGCAAAAGATGAAAAGAAATCTAATGATTTACCGGAGGAAGAAGGCGATGGGCCTCGATTACCCTGCAAAAGTAAATTTGTAAGTAGCAGATTTTGTCTCGGATATCGGGGCAGCGGTGTCGAGTAGTGCTTAGGGTTCTGGATTTGTCCCGTGAAGGTTGTGGGTTCAATTCCCAGGGGAGACACTCCTGTTGGACCCATGAGGCGCTTAACAGGAATTACTCCAGTAAAACACACAGCTGTAAAAATGATACAAATGTATGTTGCTTTGGATAAAAACAAAATAAATGTGTTAATATGGTATGTAGTTTGTCGTGATCCGCGCAGGGCTCAGATCGTCATTTGTAATTTAGGAATGGCAAAATATTGCTAGCACTATTTTCTCTAAATCCACATGCAGCTTGTACCTGTCTTCATCGTATTGATTTCTTCTAAGCTTTTTCAAAAACGTCATTTTCTGGTTCATTAGGACAGCGATGATGAGGAAGAGGAGGAGGAGGAGGAAGATGAAAGGACTGAAGCTAGAAAGTCAGACGTGGGAAGCACGTCTCCATCTCCAGTTCGTGAAGAGCAGATTGAACCAGACTTGACTGATGAAGAGAGAGAATTTCAACTGGTTGGTACCTCAAGTTAATGAGGAACTGAATATGGAAGCTTAACCCTTCAAATGATACATACTCACTGCGCTGTTTTAATATTTCACTGTCTCAACTGTTTACTACTTAAACTGCAAATAGCATTCGCTTGTCTTATCTCAACAGATGATGTTGACCAAAATGCTCCTCACAGAAGTGCTTTTAGAGGTCACCAATGAAGAAATCTATAATGTAGCAAAGGATGTCCATCGCAAGGCAACAAAAGGTATAAGTCTGACTCAGATTTGTGTAGGAGTTGTTGATCAAGACATTTGCTTGAAAGGACTTAAATTCCTAATGGTTTCCTTTCTTGAGAAAGTTTAGTGTCCTGCAGTAATTGTGTTAAGTCTTTACAATTTAGCGTCTTTGGTGTCAGTTTATTTCACTAAATTAACTCAGTACTGTGCAAAGATTATTGAAGTACAGTTCATCCCTAGCCAGTCTCTGCTAATGCAGTGGACAATTGTAGGAAATAAGAATACCTGATATCTTAATGCAGTAGGTATTATTATGAATATGGCTGTCATCTTTAATTCAGTAACATTAACATTCTTCCAGATCCTTAACAGGGCATCAAATTTACTGTCAACCCGACTGCTTCTAAAGAACAGGTGGACGAGTGCCAGTTTAACTTTTAAAATTCAGCTCCTGTGAATTCTCGGAATCTGCATTAGTAAAGAGTGGTATTTCCCTACCCAAAGTTGTTTTTTTTTAACAAACTCATTGAAAGTACTCCTCTCCTCTCTTTAATTCATTTTGTTCTTAATTTTTCTTCTCTCCTCTGCAAAGCAGCATTGATAGTGCATTGTAACTGTGCCCTAGACTCTCGTGACTTTGAAATCGTGGCTGTATGTTTTAACATGTTGTTCCTGTTGTTGATGTGATACAAAGCTCCTGCAAAGCAGCTGGCACAGTCCAGTGCACTGGCTTCTCTATCAGGACTCGGTAAGTAATTGTAGTTTAAAATGGGGAGGGTGGAGGGGGGGGGGGTGAAGGGAGGTTATAAGGTGTTTCCCTTGCTACAGGACTTTAACACTGTGCTGAATATCCGTTTAATCACAAACAAAAACTTGCCCTGTATTGAGAAATCATGAGACTTCTGTGATTCCATTCAGCATTGTTTTCTTAAAGTGATTGAGAAAATGTGCAGCTCTCTGTCAGATAAAGGCCATTCCAACCTAACATAGCAGCAGCCTGTAATGTTTTGGATTTCTTTGGTTCTCAGGTTGGAAATCGCATGCAGTTTTTGATTTCATGACCTTAGCACATTTAGTATATCCATATATCTTAGTATACTTTCAGAGAGATGGATGTAAGTAAGAAACAGTTACATCTGTTTCCCGGGGTGTATCAGATAACTGCTTTGGCTGACTGACTGCAGTTTGAAAACGGTGTGAAAAGCCTTTGTTTTATCTCTTATGAAAGAGCCTGGGTTTGTGCATGCAGGTGGGCTGGGTGAGTACGGTTCAGATGACAGTGAAGAGGAGAAAAGTGTGAGAGGCTCAGAATCCTCCGACACGGATGACGAGGAGCTGCGACACAGAATTCGGCAAAAGCAGGACGCCTTCCGCAGGAAAGAGAAGGAGATGCAACTGCAGC
The DNA here is from genome assembly GCF_055471065.1 of Atractosteus spatula. NCBI lineage: Eukaryota > Metazoa > Chordata > Actinopteri > Semionotiformes > Lepisosteidae > Atractosteus > Atractosteus spatula. Next base: position 47,545,451 of record NC_142707.1, on the reverse strand, counting down.
AGGAGAGGCAGCTACAGGAAGGTGCGCTTGATCAAGTGTTCATGCTTGAGCAGAAGCAAAGCTTTTTACTGCTTTTATTGCAGAAGCTAAACCGCTGCCATTGAACAGTGGTACAGCAAAACACAGTAAAGTTGAAAACATTACTGCTGTCCAAGGAAGAGGTGGCAGATATCCATCAAATGAGGTTGATCTTTAATATTCACAAGACAATGTCTAGACTTGTCTGAGGTTTGCTCCCCATTTCTTTATATATTCAAACCATTTTGCAATTCAAGTATATAGAAACTAGAGTAGATTATATACTTGTTTGAGTAATTGTAAAATGTTTTGAATACAAACTTTTCCTCTCTGCATGCTTTGCTCATTTGAGCTTTAAATTAAGCTTCCCTGTAATAGAACCCTCATCACTGCTTATTGATGATGTTTAATAGAATTATCTTGAAACCTAGAGAATAGAGTACCCTTGAGAAATATTTAGGATGACAAAGTAAATGTCTTTTTACTATAAACTCATAATTATTTCTTGTGAAAATGACTTGTTGAACATGACCATTTTGGGTGAATTACATTGATGTTGAACCACTCTGTACTGACGGAGCCAAGGTGCTGGGCCAGTTGGTTGACAGGTGTCTCATGTTGGTCAGGTGTTTGAAGCTAAACGAAGCAGTCAGGGCTACAGCATAGAAACTGGGCTTATCAAAAACAGTCATTTGGAATATGCCGATTAATAATGAAGCCTCGGGTATTACCTCTCTGCCAAGATCAGGCCAGTCAAGAAAAACATCAGTAGCTGATAATGGAAATATGATCACGGTTGTCAAGGAAAAAACTATCGGTGAAATCACCAAAATCTTCAGAGTGCAGGGATGAAAGTACCACAATCCACAGTTAACGGAAGACTGAGACAGCAGAATTACTAAATTAGTAGTGTAGACTTTTGGACACTAAGAAGTTAAGCTTTCGACCTGCAAGGATATTCATGGCTAATAGCTTTAATGCTTCAAAAAATAAACTCTTCTACAGGAGATATGCTTTTCACAGCAGGGATCTAGCCGCCTAGAATTTCATCCTCTTCAGCTGATCCTCTGCCATGTTTAAACTCCTTTGCCCAATGCATCGGAGGAATGAGGGGCAGCTTTTCCTCACCCAGCAAATGTCCTTTTACTTCACGGTGCAGATGGAAGTCCTTTTCGCACTGTTATTTACTTAGTACCTCAGATTGTTCAGTAACCCCAGAAAAAACGTATTTGTAACCCACAGACTGTGATCTAATCATGAAATTCTAACTATACATGTAGCACATCCACAGTAGTGTGTATGAGCTGCCAAGGGGTCACAGTCTACGTGTGAGTTGCAAAATGTTTTAATTGGCCTTGTGTGCATGGTTTATTTTCTGTTTTTTTAAATCAGAATATGTGTACTATTTAAGTTTTTTGCATGCTTTTTAAATGGCACTAGAGTTTGTCCTTTCCTGGTTTTCCTCTTTGGAGATTTGCTAGTATCTTTTAAGGGAATCATAAACTCCACACAGAGTTTTTATTTTTCCTTGATGGCATTGTTAACTGAAAGGAATCTCTCAGTGAACAGTAATTTGATTTGAAACATTTTGAGATCTGAAACCTAGAATGGTAGCATTTCCAGCCGGTGCAGAAATCGAAGTAACCTCCCTCTTGTGTGTGTGTGTCTGTTTTTTCTTGCAGAAGAAAAACAAGCTGAAAGATCAAACCGAGACATGAGCGAATATGATACTGAGCAGGCCGTCAGTTCAGTGAGGCAGGAAGTCAGAGATAGAGAACCTGAGCCTGGCGCTGAAAAGAGAAGGGTTCGTAGCGAGGCAGACCCGAGCGACCCCAGGAGGGCAGTGAAAGAGAGGGTAGGCAGGAGCAGGAGCTCCTCGGTCAGCGCCAGCCGTAGCAGCAGCAGTGGAAGCAGCAGCAGCAGCAGTAGCAGCAGGTCCAGCTCCTCCTCCAGCTCTAGCTCGGTTAGCAGCCGCAGCTCCTCGCGTTCCTCCTCTCCCAAGAGAAAGAGAAAGCGCAGTCGCACGCGTTCCCCCGCTCACAGGGTAAGTCAGCGCAGCCGCAGCCGGAGCAGGAGCTCCCGCAGGCAGAGGAGGGAGCCCAGCAAGGAGAAAGGGAGGGACAGGAGGAGGGACAGGAGCACAGAGAGGGGCAGGAGGAGGAACCACAGCCGCTCTAGGGAGCGGAGGAGCAGCCGAGAGAGGCGGAAGAGCAGGTCGAAGGAGAGGGAGAGGGCCAGGGCCAGCCGCAGCAGGAGCAGGGAGAGGCGGCGCAGCGGCGACAGGAGGAGAAGCCAGAGCCGGGGCCGGCACAAGCAGAAAGACGTCAGCAAGGAGAGGGAAAAGAGGAAGGACAGGAGCCGCAGCAACGACAAAGACAAGAAGAAAAAAGAGAAGGAGGCAGACCGCAAGAAAGACAAGCAGAAAGCCAAAGAGAGGGAAAAGAGGGAGGAGAAAGATTACAAGGCGGCAAGCCAGAGTGAGAGCAGTAGCAAATCGAGGAGGAAGAGGGAGAGCGAACAGCCAGACGCCTACAGCGAGGCCTCGAGCAGATTTTCACGGCAGGATAGCAGATCGACCAAAAAGGGCTCAGCCAAAAATAGCAAAAAGTATTCCGATTCGGAGTCTAGCGGCAGGAGCAGTTCTCGGTCCCCAGAGGTTAGCAAGGAAAAGAAGTCTAAGAAATCCAAACGTAGTCGTTCAAGGTCAACGGAAAAATCGCACAAGTCTGGTAAGAAGGCAAGCCGCAAACACAAGTCTAAGTCACGATCAAGGTAGTATTCAATTTTTTATCTATTTATTTTTAATCGTTTTTTGTAATTGTCGAGATTTTGTTCTTTAGCCTTGAATGTTTTAGCAGTTTAACAAGTTAACTTTTCGATGAAAAATAATTGCTCTTCTTTTTCCTTAAAATCCCATATTTAGTCCCCGTTCCTTTCTAGGAGTTGCTGATAAGTCTCCATTGTGCTCCTTGCAGGGAGATTTTGGGTTAAAGCATTGCCATCTTCTTTCAGATTTGTGGTTGGACATACACTGTGATGTATTAGCAGTTGAAGAGTTACCAAGGATCTGTATATCTCAGTGTACTACCTTTTCATTGAGGCCAAAGCCTTATGGCATTCAAATACAGTATCAGCCTTGCCAGTAACGTTTTAAGTGCCTGAAAGCAAAAAAAAAATGTACTAAAAATGTTTTATTATTCTGTTGTTAAACGAAGTAATGTAGGAGATTGTACAGTGCAACTGATGTTCCTCTTGATTTCTTTTGCAGGTCGGTCACACCAGTACGTCGCAAACGTTGAGGAATGATAATGGCACCTGAAGCGTGCACTTATTTTAAAATTCCATGAGTTTTAAAGGCTTGTCTCATTATAGAGGCAACTGTGTAGGTGATCTTTCTTTTTCCTGTAAATAAGTACAATTTTTAAAGTACTGTCTGCAGTCCAAGATTTTGAATGATAGGTTTCCCCTGTATCCATTAATTTGGGGTCAGTAGTTGCTCAGATCCTACAGTTGTGACTTTTAAAAAAAAAACATCGTCATGTAAATTGCTGTCCAATAAAACAAAAATCAGTAGTGCTTGGTGTGGATTCTTTTAAACCTCCCTTTGTTCTGTAGTTTACACTTTTGAGATGCCTGAATATTTCAACAACATCATTAAATTTCACAAAGCTAAATTGCTTTAGAAACATGATCAATAAGGACGTTCTTCTGCAGTGTTCACACTGTATATGCAGTTGCCTATACATGTATGCTGTTAAACTGTGCAAAAGCATAATCATGAATAGAGGTTTTTAAATGTGTACTTCATCTGTTTACATAAAATGTTTAATTTGATGATGAAAGGTTTTTGTAAATGATAATTTTTACGTCAAAATAATTAATATCTAATAAAGTTCACCAGTCCTATTAGCTCTGAAATTGATGTCTGTGTGTGCATGTAGGTCTTGTATAAAATCAGGTTGGTCAGCTCTCCCATGTTCTCCAGGGTTCAGCTGGGTTCTGTAAGAGGTTAGAAGTCCTTGGTTCCCCAAACAGTGACTCATTGGCTGTGCTCCACTAAGGGTATGGTGGGATCAGTCAGCCAGGCAGTGGCTGAAGCACCTGTGGCTTTCTAGGTGCTTTTAGGCTCATGGTGCTGTCAATGAGACATGAGCCTTTTCTCCAATGGACACGGCTATGTATTACCAGATGTTTTAAAGGATGAATGGCTCAATGGTGAGTGGGTGGGTCAGAGGAGTCTGCCTGCACTTCCTCATTCCACTTTGTGCATGTGGTTGCAGGGTTTGAAGTCATCGGCCAAGACATGAAAAACGTTCAATTGCAGTACAGTGTTCCCTATAACGCAGGAATTGCAGACAGCATGGTCTTTTTAAACTTTCTACACATAATGGCCCACCTGCAAAGGATGTGGGAATTTGGGGAACAGAATTCATAACGATTTACTATTTGTGTCACTATACAGTATTTGGAATGGAATCTGAATAACTATACTCCCACTTGACATGACAGACTCCTGGCAAAGGAGCTGTTGTTCATGTGACAACATAGAAATGGCTGGTAAACTCAATATTTCATTCAGGTATTTACTAAAGAAGTCAACCACATTCCTCAGGCAGTGAAGACAGATTTTTATTCAACTGTATTGGCATGGCAAGTCTTTTCATGCCAATGGCAAGAAAACAGGTAGAAGTCTTTCATGCAGTAGAAGCACTCGAGATTAATAAATCCTCAGATCCCTGTGGTATTTTAGGAATTCTCTTCAAATGTGAGATGCGTCCTAGAAAATCTCTCCAAATGAGAAATGTTGTTCAGAAACCATTGATGTAAATCCTGGCTGTCACTCAAGATGCATGGGCTGCAGAATTATGAATGTTGTGCCCTAGTAAGAAGAATGGAAAAAACTGAACCGAAAGCAGTCAGTTTTTGAGATGTGTGTGCTGGGTTTATGAATTAATGGACAGAAAATAATGTGTTCCTCAGGCATCTGTATTAAGACCACTACTTTTCTCAGAATTTCAAATCCAAACAGCTTTCTAAACATGCCTTTCTCTTTCACAACTCTATTTTATATGAATGATCTAGATTATGGTATATCTAGTAAACTACATAAACGTGCAGATGACACCAAACTAGAAGAACTCACAAACATAAAAGGTCTAAAAGCAATTTAAAAGAGACTTGGAACAAATTCAAGACTGGACAAAAACCTGGCAGATGGCTTATAATGTAGATAAATGCTGGGTGTTCCATGCAGGTAGCAAAAACTACAAATATATAATGGGAATCACTGAGTTTAAGGACACTTATTTAGAGAAAGACTAAGTAGGTGTATCTATAGACATATACGTTGTAGGAAAGTAGAAAAGAAAAAATGTGAGGATAAATTGTTAAAAACAGTTGTAAAAAAATTGTACATCACACGTTAAGAACATAATATTGTGTACAATCTGGTCACTAACACAATAATCTGTTGTATTGTTCATTGTTGTACTGGAATTAGTTCCGACAATCGCAACCAGATGATTACATGGATTCAAAATGTTTTTATACTAACAAGCTGAAATACGAAAGATTACAGGGGGACTTGATACAGTTATTCATACAATTATACATTCATATTAAGCCAGCATCCATATCACCTTGCAACTCACAACTAGTAGCCTAGTGAAGCTAAGCAGGTGTGAGCCTGGTCAGTACCTAGTAAAAACGAAGGTTGTTGCTGGAAGAGGTGTTAGTGGGGCCAGCAGGGGGTCCTAATGCCCCAGTACAGTGAGGGGGACACTAAACTTTGAAAAGGCGCCGTCCTTCGGATGAGACGTAAAACCGAGATCCTGACTCTCTGTGGTCATTAAAAATCTCAGGGCGTTTCTCGAAAAGAGTAGGCGTCCTGGCCAAATTTCCCATTGGCTTAATCAATCATGGCCTCCTAATAATTGGCTTCATCACTCTGCTCTCCTCCCCACTGAGAGCTGATGTGTGGTGAGCGTTCTGGTGCACTACTGCTGCACACTGGTGGTGGTGGAGGGGAGTCCCCATTACCTGTGGAGTGTCCAGAGTGTAAGCTGTTATTATCATTATTATTATACTCTTCAAAAGCACTGACAGAAGTAGAAACTGTGTGAAAATGCATTTAACACAGAGAATAGGAGATTTATGACAACAGGGAACAAGCTGCCCCGCTATGTGGATAACGTTTACACACCAGCTTAGACACTCTTGAAAATCCAGCTACAACTGAGAAATATATATGCATTGATACTGGTCTGATGACAATCTCCAAACTACAACATTTTACTTAAAAGACTCTGGCAAAAAACTCACTATTTCACTTCTACTCGGCACTTCCATCCAATATGAACCAGTTATTTTGTACTGGTTTTGAAAGGATTTTTAATGAGAAAATACATATATATTTAATAAAAGTGTTAGTTCGCAGTATTCTAAACAATAATTACAGGTTATTAAATGATTTTAAAAAAGGATATTTAACAAACTATTTAGGAGTTTTAATCTCCACAAGCTGATTTTGCTAGCTTGCAATGATTGTACGAAGTAAGACTTTGTTGCTAAAATACTTTTTTTTTACCCTCTTTGTCCCCAAGACCCTTTTTATATGATTTACATTCAAGATTGGAAAGAACTTCGAAAAATATTAACTAGATCTACTGCCAATGATGTGAACGTTGCTGAAACACAGCGCTGCATAACGACATTTGGCTGTGCCGTTGTTCACAGGTAGGAACTAATATGATCAGTTGTACAGTTTCCACACGGTATCTAAACAAAGTGGTCAACGTAGGTCACATTAACTTTTTCGAGCTAATGTAACTTAAAGGCTCTTCATATTTTATTTTTAAAAATGTCAAAAAATATTATACCTGTAATTTTCAGACTGGGCTTTAAAACAAAATCAGAGTATCGGTGTCTTTTAAGCCCTTCAGCCTTGACGCCTGCAGTTGTGTCTGCTCGGGCGCTGTTCTTTTTGAGTACTGGGAATGGACACCAGATAAATTATGCAAAATGTCAAGCGTCAGGTGCTCCTGTGTTCACTCCTGTCTCCTGCAGGATGAGGTAAGCGCGCATCTACAAGATCCTGAGCTAGTGATCTGAACTGTTACAATATTTATAGCCCGTACACAGTGTCTTCATTATTAAACGACAAGCCTGTGTACTTTCTACACTGTAAGCAAAACACTGTGCCACGTACAGTATTTACTCGTAATCCGTAAGCACATATATATTTCGTTTTTCATGTCGTAGGATCTTGAAAGAATGTTATCTTTTTATTCTGTATAGACTTAAAAGTCTGCAGATCTTTTTACAACAAGTTAAATATTTCCAAAATTATTTCATACTAAAGTAGGACAACAGTTTTTTATAATATAAAATACACAAGTTAAAAGTAAAAGCTAATGTGGTTAGTATAACTGCCTTGTAGCGCTGGGGCCCAGGTTCAATTCCAAATCTGGGGTGCTGTTTGTGTGGAGTTTGTATGTTCGTGGGTTTTTTTCTGAAAGCTCCGGTTTCCTCCCACAGTCCAAAAACATACTGGGAGGTTAATTTGCTTCTGGGTGAATTAGCCCTGGTGTTGAGTGTGTGCATGTCTATGTTTGTGTGTGTCCTGCGATGGACTTTCATCTCAACCAGGGTGTACACTGCTGTGTGCCGGTTGCTTGTCGAGCTAGGCTCCTCTTCTCCCGCGACCCTGAATTGGATGAAGCAGCTGGAAAATGGATGGATAGATTGATGTTAGTGTTAGACAGGTATTGGCCCCCTAATGTCTTTTCTGTTATTCCAGGCCTTCAATCACGAGAATGAGCACAGCAACACAGACGACACTGGACCCAGATGAAATGAAGAAATTCCAGTCCCTTGCCACCAAATGGTGGAATGAACAGGGGGAGTTTGCAGCACTTCATGCTATGAATGACCTGAGAGTCCCCTTTATAAGGTAATACTAACAGCTGTTTTTTTTTATTGTCACTATGAGGAATGTGTCAGATGTAATGCTCTTACACAGACATCTAGAATCAATTCTAGTGAACTTGCGGATTTAGTACAGAGTTGTATGGTACTATCTCAGGATCATCTGCATCACTCGTAACAAAAACAATTGTGTACCAAGACTGGCAGACCAGCTGATCCCATTGTCAGTTGGTGCTAAGGTTTAAGCATCATTGTTATTCTACCAAGAAGAAACTGAAGGTGAATCTGATTCAGAAGTTTTTTAATTATTCTGGCCAGTAAGCTAATATGTAGGTTGAGTTTATTATATATGTTTATTACTTTGCCTGCTGTGCTTATACTGTATATATATATAGCTGAATACCAGTTATAATGTATGTATCTAAAATACTTCAGATCGGGGCCCATAAGTAGTTATGTGGTATTCTGTCTGTTTCAATGGTGTAACACAGTTGCTTTTATTTTATATGACAAATGATACAGAGACATTTTAGATGCATAAGAAAACACATTGGTAAGTCATTTATGATAGGCCGCATTTATTTGGATGCAATACTATAATGTTATACCTTATGCACTTTCATGTGCTAGATTTGTTGCACTTCATCTGAGAGTGTTTTCTAATTCTTGACTGTTCGAGATAGTTTGGTTTTTACAGTTTTGATGAATAATGACCATGACGTACTGAAGTTTAAGCCACCAAAGCCTCAACTGGGCACTACATTCCAGATGTTGTTAACCCTGCAGTTCTTGTCTAATTCTTTATTTTGTTATGATGGCTGTACCATAAATGTACACAAGGGCACTGTTTACAGTGCTGGTCTCAAAATCACTGCTGTCATTACATCCCTACACACATCATACAGAGCTGTGATCTAACAGACATAAAACAGCAAGATCCCACGTTGAGAGAGCCTTTGGAAATGTTAAAGCAGAGTTTTGTCTCTCATTTGGTTTGTGTACCAGTCCGGTAAAAGCTAGCTGCATCATTGTGCTTTTTGCATGCCTCCACAACCTTGCTATGGACTGGGATAAACTACCTGTTCCATCTCCAAGACATTAAGCACACTGGCTGTTTCCACACCATTATTATTAGAGTGGTTTCCACACCATTGTTATCATTTCTTGGAGCCACAGGAAAAAGAAGGGGTAGTGTTGTGAAGAACTTAAATAATCAAAGTGTGAAAAACAAACATTAGCAGTGTTTTCTTTAATATAACCTCACATTTAACACCATAAAATGGGAAATTGTGCCTACTGTACCCCTCTTTCTCAATATACCTTCCGAGAACCATCAGTATGGACTCTATACATAATAAATGATAGTAGAAAATAGACCCAGGTGACACCCTGATTTGACTGAACACATATAAGATTCAAAGCCTGTTTACTTATACTTGTATGTATTTATTTTAATTTAATTTCTCTTCCCTCCACAGAATATTTATGTCAATACATATCTCAAAACTCACAATTGCATACTACAGGCTCTATGTGCAGTAGCAAGACTGATAACACCTTCCTTCATGATTAGAACATGGGACGTACTGTAGATCCATTGTATTGTGGCTGGAATGCAATTTTATTTTAATATTAAATTTCTCAGTGACAAGTGCCTAGAATCATTTTGTAGTGACAATATTATTTCAGTATAATTAGCTGGTATTGCATTGGAAACTTCCCCTTGCAGTCCCGTGTTCTGCTTAGCATGTATTGTAAAGTGCTCAGTCTATACTTAGAGTTGTACTTACTCTCAAACTTTAGCCTCTAGAGGGCAGTAGCTGTTACTTTGGGTTTGCTGCAATTGAGAACATTCTTAGTACAGAACTGGGGACTTATTTCAGCAGCCACGTTCGTTGCAATTGGTATCTACAGAGTGTACAAGTTAAGCACTAAGCTCTATACTAACCATAGGATCATCTGTAGTAAGTACATTGCTTTCAATTCCTTACTGTACGTGCAATGTTGTTTTCACTTGTGACCTCTGATTTGTGATGAACCTGAATACTGTGTAATTTAACTATGCTTAACTGTAATAAAGACGTCACCTGGATTGGCTTTGTGTCAATGTCTTTGCCAATATCAAAAAAATATTTTTATAGAAGAGGCAGGCATTTTTCAGGTACTAGAGGCACTTAAATAAGCAAATCTCCTGTGCCCGCTGGTATTCTAACCAAGTGTACTTAAGGAAATGTACTTTGGGAGCCATTAACAAAACTCTCTCAACAGTCAATCAGGGCAGGCTTTTATACTCATTGACTATTCACTTGCTAATGTAGTGCCCACACTGAACCAAGCAGCACAGCTGAACCAAGCAATTATAGACGTACTGGTCTATAACGGGTATGATTTTTGTGATGGTAATTAGACGTAAACTGGAGGATCTTGTGTATAGGTATGGTAGAAGGATTCTAGTGGAAAATTGACAAAATTTAGAAAAGGAGGACCTTGCATTACAAACATGTTAGGGTATAAACAGATAACAGCATGAAAGTATAAAAAAGGGCATATTATATCATATATTTTGATTTTATGAAGGCTTTTGATAACGTTCCCCATAAAAGATTGATTCTCAAAATTCCAGTAGTAAACATTCAAAGTACTGTAACTCTTTGGTATGAGAACTGGCTAATGGACAGGAAACAGAGTACTGATAAATGGTAAGTGCTCACATTGGGGTGGTGTGATTCGTAGAGTACACAGGCATCAGTATGAGGACCACTGCTGCTCTTAACTTATATCAGTGATCTAGTTGCTGGTATAGTTAATATATTAGTCATGTTTCAAGATGATGGCATAATAGGAGTATTAGCAAACACTAATCAAAAGAAGTTCAAAAAGGCTTGGACCAAATGAGACAAAATGTAGGATGTTGCATGTAGGTAGTAAAAACAAAATAAAATATAAAACAGGAAAAAATCTCTAAGAGCTTACTTATACAAAAGTCTTCGACTAGGTATTAATGTAGACACATCATTTTCATATTTCAATATTGCAATGTGAGGAAGCAGTAAAAATGTGAAAAAGGCTATATAGTTTTAAAACAAAAGAACATCAAGTAATGTTGTGATAAAATTGTACAGTGAGCTAGTAAGACCCCATTTCTACTAATGTGTCCAATTGCAGTTGCCAAAATGCAACTTTGCTGGGTTCACTTCTTTGTAGAGCAACCTGACACCCCTGAGCTTGAAGGAAGGTTGTCCTATACTCACACTGAACCGATGTCCCAGAAGTAGTCTTGAACAGAAAAGACTGCGTGGGGAACAAATTAAAATTTTCAACACTTTCAGCATAGTCAACGGTGAGACTTGATCATGAGGACACAAATGGAAACTAAGGGGGAGTAGAGGAGGTACTGTGTTTTTCACACACTGTTGGACTCTGGAACAGTTTGTCCAGCCATGTTGTCAGCCTTCGCTCACTGCAAGAAACAGCCAGTTGAGATCTTTCAATCTATCTTGCAAGATAGATTCTCTGATTAGATGGGGTGAATGGCCTTCTCTTGTTTATAAGGTTTTCTTAGGTTCCTTATTTCTCTTAATATAATCAAAACTCATAAAATGAATACTCTATTGAAACATAAAAGTGTATTTTCCTGTTTTCGAGCAGAAGGCATTAAAAAAGCTTTTTTTCATGATTTTTCAACACCTACAAGTATCAATGTGCCACTACTTTTTTATCCATTTCTGTTGTCTGTATTTGTGGAAACTCTTATTTTGGCTTCAGCTCCTGTCCAGTTTATAGTAGTCTGTGGTATTTAATTTCTCTGGCCGATTTGTATTCTTCGGCAGATATCGGATGTCAACTTGGGATGATTAAGCAAAATTCCCAAGATTTCTTGAGAACTGATTTTTTTTATCGGTTCTGGGGTATTAATGAATGAGGTTTCAACATTTTTTCCCCCTTCTTTTAACCTCTGGTATCTAAAAGGCACAGCAAAGCAGGGATAAATCAACTGCAGTAGGGAAAGACAGGCAGGTGGCTGAACCAGTTCTAGCTGAGAGGTGGAATGAGCTCCAGTCGTGCCCTGCAGCCTGCTGGGAGCTCTCGTCTCTGCTGCCGGGGGAGGTGGGTTGTTAGCGCCAGTCCCAGAATGAGCGGGCGGAAGCTGCAGCCTCCAGCACGGAGGATGGAGGATGGCGGGCAGGGCAGGGCAGGGGAGTGAGGGCAGCTGGGAGATGATCGGGAGAGAGAGCAGGAAGGTGCGACTGTCTGGACTCACAGTTCCTTCAGGCCACCCCTGGACGAGTCCTGGGTCCTGTGATGAGAAAGGACAGGAGTGCTTTTTCAGGTCAGATTAGCCTTCCACAGAAATTGAGTTATTACAGTTAAAAAGATGCTTACACAACATAATACTTCTTCATAATACTGCGCCTGGTAGCAGCTGGAGGAGAAATCTCTTCATTGACTGGGAGTGTGTAATGAATCACTTTATCTATGTCAAGTAACTTGGTATTTTACAACATTTGATTGTTTCCTACCTTGAATTAAAGGGTGAAGTATATTCTATGTACTGTAATCTACTCTCCTTTTCCTCTAGGGATAATCTGTTGAATTTAAGTGGTGGTCGAAAACTGGGATGTCCTTTATCTGGCTTTAAAATACTAGATGTTGGTTGTGGAGGAGGCCTGCTGAGTGAGGTAAATGTATTGATTTCATTACTGTTTCACAGTTCGAGGAGTATCAATTTTAAGAACAATCACATATATTCTGTATAGGTATTTCTCATATAATAAACTGGAAGCCAAAACACGTTAGAAATTTATGATTTATATGAAATTAAAATGAGTATTAAATAGATTTTGTTTCACATTTTTGGTTTTCCTGGCTAGTTGTGAGCTGTGAGCTTTTTTCTTTTTTTTTATAAAAATAACACCATGGCTTTAGAATACGTTAAGTTTTATTTTACTGAAGTCTTGCCAGTGGAGTTGCATTATTGAACCTGACAGTATCAGGTCTAATCAAATACTTTCTATGTGCCTTTAATCGTCTGTCAGAAGAGCTTATTGTCTAACATCAGAAAAAAATAGCATCATTATAAGACATAACTTCATAACTGTTCAGCTCTACAAAATTGGAGATGTCTTCTGATTGGAGATGTTTCTAATTTGTGGCCTTCATAAACTGTTATGGCACTTTCTAAAAAGGTGTTTTTAACCATTTCCCACCAGGCAGGAAAAGTAATTTCTGGAGCTCTTTGTGTCACTAGGACGTAAATCTGTTATGAAAAGACTATTAATAAGAAGCCTGCTGGTTGTGTAAAATGCTTCCTAAGATTTCATAGCTCGAGAGAACATAAGTCTGTTTTAATATCTCTCACAAATCTCTGAATTAATGTTGAGCTTTTCCTAAAGTGCTTGAAACGTCTTTTCTTTAGCCCCTGGGGAGACTTGGGGCTTCAGTCGTGGGAATTGATCCCTTAGAGGACAGCATCCAAACTGCGGAGCTGCACAAGTCTTTCGACCCTGTGTTGAGCAAGCAGGTCCAGTACAGGGCCTGTTCACTGGAAGACATCGCTGAGGAATCGAGACAGGTGTTTGATGCGGTTGTAGCGTCGGAAGTGGTGGAACATGTGAATGACCTGGAGACCTTTATAAAATGTTGTCTGGATGTTTTGAAGGTGGGTGAGATCATCACACGTTAACGATGCTTCTTTTAACTTACTCTTTGTGTATACACATTCAAGTACAGATCTCAAAATGGAATGAGAATGGATCCAAAAAAATCAGGCTTAGCCAACAACTGTCGTCAAAATACCTACTTATTCACTTGTTTCTCATTGCAGCGATTTTACAGAAATGTGTTTGTCACAAAGATTAGAATTCGTCTGTGATAAATGGGTAACGTTACGCCAGATGCCTGTTATCCAGTGTGAAATGTCTTGTCATAACTGACATCTTGTTTAGTGAGATTAAGCTCAGGAGAAATAGTGCTGGTGCTATGCAGTCTGTGTACTTTCCAAATAGAAGTCTTTAACAGGCATACAGAGTCCATCTGAATGACATACTGAAATACAAAGAAACAGTTCTTTGTGTCTTACCTTTTGTAAACTCAGTCCCTAGTTTTTTAGGTCCGATTTTCCAGACCAGGATTTCATGTTCTGCTGACATGGTGGCAAGTCCAGCAGTAATCTCTCACCTACAGGTATTGTTGAATGCAAATATTCATCCATCCATTTTCTAACCACTCCTTCCAATTCAGGGTAGCAGGGGAGCCAGAGCTTATCCAGGCAAGAGATGGTTACAGGGTGGGGTACACCCTGGACAGGACGCCAGTCCTTCACAGACACACTCTCACGACAGGGGCAATTGACCCATTAGTATGTCTTTGGACTGTGGGAGGAAAACGGAACACCTGAAGGAAACAACGCAAACACAAAAAGAACATACAAACTCCACGCATTTAGCAGATAACAGAATTGAACCCAGCAATGTTAACCACTGACCCAAATATGTTTTCATTAATTTTAGCTTTGAGAAACTACACTCCCCACTAACTAAGGAAACTAACGAAATTAAAAGTTAAATATTTAATCCTGAAATGTCACAGATATACTCATGGTAGGTATAATTTGAGGTAGCAAAGGAACAAGTAAAAGCTTATTCCATGCTGAAAAAAGAAGAAATGAAACGCAATGTTTCGGCTGTGGAGCCTTCTTCAGGAGAAATAATTTGAGGTAGTTCACGTACAGTAGGTACTGTAGCTGCATCAGCGTAGGCATGCTGTTTCTTACCCTGTTCAGATATTCAGCTGTTTAGGGTTCTTTAGCATTCCAGTTTATGCTGTTTTTGTGTGTGTGTGTCCCAGTGTGTGAGATATTGCTGTTTGATCTGTGCTGTGATGAGGTTGATTCTGAGTTGTGGTGCTCTAGCAGTGCTGTCCTGAGGCTGGCTGGTGTCGGTGTGGCTCGGGCAAGTGAGCCTCAGGACCAGCTGGCTCAGGGGGCTCCTCTCTCTGTGTGTGTCTCAGTGTGTGAGGTAGTGTTGTGTGTGTGTGTCCCAGTGTGTGAGATATGGCTGTGTGATCTGTGCAGTGATGTGCTTGATTCTAGCAGTGCTGTCCTGAGGCTGGCTGGTGTCGGTGTGGCTCGGGCAAGTGAGCCTCAGGACCAGCTGGCTCAGCAGGACCTTGTGATGGTAGGAGTTTTGGTCACTGCTTTTTAGATGTAGCCAATAGTTTATTGCTCTTTTCCGTATGTTTCTTAGCAGCGGGTATTGGCCTAATTCTGCCCTGCACATGTTGTTGGGAGTTTTTCTTTCTCTGTGCTTAATATTTATTTTTCATTATGATTTACCAGAGTAGAAGATCCTTTGTCTCACACAGCCCACCCACAGCTGAGTAAACAGCTCAGTTTCTACTAATGTTTTTCTTTTAATTTGTGACCTCTTAAATCGTAACAATTTTATGAAATGTATCCTAGCAATTAAATGACAAAAGCTTATTTTAATCCTTAATTCTAAATCGTAGGCTAGATATAATAAATAAAAGTTCATAATTATACAGCCTGATGTAGCTAATAGTTTAATAACGCTTAATGATACCCACATTCTGGATTTATAAATCTCAAATGCCTTAAACTGCGATCGCACCGCTCTAATTCAGGCAGCAGTGCGAAAAGCAGAAGCGGTACAGTGCCCCCTTGCGGAGCGCCGTGACAGAGCACGTGGTGAAAATTGAAATACGTATTTTGCGTGTTAGTAAATTCTCAGGAATGAATTGTAATTCACATTTCCTCTTAACACACATTAATTGGAAAAATTACATCTTCGTAGCTTTATTTGTATTGTTCAAGTCTTTCACATTTGTTAAACAGATTTTTTTTAAAACTATTTTTCCCCTCTAATTTGGCGCCCCATTAAACTTAGCGACCGCCTAGTTTGCCTGTATGGACGAGTCGGCCCTGGTACCAATTCATATTTGCAACTCAAAATGAGCTCGGTTTCTTTTGAGTGCAACTCGTTGTGTTTCCCAACATCTCATTTGGTAATTCATTTGACAGTGCAAGAATTCAGTTTTCCCAAGAACTGATGTAATGTAAACTGATATGTTATTTTCTTATGAATTCAGATTAGTTTGCCTTTCCTGCCTGTTGACCCTAACCTGGGAAGACAGTTGTTTTATGCCAAAGTGTTTTCCTCATTCATTGTTAACAGCTCACTGGGCGAAAACGGGACTCATTCCCCCTTTCCAGTTGTGGGTGTCTGGGACCTTTCCTCTGCAAGTCTGCAAAGAGCAGAAGCACTGTTTGTTTGACATTATGAAAATATAACCAATTGTATCGCTTGTGCCTCTTGGAATAATGAGTATCTATAAGTCTAATCAGAAGGAATGTGTAAGACTATTACCATGTCTTTCCCAAAGATCAGCAACAATCAAATCAAGCAAGAAAAAAGCTGTGTTCAAGCAATAAAAAGTAAAATTCAAAGCCTTCATTTGTATGGTGTGTCCCACAATTAATTAATAAAATTGGTTGAACTTAGAACCTGAAAACAGCAGTCTTTTTTAAACAAAGAGACTAGCAACACAACAGCGGCCATTATCAGGTTGTGCTCTCTGCCCAACAGTGAAATAATTCATTGGCACTAACATTGAACTAATTAACATTTCAGATCATTACATACATCTGAGAATGACTTGCCACATAGTTGTACAAGGAAGAGTGAGAAGTTTATGCCGTGACAACTGAAGTGTTAACTCAGATATTCGACAGTAATTTAAATCCAGTGAATTACACTAGGGCAGCATGGTAGTGCAGTGTAAGTAGCATTGCTGGCTCACAGCACTGGAGTTCAGTTCTCGGGGTGCTATCTGTGTGGAGTTTATGTGTTCTCCCTGTATCCCTGTGGGTTTCCTCCAGATGTTCTGGTTTCCTCCCAGAGTCCATAGACTTGCAGGTAGGTTGATTGAATTCTGGGAAAATTGTATATTGTCTAATCTACCAAAAAAGTTGTACATCATAATTACAGTACATAAATTTTTCCATTTAATGCCAGAAGTTCAATACTGTTACTTTGATTTGGAATATTGTTATTGGTTCATTTTGTAAAAAAACATTTATTCTCTTTTTTATTCTCTGATAACCCAGATTTGATCATAATTAAGGGATACTTATCAATTGGTTCTTGATGTCAGAATTGTTTTTTAAACTTTTTTATTAATAGCTTCTAAAATGGCATGTCATTTTTTTTCCATTGGTAGCCGTCAGTTCTTGTATTCAGTCTTGTATATTTTTATAGCAACGTGTTTTTTCTTGTCTCTTTTAATTCTTCTGCAATCATTTCCCTCCCAACCGCCTACAATTAAAAAAATATTGAATCATTTTAAGATTGTTTCTGACTGTGGAGCATTTTTCATTTGTATTCAGCATGACACTCATGTCAGCTGGTACTGTAGCTTCCTGAAGGCAGTAAAATCTCAGGCTGTCTCAGTGCCGCTCCATCCCAGAAATGTCACATCCAAAACACTTTGTGAGACCCACTCTGATGCAATCAAACTGAATTGTGGACACCAAACGTCTCATGAAGGAAACTATCTACTTAACGCAGGATCTGTTGCTAGCCGAAGTCTGACAGAACGCTAATTTAAATAATAGGGGAGCAACAAATGAAATGAAATGCTGCCTTTAACAAGATCCCCATGGACAGAGACTAACAAAACAAGGAGGTGGTCAAACTGTAAATGGCAAATCGCAAAAAATATACCAAACACTTCTCAGAGTATATCATCTGAAATTGTTTGATTTCTCCAAAATAAGTGGTTTTGTCTTGTCTAAAAATGAGAAGATGCTGATGACACCCTAGGCCCTGCACATTCATCCTGTTGGTAAAATGTTCTCCTAATTGTGCGCGTGGATTATTTTATGACTTTCAGCACCGAAGTGAAGGTAGACAAAGCCATTTTACCATTTTGATTCAGTTAATTTTAAAGAGAGTCCAGATTTACTAGAACATAAGAAATGTTCCAAACAAGAGGAGGCCATTCAGCCTGTCTAGCCCATTTGTTAATTAGTAGTTAATTGATCCAAACATCTCATCCATTTTTTTTAAAGAAATCTTATTCTTTTGATTGGATAATGTGTCCCGCTGAAAACCATAAAAAATATATAAAAGCATTATACTGGCTTCTTTGTAGCATTGCACAAACTCATGTTTGTCACAAATATAGTCCAGAAAGCACAAATGCTATATTTATTTACACCGCTGTAGTTATCCATCCATCCATTTTCTTCCAATTCAGGGTTGCGGGGGAGCCAGAGCAGATTATTGTACACCTTGGATGGGATGCCAGTCCATCGCAACCCCTGTAGTTGGTATTTTATAAATCCTCCTCTGGCAGGAATTTCTCTACTGGAACACCTCCTGTTCTGTGCTTTCTGTTAGTGAACTGCCTTATTTAATGAGAATCACAACTGTTCAGTTGGACTGGAATTTGGAGATTGAGATGGTCAGGTCAGTCAAGAACATTTATGTTTGTGTGCAGCTGAATATTCCTTTGCTGATTGGGATGTGTCGTCTGAATCATTACCGTGCTAGAAAATGGTCAGAATTGAGCTTGTTGGCTTGGAACAAGCTTGGAACCTTGGAACCGGCTTTTGGCCATAATGACCTTGTATGTGTTGGAGTACACTCTAGACACCCCTCAGACACAATTAAGTCCCTCTGCTGTTTTTGTACTGTGGGCATGACTGTTTTCTCAACGTGAGCTTCACCGTTTTCGCATCAAACATAATGTTCATAACCTCGTCCAAAAGCGTTCAATTTTTGTTTCATTTGACCATGGGACATGGTTTCAGTTGTCATTCAGATGTAATCTACTGAAGCAAATTTAAGGTGCCTCTTTCTGTGGCTCACTCTCAGAAGAATCTTCTATTCTGTAGCTGCTCAAGAATGCCACATTCATGCAGGTGACATTGAATGGTGGTTTTGAACACTCTGCATCCTGGCTGAAGATGCAAGATTGTTGTCTTTGGATTTACACTCACCTCCCAAACCACAGGTCTCTCAGCCTGTAGTGGCAAGATACACTTGCATCCTCTTCCTGGCTGGGCTGCCACAATACATCAGTTTTTTTTTTAATAATGGAGGATATTTTTAATAATGTAGAGAAAACTGGTAGATATCCTTTTTTGTGAATCCTTTTATAGCC
The DNA here is from genome assembly GCF_055471065.1 of Atractosteus spatula. Taxonomy (NCBI): domain Eukaryota; kingdom Metazoa; phylum Chordata; class Actinopteri; order Semionotiformes; family Lepisosteidae; genus Atractosteus; species Atractosteus spatula. The sequence goes on along the minus strand of NC_142707.1, from coordinate 47,526,323 downwards.
ATTCCCCAGCTTCTGGAGATCAATGGCCATCTGTCTACAGTCTTCGAATAGCTGTAATGATGCATGTTGATACTTTATGTCTTCTGCCTTTCTTACCCTCTACTAACTCCAGGGATACAGGAAATCTTTGAATGCCTACAGTATATTTAGTTACGGAGGCTTCCACTACACTTCAAAAAGTAGAACTTTTGAATTTGCAGGATTAGTTAGACATGAATAAATGGGACCTTAATGTTTTCTGGAATTCAGTTAATTATGGTAAATACAATTGCATTATAGCATTTCTAAAATTGTTTGAAGCACGCCACATTATCCAATCCCTAACTCACTCTGTGATATAATTTTCTCGTTCCTATTTCAGTGGGAGTAGGAATACATCTAGAGGGCAGTGTATCAGTGAATGTGTTAAACTTGTTGTATGTTGTTTTGCACTTTTGTCTCTGATGAAATGAAAAAATCAGAAATTCCCTGAAATGAACATTTTCAGGAATAAAATATTCTGATGAGCAAAATCTAACATGAAACAAATGTTCTCCTTGTAGACAGTGCTGTTACAATTAACTTAGATTATGAAACATTATGTCCCAACATTAAAGTTGATTTCTTACCATCTCGCACTACTGTACGTCACCAATCCAGCCAGTGGATCAAGATCTGATAGTGCTAACTTTATATGCATGAACAGTGTGTGGGGGAAAAATCTCTCCTGAAGCATCAAATGACTTTGTCTTTTCAATGAGCCCATGATTCGAAATGGTTACCCTGTCTATTTCTGTTTCATTTGTATAGGTATAAGGTACATTAAATACAGTATAAATATCTGTGTTTGAGCTCTACAGTATGTTTGAAATGTGTCTCAAGCTGATTACATTACTTCTTTTGTAATTAATTCCCCTTTCTAAGTTATCTTGCTTTAAGATGCATTATTTAGGAGCATTACCTGGATTTACAGTATAACAGGGACCCTCTGTACTGTATTTGGTAGCTACAAGCAAAGCACACACTCAGCTTTTTTATATTTTATTTTTACATTGTTCTTAATGGAAGACTTCCCACTTATACGTTGTTTCACTATATGTCATGACTTTCCGGTCCCTAATTCTGACATATTTGCTAAAATATATGCACTGTTAGCTGCTAATAAATATATATATAATTTTCTTATTTTACAGCCAGGGGGATCTTTGTTCATTACTACAATAAACAAAACCAACCTGTCCTATGTATTAGGCATTGTGGTTGCTGAAAGAGTTTTGAAGATTGTACCAGATGGAACACATGACTGGGAGAAGTTTATTAATCCTGTGGATCTGGAACGACTTCTTGAATCAAGTGAGTATTAAGGCAGCTTGGTTTTCCTAGGTTTCCCAAACAAAACAAATCAGACTTTTCCAAGTCAGCACGCTCCGTGTGAAATGTTGGCATTCACTCAGATACTAATTTAGATCTAAAACTTTATTGAAGTGGTTTTAACAGAGAATATTACAGGTTTGAGAGAATAAAAAGAAAGATACCCCAGAAATGAGCTTCATGCATTTCGTCTTTTGCCGATTATTCTGGTTAGTTCTCTTGCTCCACTCTTTCAAATCCTAAATATGTTTTAACTTGTACGTATTTTGTAGTAAAGAGAGTGAGACTGACAGTCAAACAGTGCTTCTACACAATGTTTATCAAATCTATACACCATGTAAAGAATGGTTAAATGAAAGTTACCAAAGAAAATGATTTATCTAGAGCAATAGTAAAATGGTTAAATCCATTTTAAAGTAGTAAATATGTATTCACTTTAAGTAGTGGTTTTTATTGAAATAACTTAAATGACAGGTTTTATTTCAAGTATTTTAAAGTGTTTTGAACAGAAAACATACAGTATATAGTACTACAAGGATAATGTTGTGTGTGGTTTTTTTGTGGGTATTATTTCAATTCTGAAGGCTAAATCCTGCTATACTGCTGTGTGGTTCTCTCCTACAATAGAGAACATTCTGATTTTCTCTCTGAGAATGGAAAAACTCAGTGCTTTGATTAGAAGCCATAACAATGTAGGAGAAAGACTATAACTGGTATAAAACTGCATGAACAATTTAATTAAGTTAAGGTACTCCATATGAATCTTTAGGGAAGGCTAAAATATGCTGTCTTGAAGATACAGTATAACAGCAAAGGTCTGCAGTTTCAAGGAAATTACTGGAGTAGTATAATTAGTGCTATGTACTCAAGTTTCTATCATGATGATAAATTACCAGAAGATTCCCTTGTAGATTCAGCTCTACTTTGAGCTTGCCAGCTAATTATCAATAATTTAACAAGAAAACTCCACTACAGATGCAAAATGTTCTGCATGTACTGTACTGTAGTTACAGTAGTTTTAACTGGAAGTGTAAGATAAAATGCTTTTAGGAAGATCCAATAGATATAGCATTTGAGTCAAGTATTCCAGGTCAAAAGTTCGAAGAAAACGGTCGTATTAAAATGTCAAGTATTTGAAGTTTACTTGAGCTGTCAAGGAAGGGAATTTTGTAAAAGAATAGTTTTGAAGGGGATTAGTTTGTCATACAGTATGCTGAAGGGAGCCTCAGAGTACAGTAGTTGCCTCCTGAACTCCTTTTAAAGGTGTATCCTAGATTCTGAATGATGTTGAATACATTTTTGTTTCCTCCTATGTACCTACAGTAGATTAATCTGATATACTGTATATTTTATACCTTACACAAGAAGTGTCAGGATTTGTTTGTGCGAAGCTTTTATCCCAAAGATGTGGTAGCACGGCGGTTAGTGTTGCTGCCTTGCAGCTCTTATGTCCTGGGTTTGATCTTGGCCTGAGGTACCTTCTGTGTAAAGTTTGCATGTCCTTCCGGTGACTGTAGTGGTTTGTTGTCATGTGCTGTTATGACTATTTAAGTCAATGTTCTCTGAGTTGTTCCCTGTATATATGTGCACCCTGAGATGGATATTAAGCTGTTATTGAAAAATGGTAGATGTCAGTCTTCATGGATATTAGAAAGTAGCGTTTTTCGCAGAACATATAGGACATGCAAAAGTGACACGAAGATATAAAAGTGAAAAGAAGTACAGCATTGTATGTATATTTGTTACAGTAAGAAAGTGTTCATATTATAATATGTATATTGTGTGTACAGTGCCTTGCAAAAGTGTTCAGACCCTTAAAAAGTTTTGAAAGTTGCTGAATTACATATGATGCTTACACATCTTTTTCTAATCACTATTTTTATTGTAAACTCACATGCTCACACAGAATTTTTTTTAAAGACAAAATTAGTTACTTGTCAGCAGAAAAAAACTGAAATATGCCGCTTGCATAAGTAAGAACTAAATAGCGCTTCAACAGTTTTTCAAAAAAGAATGCTCCAATATTGCCAAATCTAGGTGGACCAAGTTGGTAGAGACCAATCCCAACAGACTTACTGCTCTAATTGCTGCCAAACCCGTTTCCTTTAAGTATTAATTCAGGGGGTGGAGACTTATCCAGTTTTGATATTTCAGTTTTGTATCTTAATGCAGACGTTTTTCCCCAGTAAAAAACATTTTCTGCTTAAAAGTGTGGAGTATGGCGAGTAGACGAGAGGAAAAAATGCTCATTTTAAACGTATGAAATTCTGAGGCACTGAAGCAACAAAATCTGAAAAAAGTTCAGGGGGGTGTAGCCTTTCACTATACATATATCTAAAAACTCCTAAATGAATGTTCCCTTGACAGTAATTCTTTTCTCTTTTTTGCCACTGTCGCAGATGGATTCTATGTCGAATCTATTAATGGAATGCTCTACAACCCCGTGTCTGGTTCATGGAGCTGGACTAAGAGCACATCTATCAACTACGCAGTTCATGCAGTGAAGCAGAAAGAACACCCACAGTCTGATTTCACAAAAAGGTCAGAAGATCAGGAACAGTGGGATAGCAGCCAGTAGTACCTCTGAGGTTACGACTCATAGCTGATAATGGTGGAGAAAGCTAAATTTTGATTTTTTTTATCAAGACATCCAAAAAATGTTCTCAATAAGCAGTCAATCACTTTACATAAAAATATCCCTAAAAAAATCAGGTTTGAATTTGCTTTAGTGTGGTTAGCATTCTGCATGTATCTAGGTACTTTGTAAGGAAACTTTTGTGAATAAAATATATTATTTAGCTTGTTTTCATTTCTTGTTTCATTCTGTGTATTTAGAGTGTTATTGTGTACTATAATTACACTAGTAACTACTGAACTATTATTTCCTTGTATTCCCTATTATTTCCTTGTATTTGTATAGTGTTTTTCATCCCAAAGCACTTTACACATAGGAGGGCACCCACTTTGCTCACCACTGAAGTACAGTATCCACCTGATTCACTACACAATTGATGGGTAGATTTCCTTGCCAATGGGGAAATTCACAGATTGCCTTAATTAAGATCTGTCCACAGCATATTATAGCATAGACATCTTAAACCCCAGCTTTTCCAAACAATGCCTTGGGATCTTTAATTACCAAGTTGTTGGCTCCTTGGTTTCACATCCTCCTATAGCACAATGTTACTGATCCCTGTAGTGGGGCATGATTAGGACATTCAGATCCACAGGGAAATGGGAAACACTGATCTAGAAAAGGTACAGTACTTATGAAAAAGACTTTGGTATTTGTGTTGCTACTGTAGATCTTTTACATCTTTTAATGGCAATGCAATTAAAAAGGCAAAAAAACCCGTGACGCACTGCACAGTACTGTATATAGCCGAATGTGTGGGAAACGTGTTGGCTTTAAATCAAGACACTTCAACAGACACTCTAGTTGGTGGCAATGTCAAGTGAGACAAGAAAACGAAACCACTGATTGTATGCCATATCAAGAATGCTGGTGCCATGAAAACAATACATTAAGACTATGGAGATATATTAAGTCTCTCCATCATGGGGAAATCTCAGCGAAATGCTTGGATAACAAAGCAAGCATTCAGTGATTGGTTCAAAGGAAAAACAAATCTAGAGCATAGTAAAACATTGTTGCACTTGACCTATATTATGAATCTTTATGCCCTAATAATAAAGTTGAGTTTGTACCGCTACACACTATATCTCTGATCTAACTAATGGATAAATGGTCCATTAATGAGTGTGATCGCTAACTTTAAGGCCTAGTATCTATGTAGTGAATCAGGAGACTCGTCTAGGATACAGACAGCAAAGAAAAAGTCTGCACAGAACTTTTGGAAAACTTTTAACATAATGGACGCAGTAATGTACATTAGTGCAGCATGGGATGAAATACATGTTCAATGCATGAACAGTGTTTGGGGAACAAAATCTCCACTTTAACAGTAAACGACTTTGCTGGATTCGCCGAGACCATTCAAAATGAGCTGGTAACACTAGCAAAGACAGTGTTGGTTAACGTCAAGAATGAGGATTTGGCTGAGCTGCTTGCTTCTTTCCAGAATCGTTCAGTAATGAAGACCTGGAAGAGGTAGATAAATAAGCTTTTGAAGAGGAAGGCCAGGACAAAGGCAAAGAGGACAAAGGAAGATGAAGAACTTAAAGTGAAACCATAGCCATATTTTAAACTGATTGTTCTTCTGAGCCTGCACGTCTCCTAAATGACAGCTTTTTGAGCTATCAACATATTGTAACGCTTACGGCCGACAGGTACTGTGTAAGAGCCGGCGTACCAGAGCAGGTGACGTCACCGCCCTTCCCTGTGATAGCAGGACCACAGCTACTGGGCTGTAGAGAGATCTCTCTTTAGCTCACGGGGCTAGGTCGCTGCAGAGAGACGCGGAAGTCCCGGGTTCGAGCCCCGGACAGTGTGGGGCCGACCTGATGCGGCAAGGGCGCCCGCCTGAGCCCCTGTTGCGTTACATTGGTGTCAGAAGCGGGGTGGGATAGCCCTTCGCCGGGGACGGCGATTTAAGCGGGGGAGAGTGTAACGCTTACGGCCGACAGGTACTGTGTAAGAGCCGGCGTACCAGAGCAGGTGACGTCACCGCCCTTCCCTGTGATAGCAGGACCACAGCTACTGGGCTGTGGAGAGATCTCTCTTTAGCTCACGGGGCTAGGTCGCTGCAGAGAGACGCGGAAGTCCCGGGTTCGAGCCTCAGTCGGGATGGGGCCGACCAGATGCGGCAAGGGCGCCCGCCGGAGCCCCCGTTGCGTTACATTGGTGTCAGAAGCGGGGTGGGATAGCCCTTCGCCGGGGACGGCGATTTAAGCGGGGGAGAGTGTAACGCTTACGGCCGACAGGTACTGTGTAAGAGCCGGCGTACCAGAGCAGGTGACGTCACCGCCCTTCCCTGTGATAGCAGGACTACAGCTACTGGGCTGTGGAGAGATCTCACTTTAGCTTACAGGGCTAGGTCGCTGCAGAGAGACGCGGAAGTCCCGGGTTCGAGCCCCGGACAGTGTGGGGCCGACCTGATGCGGCAAGGGCGCCCGCCTGAGCCCCCGTTGCGTTACAATATTTTTGATGCAAAACGTTGTAGTGGCAACCAGTTCCAAACATAATTTGTCTGAAGAAATTTAGTGCAGGTAAGATAATCAATTCTGCAGTAAGAGTGACAATATCTACGAGTGCCTATCTACAAGAAAAGTGAGGTAAGTCTTGAACATTTGTATTTTAAAACTGCCACCACCATTTTTAGGTTTTGCATTGTTTTAATTTTGACGTGGGGGAACTCTGGTGGAAATAATGGAGCACCAGTATAATTGTCATGTTTATGCTTGGCACCTGATATTGTATTATCTACATTTGGCAATGGCGATGGATTACTGCGATACTTTTGCTGAATTTACAGATCATCATATATGTCTATATCATTCAAATAGCTTTATTATTCAAATAACAACATTGGCGATAGACGTCGATTGATTAATTGAAATGTGTCTCAATTCCTTTTCTCAAAACCCTTAATTCACTGACATCACTTAAATTATTTACATGACCCTTACGGAATACACACTTACAAACTCTTAGACGTTAAAATCAATTACGGCTAAATATCGGATTAAAATAGTCACCGTTATTGCCAAATATTAATATAAATCCACCAGAGTTGCGGAACTAATATTATTAATATTTGAATATTTATTTCCGGTTTGAAGGACATGCTACAGGACTGCAATATATTTTGGTTACGTACTGTAATATCCCAAAAGACATTAAAGTAACGGGAACTTTACGCTACGTGACTGTAATTATGTAAGAAACAGACTGTTAACCCCTATTTTTTTAAAATCGCGAATAAACACGAGTGTAAATTTTAAAATAATAATCGCTATGACTACAGCAAACCATTTCACGATTGCACGTCTCAGTCCAGATAACCAGCCCGCTATTTTGAGAATGAAAACTGAGAGGGGTAGATTGTTCTAATTCCGTAATGTGCATTGCAAATCAGGTGTTTCCCATCTAAAACTTCCTTAACCGCTGTTGTTATCCCCGATGGTCTTCAGACAGAGGAGGGAGGGTTCTGCGTGTGGACAGAATCAATAACACTCAATGACATCATGAGTTTCCCCTGGAACAGACAAAAGGCTGAAGTAGCTGCGGAAGGATGCTGTCTCCTATGCAGAGACCGGGACCGGGCAGAATGTTGTCTTTTCGCATTCTGCATCTGAAATTACCGGTCCCCCTGCATTTGCACTAATGCAACAAATTTGATGAAGCCTAAAAAAAACCTTACGGTCGAGGAAGCGGGCGGTGAATCTGACGAAGAATGTACTGGGGTGTTGGTTTTGCCTCGTCCCGGTCTTGTGTGGTTGATCTGAGCAGGAATCAAAGCTTTTCTTTTGGATTGTGCGGCTCCGATGATCACTACTCCTTTTATGGGTACATCGTCACTTTCCCTCTGCAGGACTACAGCTGGATCATGTCGGGGCTGGGGTCAGATTCCTGGTGGAAAAAAACCCTGTATTTGACAGGGGGGGCCCTGCTCGCCGCTGCTGCCTACCTTCTTCATGAGCTGTTGGCAATCAGGTAGGAAAACACGAGGAAGGGTGACATAAACATACCGTGCCCTCATAAAGACTGGCTGTACACGGTGTTTATGCATATATGTATATCACACAAACATAAACACTTAGGCCTTGTTTGTGCTTGTATAGCTACATGATAATATGTACGTACAGACCCATGTAGGGACGTGGGCACCTTTATGTTATTGATAAGAAGTATTCAGACCAATTGAAATGCATTTGGAATTTACATTTCGATATCACTCCCATTTGATATTTTTTCCCCTTTATTATTTTATTGTAAATGTATTTAAAGGCTTTCTGTTCACCCGATCAGGCAGTGAGCGGGGTGTGGGTGTACTGTACACAGAATCGTTCTGGATGTGTAACGGTTTGATATCGCAGTTCATTTGAGTCCATCGTGATCTGACTACGCAAACCCTGCCCTCATGATGGAGTTACTACAGCTGTAATGCTTATGAAACCAAAGTCATATCCCAGAGTAATAGCTACGAGCTCGTTGACGCTCTTGAGCCATATATATGTATAATATGTGCTTAAAATAGAAGATGTTTTGCATCAGTAGTTATACTTTAGCATTCATACTAAGCACCATGTTGTGGATGGGTGGGCAAACGCATCTGTTTACCTGCCTTCTTTACACTGGCCTGCTTCAAATCCGAATCCCTTTTTCTGACACAGATATCAAGGTCACTAGATCGTAAGTCTCCTATCCAGTTGGGGACAATATAACCAGTTTAATGTTTATTTTTTGTTTAATTAAAACAAACACAAATCATAGCTATCTTAGGCCCTTGATGCTGCGGTAATATCTCGAATGACCTTTTAACCGTTACTGACTTCAAAGATATTCAGAAATAACCTCGTTGCGGGAGGTTTCCAGAGAGGCTTTCTAGAAAGGTAACCAGATAAAAATAGACACTAAGATAAAATTAAATGTGAAAATGAACATGATTCACTTGGTTGCATAATGGTGTTTCAGAGCGCTAAATATTACACATTACATAACCAAAGGTGTATACAGTAGCCTGTTGGATTGTAAACACTGTTATACTGTATAGTACAGCACTACTGTCACAGATAAGCCTACTTCAAGGAATCGTTCTTAGTTTTGTATATACCAATTGCAGAAATTGACCTAAAATTACATAATGTTATCCTAGAAGTAATTTTAAATTGTTTAACCAAGTCATTTGCTAAAAATGACTGTCACTGTTATCTCTTCTTTCATTTTTATGGTCCCAGTGACGTGCCAGGCATTGTGCTTTTGTCTAAATAAAACATTTAAATTTTGAAAGTATCAAACCCTTTTCACCATTACCTGTAAAATAGTTTGCAATATAATGACTCTTTTCACTGGGAAGGGTGAAGACTCTGTAGGAACAGAGTGATGAGCACTTTCTCGTACAAGGAATGGTTTTGATGACAGAGCACAGCTTCTTATAAGACAATGGTATACTGGTTTTGAAATGAAAGGGGAAAACAGAGAGTTAAACTAAGAATGAAGGGAAGTAGATCACCTTCCCCTTGTTTTGTATCTAAACTTCTATTCTTAAAGGTGTCGTAACAATGTTGTGGATACGTTTTGTAAGAAACATTCTAGTGACAGTAATTTAAAAACACACAGATAAGTTGTCTAATAAGAATGAGACATTTCATTGTGTTCCACATTTTGAATGTGATTATTTATCATTGTCCGCAGCTCATGACAATGCTTTGCAGGCTTTTAAACCTCTACCTTTCCAAATTAAGTTTCAAGCTAGACCTGACTTTAAGCTAACTTGGAGTCTGTTTCTACAGTACTGTATGTATGTGTTCAAGAAGGCAGCTTAGTTATTTTCTTCTTTTATAGCTTATTTGGTGTGACTTTGAGAAGTAACACAATTATCAATTACAGAGAATTAAATAGCAATGACAATGGTAATAACAATAACTTGATAGTTTTAAGGTAAAGACATGTATATCATTTACATTGTAAAACTAAAGTGTCAGCACAGAACCCCCAAAACACCAAAATGAATGGAAGCAGACTTCCATGGTTACTTTGAACTTAACTACTTCAAAATATGGTTTTCACTTCATATTGATCACTTATATATGTAAATGTAAACATTGTAAATAAAAAAAATGCTTTGAGCAATATATCCGAAACATGAGTTTCTGGACGCAGTGGTTAGCATTGGTGCCTTGGGTCAGTTCCTCGGGGGTTATCTGCTTAGAGTTGGTATGTTCTTCCTGTGTTCACATGGGTTTCCTCCCACATTCCAAAGACATACAGATAGGTTAATTGGCTTCAGGGAACATTAGCCCTGGTTTGAGTATGTGTGTTTGTGTCTGACCTGCAATGGACTGGGGTCCCCTCCAGGGAGTATCCGGCCTTGTGCTTGTTGCTTGCTGGGATAGGCTACAGCTCCCCTGCAAAACCATATTGGATAAAGCAGTTGCTGTAATTTGGAGTACAGACATTACAATACAGATTTTACAGTACCCAACTGTAAAAAGTAAAATCCAATTGATCTGCTTACTGTGCACCTTCTGATCATAAACAATTGACAGTGTATTGGAAATGGGCCCAAACAAAACAAAAACTCTAAAACGTATTTAACCTTTTTCCAACAGTATTTGAAGTTTAGTCAATCAATTCCATCTGCTCTTTAAATTGATTTAACATTAATTTTTTAAAAAGAGCACAAAAGAAGATGGAAAAAATACTTTGAGTTTTCATGAGTGTCTGCTTTAATGAAAATTAATTCATTAAAATTTAATGAAAAGTCTGTATTACTAGGTAGAGTAGGTATAAACAGTATGAAGTTCACAGTGTGAACTTTCACCCACACCAGGAGGAGTAACATTAATTTGACTTGAGAGAAGCTGTAGCGGGTGTTTTTGCTGATTATTATGACCTACAGTACGTCCCTCAAATAGTAACGCAGGAATAACTGCCAACAATGTTTTAATTTGCAAAATCAAAACACCCACTATATTCCCACATTTTGAATGTCTTTAAGGTAGGAGGGATCAGGTTGCAAAGATACACACCACTAAGAAATGTGCCTCATACTAAAAACTCAAATTCTTGTGTGAAGGTATCTTGATAACTGAAAAAGATGGACTTCTACTGTCTTTTTTTGCAAACAGATGTATTTAAAAACCCCATAACTGCATACTGTAGAGATAGTTATTATAGTACAGTTGTAAACGGAAACATTGTCAAAGTTGTAATGATCTTTAAACAATGTTGCATATCACCAGATTTTGGAGCATGTATTTAAGTAACCTTAATTAACATCCTGACAAGCGTGTAAATCTACAACTAAGAAGTCTAATGTGCTCCGTGTCAAGGTGTGTGCGAAATGCAAACTGACACCTTGAAAGCTATCATAATCGACTTCTCTGTATTTTTTTTACAAATTTGGAGCTGGGACCAAGTTCAACTTGCACAAGGGATCTTTCATAACCAATTAGTCAAAATCTCAATTTAAGTTTAGCAGCAGCAGAGTCCCCTGACATGATACTGGGGCATTTGATTGGAATGTCTGGTCCAGAAAGAATAGTGCCACCTACTGGTCCACCAAAACGATCTGTAATGTTACTGTACCTATAATGTCACTGTAATGTGACAGAAATGTTATATGTGGCTGTGTTTTTTTTAAGAGCTCTGATGCATGCTTTTTAAATCTCGCACTTAGAATTTAGTGCACAAAATGTAGCTCCAGTGTATTAAATAACATTGTATGATGTTTTTCTGAATGATTTATGTTCTTCTTTATTAACAAATATAAAAAGTGGAATTGTATAGGTATCGTTGTTTATTTTAGATTGATAATATAACTGTACATGTTATCTTTCCATAAAGATTTTTATTTGCATCTTCTTCACCGTCCTAGAAGATGCTTTGACATTGCTGGAGATTGTTTCTTTTCAGAAAGGTAATACAAAGAGGCCTCATCACCATGTTCTAATGGAAAGCAACTTAGCAGAGAGCCCACTGAGTTACACTGCTATTGGTGTATTTAACTGATACCTTCAGAAAATCACTGTTTATATGAGAAACCGCACGACATCATGGAATAATGGAACTTGTTCCTGTAAACATTAAAATGTATCTGAGTCATAGGCCCATTTGTTGTTAATATAGTGTTCATTTCTTTGTTTTCTAACTCTTTAGAATTAATACATTTTTCTTGTATATGTAAAGACAAAATTGGTCGAAGATAATAAATGTCTAAGATGTAGAATGTCATTGAAGTTTTTAAACAAATATAAGCTTCCTCTGTATACTTCTGGGCAAAGAATAGAAGAGCTATGTCACCGGCGCCTGTTGCTGAAACTGAAACATGGAAGTTGATTAATGGAATAAGAGCAACAGAGAACTACACAGTACAAACACAAAAGGCAGTGAGAAAGCAATTTCAAAAGGCAAGAAATGTAATTGACAGAATTATTTGATCCCTTGTATTTTCTTACAAACACTTCCAATGAATAGAAAGTTACAACAGATCATTATATTCGATAAATATAAGCTATAAATTCAAAAAACAAAATATCATCAAATCAAATTAAACCTTTTACTGAGTATTAAAATGTATTGGAGCTTTTATTTTCAACCATAAAGCCAACTGTTCTGCAATAGGGACATTTTGTTGTTTTATTGATTGTAAATAAAATTGTGAAGGTTGATTTTTGCTTTGAATCTAAACATTGCCTCCTCAGTATTCTCAGTTATTTATTAATTAATATTTGTTTAATAGTGTTGTTTATATATACACGTGTAAGTATATAGTTAAGAAAAGTACAGTATGTACTTAAAAAGTCAAGAAGTCACATTTGTAAGAGTGTTTCACACTTGAATTTAATTTGAAGTAAGACAAGTCATTGCAAGTATCAAAGAGGAAAGGTATGATGAATTTATTTCAATGTCGTAAAGATTCCCTTAATGGTTTTTGAGTCTTTGTACTTAAAACGTGACAGAAATTTCCTTTTGCAGAAAGGAACAGGAGGTTGATTCAAAAGATGCAATTATTCTCCATCAGTTCTCAAGGCCAAAGAATGGAGTTCCTAGTTTGTCACCATTTTGCTTAAAGATGGAAACTTACCTCAGAATGGTGGACTTACCTTATCAGGTATTATTTTCTTCTGCAGTTCTTCTTTCATTCCAAAACATTGGTGGTGTTGGCAGCATGGTGGGTTTCCTTTGGGTGCTCCAGTTTCCTCCCACAGTCCAACCTGACATTCTGGCAGGTTAACTGGGTTCTGTAAAAAAACTTACTCCATAAAGTAGGAAAGGATGTTAAGCCATAGCAGTTACAGCATTCAGCTCAGTGCATGATGAAGGCCACACTTTACTGCACTTTTGAATAAAATGTCTTATTAAACGAACTGAGAAAGAGTCACTCTAGACCCGTCCATACTAAGACACTGACACTATACTGTATGTACAGTATGGTGACTGAAACATGCAATTTGGAATGTATGGTCAAAGAGCATTGTGTAGTTACCAGAGTAAAATAATGTTTTCATGCAGTGCGTACAATACACAGCATGGAAGAAGTGTGCATTAACACAGGTGTAGTACTTTTCATTGTCTTTACACTGTGACAGAATGCAAACAAATTTTTGTCGCATCTCTGAAGGGCTCCTGGACGATGGAGTCCAGTTTGGTCAATCCGATTTTAAATCACAGAATGCTTTGGGTGGAAAGTTCAATTTGTAAGTGTGCAAAGCTTGAAAAAACAATAGTGACTAGGAAGGTCGCATGCCAAATAAGTTTAATTCTTTTTTTTTTCCAAATAATATGATCATCCTATGTAAACATGTTCACTGTAATGATGAGCAATTGTTCCCTTTCCTTAGAATTACTTTGATGGAAAGCTTTCTCCCCAAGGGAAGATGCCATGGATTGAATACAACCATGAAAAGGTCTCAGGAACTGAATTCATCATAGACTTTTTAGAAGAAAAACTGGGAGTGAACTTAAATAAGAACCTGAACCCCCATGAAAGAGCTGTATCCAGGGCAGTGACTAAAATGGTTGAAGAACACCTGTACTGGTGAGTCTCACTTTCTTTCTTGAGGCTTCAGTAGTTTGTTTCTCACTGTGCAGTGCTTCCAGTTAGTTAATATAAAGATGTGCTAGACTTGAATTACTTTCATTATTCATATTATTCAATTATAGTGTCAATTTTGGTTAAATTCAGTCACTTGAAATCAAGGCATGTGAACTGCCCAAATTTAGATTATGTGCATTATGTCATGTAAGAGGAATTATGTGATGTTTATATGACATTTATTCAGTATTACAGTTTGTGACAAACACTACCTGTAGATTCATCTCAATCTACACACATAAAAACTATGACCATCAAAACTCAACAAGAGTAGGACTGTTATCCCGGTGTCCTGGCCAAATTTTCCCCTGGTCTTTACCAGTCATGGCCTCCTAATAATGCCCATCTATGAGCTGGCTTCATCACTGTTCTCCTCTCTACTTACTGATAGCTGGTGTGTGGTGAGCGTACTGGCGCACTCTGGATACTGTTGGATCCAGGTGAGGCTCAACATTGATGGGTGTGGAGGGGAGTCCCCATTGCCTGTAAAGTGCTTTGAGTGGAGTGTCCAGAAACGCACTATGTAAATGTAAGGATTATTATCAAACTAGGTGCAGAAGGCAAAAATCTAATGACTTTTTGCAGAATTTGAGGCCTTTGGCGGCCTCTAGTGGTAAATTGACGGTAATTGCAGTCCCTTCTTAGGCTGACGTGTCGCGCAGTCATAGTATTATAATATAGTTTAGTTGTTAATGTTTTAAATTAAAACATTTCTTTGACTTTTTTCATTTAATTTATTAAAAACTTTTATCAAGTAGAAAAATACTGAGACTATAAATATTTCCACATGAATTCTGAATATACAGAACTGTGATATATTGATATGGAATGGATAGTGACTTCAGGAGATAATCCATTGTAGATTATCAGACCATTCAGTTATTAAAGTAGGAGATGATGGGATATTGTGATAGCAGAATCTCTCCAAAATTGATCATATTCTATATAATAAGGCAAGTGTTGTTATGATTCTAACTATGATTCAGTTCTGTCTGGTTTATACAATTTCTGATTTGAAACATCAAACAAAAAATGAATGAGAAACAACTTTGCTGTTATTTAAGGAAAATCTGCATCTTTTCACAAAAACTATTTATTAAGTATACCTTTAATATTAAATGGACATTCATGCAGTGCATCTGGCAGCTGCACAGGAAGAGTGGTGGAACCTCCCACAGTAGTCTGTCCAGAGGCTGATCAGGTCTTTGTGTCAGCTCTGCTAAAATCTTGTTAATCTTTCTAAAGGTCATACCTGGAACTAACTTGGTAATATTTTCATTATGCCCCGTTTCAGACTAAAACTCTATAATGATTCACTGATCTATATTTGTGCAGGTGTGCGGGAGTTTTTGTTTTGAACATTTCTCCCATGTACCTGTAGAAAAGGTAAAGGTTTGTTGATGTTGAACCCGACCTTAAATAAAATTAGCCAGATTCCAATGCTTCAGATATTTTTGTGCTGCAAGCCTCCGAGAATGAAGGATTTTTATTAAAAGGCAGATTAAGATAAATAAAAGTAGTTTCACATGATGATCCAAAAAAGAACCCCAAACACTGCCAGCAGCTGAGGAGTTAGTGAGTATGTCAGCCTGTCTGATTGATCGGTTGAATTTCTTCGTTTTCAATGACAGGACCATTGCCTACTGCCAGTGGGTGGACAATCTGCAGGAGACTCAGAAGATGCTGTCAGTCACGGGGCCTCTCAGTGACCTGCTGAAGTGGATCCTCAGCCACCTGACCCGAGGCATCGTCAAGAGGGAGATGTATGGTCATGGCATCGGGCGCTTCTCCAAGGAGGAAATCTACGCACTGATGGAGAAGGACATGCGAACTCTAGCAACCCTTTTAGGTGCGGGATTGGAGGAGTTGTGTTGGCATTTGTTTGACACGTCTTGGCTTGTAGTTATCGTGTAATTATCGGTGTTTCGAGTACAGGCATAAGGTTACAGGTGTTGTAATGTTGAGATTATCATGGTGTTATATACAAGATATGTAAAAGTGCTTTATATACTTTAAGATGAATTACTTTCTTGGTATTTTATTTAATTATTTTTAAAATTATTTTTACGACTAAGGAATAAATAAGGTCTATTCTACTAATGTCAAGAATTTTACAGGTTAAGTTAGTTACATTTAAGTTAAAAAGTAAGTTGTAAAAAAAAATATTTCTTTATTTCTCTCATTTCATTGACAAACTGAATTCAGAGTATTAATGTTTTCCTGACATCTGCTGAATGTTGTGCACTGTATTATGTGCAAATCAGTGCTGTCTAGATCTCCAACAATTATCATTGCTTTACAGCAATGAAGGGGTTGTGGTGTCTAACAACACTGATATGACCTTGGAATACAGTGTTAATTGTGTTTTAAAACACCATGTCATGTGTGCAATATATTACTCGCAGATCATTAGCACTTGTTTAAAGGGGACATTTTATTTATCA